>NC_057829.1:26824318-27125530 GCF_910594005.1 Cervus elaphus | reverse complement strand
GGGGAGAGGGCTCCCTGTGTGCGAAGCCACTGGCCATCTGTCCCTCCAGCCTCCCTGCCCAGGGACTGTGAGCTCGGGGAGACTCTGGCATCTCTCTGTGCTCTGGGTGGGCTCCAGCTGCTCAAAGGCCTTGTCCCCTGGAAGGTGAGCGCTCCGGGACTGGGGTGGCACACCCTTCCCCAGCCTCAGGGTGCACATGCTAAGGCATGGCCCTGGCTAGTGCTGATGCTGTCTCGTGATTACAAAGCCACGAGGGCCTCAGCCACAGTCTCATCCACATGGACCCACTTTTACACAAGCAAAAATGAAGTCTAGAAAGGGGAAGTGACTATCCATGGTCACATGGTGAGTCAGTGACAGGGGTGGGTCTAGACTATATCCAGCACTCTCTACACTGCACTGCAGGGAGGGCCCAGTACTGTCCCCCTGGGTGCCTTAGGTTTTATAAACCTCAATCTGGGCTATAGTGATGGAGAACGACAGGCTCGGGCCGAGCATCAGCCTGATACAAGATCCACAATCCCTGCCCTCCATTAAATCTTTTTTCTCATCTCCCAGGTGGGGATCCTCGTATTTGTCTCCCTGGTGGTTGTGAAGATCTGGTGAGATTTGGTACAGGTCAGGCCCAGGCTTGCACTCAGTAAGTCACAGCTGTTGGCCAACAGTGAGGATGTCCCAGCCCAGACATGGGAGGTGAGGGGTTTCCTAGGTGGTGCCAGTGGTAAAGAACCCACCTGCCAATGCAGGAGACATGAGAGACACGGGTTCGATCCCTAGGTTGGGAAGATCCCCTGGAGGAGGGCATGACAACCCACTCTAGTATTCTTGCCTAGAGAATCCCATGGACAGAGGAGCCTGGCAGGCTACAGTCCATGGGGTCACAAAGAGTTGGACACGACTGAAGTGACTTAGCATGCATGTTGGCCAAGAGTGAGCACGTCCCAACTCAGACATGGGAGGCGAGGGCACAGTTCTGTGGGAGGTGGCCCTTCCCCCAAATGAGGGGGAGCCTCGGGTCTGCACCCTGCAGCGCCCAGCCCCACGGGGTGTCCGCGCTCTGGCCCTCACCTCTGCCAGCGTGGTATGAAGCTGGAATATCTGGCCCTCTCCCTCCACCTGCCGCACGCAGATCTTGCAGGTGAGCTCCGTGGAGGCCAGGCTGTGCCTCTCCAGCGTGAAGGTGCAGTGCAGGGCCTTCTGGCTGCCACTCCAAATGTGATAGAAGGGGATCTCCTGGGGGAGGCAGGCAGGGTTAGGGAGGTGAGGCCAGCTGGCCCTGCCCTCAGGGAATGGAGGCGCAGGCAGGGAAGGGGCCCAGCCTCAGGAAGGGCTAGGACTTTCTCATCCAGGCAGGCAGAGGAAGAAGAGCTGGGCAAGGGCCCTCCAACTGAGAAAGGGAGTATATAGGCAAGAAGGCACGAGTTTGAATATATATCGCTGTGTGTGTGTGTGTGTGTGTGTGTGTGTGTGTGTGTGTGTATCTGTGTGTGAGACTGTGGGACTGGGAAGCCCTGTGGACTCAATAATTTCACACAGATGGGCATGGGCAGAGGGATGTGACCATCAGAGATTAGTCTGGACAATCTGGCAGTATGAATGCTCTTAGAGATGGTAGGACCTCTTTAAAGATGATGTATACAGACTGTGTGTGGGAGTGTATGACCGGGGTACAGGGGGAGAAAGAGAGACACAAGGGTGGGTGTGGGGACCGAGGCTGCAGGATGGAGAGGGAAGGTGGGGAGGAGGGATTGGCTTTCTCTGGGCAGCCCCTGCCCCAGCTCCACCCTCCTCCCTCCTTTGGCCCAGCCCTCACCTGGTACTTGGCCAGCAGCTTGCTCCTCCAGTGGGCATGGGGGATGTCGTGGAGGGAGAGGCGCAGGTTATGGTAACTGTCCTTAAACAGCAAGGGTTTTGGCTCCTCCACTAGGTAGCCACCCAGGGTCCGTTCCAGCTCCAGCACCTCCTGTGGGCCAGGGAGCAATGAGAAAGGGGAGCCCATCACACTAGGCCAGCAGGCTCTTTCTTGCTGCAGGTTTGAGACTTGGGGACACATGTGGGCAGAGGGAACCAGGCTGAGCCACAGGACTGGACATTTGGTAAGTGCTCAAAGAAAACTTACTGTGTGGGTGGATGCATGGATGGATAGACAGAAAAAATGGATTAATGAATGGACACAGAGTGGAACAAGTGGATGGATGAATGGATTTATAGATGACCAAATAGATACATGGATGGCTTAATAGACGGGTTGACAAATAGATGGGTGGATAGATACAGATAGACAAAATGATGTGTAGATGAAAATACAAACGGATGGGTGTGTAAACAGAAGGACAGATGGAAGAAAAGATAAATGGATGGGTGAGTAATGGCTGGATGACTGGATAGATGGACAGAGGTTGAATAAACAAAGAATGACATCAAACCAATATGTGGCAACTTCCCTCTTGATCTCCATTCCATTCTCTGACCATAACTGGATGTTAGCCAGTGCCCTAGAACCAAGAGATCCAGGCTTCAAAAACACCTTCCCAGAGCCTCTAACCCATTATGGGCCTCCTGGAATTTCAGGTCAGCCTGGTCTCAGGAGGAGACTCTCTCCCATGAGGCCTTTTCACCTGTGTTGCATCAGTCAGCAACTTGGAGCCTGAGACAAGTCACATGAGACCGGGAAGCAAAGGAGCTAGAAGAGCCCACAGACCATGGGTGGAAGAAGCCACAGGAGCTCTTTCCTGGAGCTACAGGAAAGGAGGAGGATTCAGAGAGGTGGGAGATGGAAAGATGGAAAAGGAAAAGGGGTTTAAACAGGGCCAAGGGTCTGTGCTCTCCCACTGTTTGTCAGGATGAGACTGAGGTCCTGGGAACCGGTGGGAGGGTGGACAGACAATGGACAGGGTCTTCGTGGCTAGGGAGACAGGGAGGTACTAACACCTTCTGTTACCAGGTTGTAGGTGCTAAAATCCTTCTCTCTCTACCTTCCCTGAACCCCTCCTGATCTGCCATGGCCCCCCTCACTTAGGGGCACGATCCACTGTTCTGCACACACTAGGAGCTTGGCTGTCAGTCCTGACCCTTCCTCCCCTTACTCTTTCCATTGGTCAGTGCTTCTGTCCATTCTACTAACTAAACAGAGTTCAGCCCCCTTGCCTGCCTGTTGTCCAGGGTCCAGCTCAAGGTCTGGCTGCAGCCTCCCAGTCTTTTGTCTATCCATCCCTGCAGAATAGCTTTCAAGAGAGCACCTGTGAATAGGTGTCCACCAGGTCTCTGCCCTCACCCACTGGATGGCTTCCAAATTCCTTGGCATGACCCCAAGGCCGTTGGGAGGCTGAGCCCTGCCATCTCTCGAGCCCCGCCTCTCACACCACAGCACAGCTTCGGCACACAGACTACCACACCTGCCTCTGCATAAACTGCTCTCTGCTGGAATGCCCTTCTCCCTTCTCTGCCCGGAGCTCCCACCTGTCCTCGGGAGCTTAGGGCTAAGGTCAGCTCTGAGAAGGCTGTGAAGCCTTCTCAGACGCCCTCCCCAACAACCAAGCCCTGCCAGCCCGCATCCCCAGGCTGAAGCTCCCTCAGCCCCGCATCAGCTATCCTCAGGTCTGTTTCCACCTCTAGCCCGCAGCTTGGTGAGGGCAGAACTGTGCCTGACTCATCTCTGTATCGCGAGGGTCTGATGCCATTTCAGTGTTTGAGGAATGAAGGAATGACTGGATGAGGCTGATGGTGGCAGAGGGTGCCTGGCAGGTGCCATGATCCCGGGGAGGGAGTACTGGAAGGTACCATGCAGTGGGCTGGTTGTGGATGAGGCACCCACAGTGTGCGGGCCTGTGCGGGCGTCCACGGTCTGGCCTTACCTTCAGCGCTACGGGCGTGTCCTCCAGGCAGTAGACTCTGAGGCTGTACTCCAGGGAGGTGCAGAGGGCTGGGGCAAAGATGGCCAGCTGGAGCCGCTTGACTGCCGAGCGGGAGTAAGACTCACCCGTGAACACGTAGGTGCCCAGCTGGTCCAGCAGGATGTGGCAGGACCTGGCCTCCAGCTGGCAGTAGCAGGGGGTGTTCAGGGTCTCCTCGTCCAGGGTCACCACTTCCTGTAGGGTCATGGGGGGTGGGGGTGAGGTAGCCGGGTCAGCCAAGGACCTGGAGGGGGTCCATCCAGGTTGGACTAGGACGAAAAGGGCTTTCAGATCCCAAGGCCCCCCAGCCTTGCCTCCTCACCTCCCAGTGGCCCTGGTGGGCCTGGGTCTTGAGCTGGAAAATCCAGTTGCCAGCACTGACTTCTGCGCAGTGGGGCACCGTGAGGATGACGGGGCGGCATAGCAAGAGGCCTGTGGGCCCGCAGGTCACTGCGGGGCTCAATACTGTCTGGGTCCCTTCTGAAAGTGGGCTGGGGCAGGGTGGGGGGTAAGAGGGAGGCAGTGAGGAAGCGGGGCTGGGCTCCCCCCCGGCCCTGAAGGCAGCTCTGTACCCCTGGGGCTCCCAGAGTTAAGGAAAAATGGCACAGGCCTTGAGATTGTTTCTAAATTTTTGCTATTACATTGCAACATTCTCATAGTCAAATCTTTGCTCCTATTTTCAAAGGTTCTGCACTCTGCAGATGCTGTGGATAGGTACTGCTAAAAGGCCCTCTGGAAAACTACTACCCATCCACACTCCCACCAACGCGTCATGGGAGGGCTGTGTTCCCACACTCTTGCCAGTATGAAGGTACTATGGCATTTGAAAATATCTTTGCAAATTCATGAGCAGAGAAACTTCCAGCGCCTCATAGCTCTTTTACTATTTCTTTGATTACAAATTATGTCGAACATTTCCTCATAACCTACTGGCCACTGTGTGTGTGTGTGTGTGCATGCATCTGTATGTATGACAGTGTGTGTGTGAATCACTTGTTCATATCCTTTGCCCATTTTTGTACTGAGATGTTCAGTTTTTCTTACTGGTCTCTCAAACCTCTTCACATAGTTAGGATATTAGCTCTTTGTCATATTGTAGCCAGCTGGTCATCTGGCTTTCAGTTTTATGATTTGTTGAGCTGGTTTTGTATGACTTAAATGGGAAAAAATATCAAGCAATGTCTTCCTTGGAGAACTATCTCTGGTCTTGGCACTGGGCTTAGAAGGGGATATACTTGAGCCCAAGGTGGGCAAGCAGCAGGGAGACAGAGGCCAAGCAGGGGACAGCCAGGCTGGGGCTGGGTCTCTCTACTCACAGGGTGTTTTCTGCCTTGTTGATGATGAGGTACATCTCGTAGAACTTGCCCTGGGGGATGGCTCCGTTGGGCACCAGCAGGCTGACCCCTAGGGGGAGGGAGAGGTTAGTAGGGAGGGGCTATAAGGAGTCCAGGAGCTTAGCACAGGGTATGGGGATTTGGCCTCCAGCTTGGAATAGGGAGAGAAAGACATTTTCTGAGATCCTGGTGGTCACCAGCAAGGCATGGGGAGAGTGGTTGGGTGCCAGGAAAGGCCAGGTCACTGACCGCAGGGAGTCTGTCCAGAGGGACCGCACAGAGGAGGCATTGCAATGGGATATAGAGATAGGCCAAAGTCCTGGAGGCTGAAGGGGTGGTTCCAGTCCCAGCCTAGCTCAATGTATGACACTAGGAAACTGTCAACTGCTGGCTATGCAACCTGAGCTGGGCAGCTCTGTCTTTTTAACAGCATCCTGTGGGTTTGTTGACTACATGGCAGTATTCTTTCCCACTTACTAGATAGTGAAATTGAGGTTTAGAGAGTTCCCCTCCCCGGCGAGGCAGAGGCAGGCCTGGACCCCAGGTTTTCATTTTATCATCACTTTATCCCCTTTGGGCCTCACTTTCCATGTCTCTAAAATGGGACCAGGAATTCCTATTTTTGGCTGGGTGAGTGTTAGACTGTCTAGAGGGGAACATGCCGAGGCCAGGCTAACGGGCAAGGAGAGCAGGGACCCACCTGTGCCGGGGATGCTGAGCCTCCCGCCCAGGCAGCCAAAGGTGCCACTGACACTGCTGCCCGGGTCACGGGGCAGGCCCAGGAGCTGCTGGGAGCCGAGGCTGGCACTGCGCAGGTGCAGGAAGTGGGTGTCCCGGGCAAAATCACCAGGGTACGTGCCGGGTGGCAGGACTCCCAGCAGGTCGGCCCCATCTGCCAGGCCTGGCCCAGAGCCGGTGGTGCCAGAGCTGTAGACCTTGATCTTGAGGTTGGGCAGCGGGTCCAGCAGCGGTGAGTTGGTCATGGGGATCTTGTCGGCTGAGTCTTGCAGGGCGTACTTTGGCCCGCGGTAGATGCTGGCGCTGGCAGTGAGGTCAGGAGGCACGGATGGGTGCAGGAGCTGTGGGTTGTCTGCAGGGCAGGGCTGCAGTCAGACTCAGCCTGCGGTGCCTCCCTGGCCCCATCCCACCCTCTGCTACTGTTGGGGGCCCTTCTTTTACAGGCTGGTAATCCCATCCAAATTCCAGCTCTGAAAGGTTCCATTGCCAACTGAGGCAGGAAGCTTAGGGACTTGCCACCTGAGTGAGTTCTTCTCTTTCCTGCATCGCTCTCATCCATACTTGTCCAGTGATCTTTATTAAAAAAAACTCTAGAGAAACCTCAGGAGGGACTCAGGCACCTCTGCTCTGGTCTGGCTGGTCTGGCTGCCAAGCCCGCTGAGGACCCTGCCCTCACCCACCACCCCAGGTGTTCCCAGGTCCTTACTGGGCCTTGCAGTCTTGAAGTTGACTGGGTGGAAGCCGCCGGTGAGGGCGGCGGACGAGTCGGTGATGTCGGTGTCAAAGTCCCGGCAGTTGCGGCGGTACACCACCACCGCCACCACTATGAGGACAACCACCACCACGAAGACGGACACCACAAGGCCCGCATACAGCGCCACGTCCCCCGAGGTCTCCAGGACTGCGGGGACAGGAGGGCCAAGTGAGGGGCAGGGGGCAGAGACCCAGGCCTTGGGGGAGCCAGACATTCCCTTGGTCCCCTGGGAGAGGCAGGGCCTGGGACAGACTGGTGCTGTCCTAGGTTTAAATCTGAGCCCCGCCAGACAGGCTGGTGACCTCAGGCAAGCCTTGAAGCTCTCTGAGCATCAGTCTCTATAAGTAAAACAGTCTAAATGCCCCTGCCCCCATGCTCTGCTTCCTTCCCAGTGTAGTAAGGAGAGGAACAGGCACTCCTGGGGTGGACACTCCCAAGAGTGAAGTTGAAGTCACTGCTCTCTGCTCAGGAGGTGACAGGGCCTGTGGCTCAAAGTCAGGGGCCAGAGAGTGTCCTGTCCAAGGTGGGAGTAAACCCAGGGCCTCACTTGCAGCCTGCAGCAATCTCTGTAGGACCCAAGGTCCTGGTTCCCAGAAATCTCTGCAAGTAGCCCTCTAAGCTCACTTCCATTCTGGACTGAGGGCGGGAGGGGGAGGGGAAGCAGGAGGAGGAGAATGAGATGCATGGTGATGGATGGAGAGGAGGGAAGGGAAGGGAGAGCTGGAAGGGAAGGAAGGGGCTCAGGGAGGCAACCCCAGGTTATACTCCCACCCCAGACAGGCTGCTAAGCTGGAGGATACCCCGCTCCGGACAGTGCGCAGGGCAGGCTGCTGCAGAGCTAGAAGCAACAGCAGGCAGCCAGGCAGAGAGGTGTTCCGTCCAATAGAACTTTCTAGGATGATGGTGTATCCCATGTCTACACTGGTTCCCATGATAGCTGCCAGCCACGTGCGGTTATTAAACAACTAAAATGTGGCTGGCTTGGCTGAGGAAAAGAGTTCTTAGGCATATTTATTTTCAGCTAAGATAAATATAATTTTCAAGCCACACATGTCTAGCAGCTACTACACTGGACAGTGCAGCAGAGCCAAAACGGCTGACCCTCCCCCGCCCCCCATTTCCTCTGGGAGCTCAGGGAAGCCCCTGTCTACTCTCCCCCAGCCTCTACGGGCCCTCAGAGAGGGAGGCTGGCTTTCCTGCCCGAACTGGGGGGAGGCCTGAGCTTCAGGAAGGTAGGGCGGGGCCCTCAGCCCTGAGGTTTGCCTGATTCCACCACCTGCCGGACCTCCATCTCTCCTCATTCTTGGGCTCCCTGGGGAGAGCTGCCAGAGCAGGTCCCCAGGGCTGGGCTCCCATCTCTCTGGGGGCTCTGCCTCACCACCTCATCAATATCATGGGGGGTGGTCACTTGCCTGGTGATTTACAATATCTAATCAGTCACCAGTCTGCCCCCGCTGTGAACTGCATTCAGGGCCTCACCACTGAATTTATAATTCTGGAATTATTTGGAAATTGTGGCTGAATTACCACAGGCCAATCTGCCCAAGTGGCTTTACCGCGCAGCCCCTGGGGGCTGACGCAGGGCAGCGGGTGTCCCAGGGCCTTAGGAGGTGTCAGTTGGCTGCTGGGGGGAACAGTGAGAGGCACTGGGAGGGGTAGGTGTGGGCCTGCCTGCTGGCCCCATCCCACAGAGGAAAACCAGGGGCTGGGGCCAGGAGCAGAAGCTCTGGCCAAATATTTAGGTTCCAATCCTAACTGGCTCCTTGGGTAAGTCCCTTCTCTCTTGAGACTCAGTTTCTTCTCCTATAATGGGAAGGTCAAGATGGTGTCTGGGGGACCTTCTTTCAGCTGAGGGTCTGCCTGTCTGACCATGATGGAGACCATGCCACATGCAGTGTTGGGCGCGGGGAGCCCCACAGAGCTTATAGGGGAGCACCTTCAACTCTCCGTGCCCCTTGCCCTGCCCTGCACTTCACCCCTTGAAAAAACCAGCCAAGGAAACCAGGGGTCCCCCCAGAGGAAAGAGGATAGCCATGAAATGGGACTTACGGTGGCTTTTGGGGTCACTTAGAGTTTTCTTATCTGTCGAGGGAAATAAGGAAAGAAAGATAATGACACGGATGACAGGGAGCGGGTGGTAGCGAGGGTGACGGGGAGATGCGTGGGTGAGACGACAGCATGTGGGCGGGCAGGTCTGCGGCACTGCAGGCCAGGAGGGGGGCCTCTCTGGCTCCAGAGCCCCCACCCTGGGCCCGGCCCTCTGAAGACTCACTTTGCACGCACAGCCCGTCAGTGCAGTTCTTGGAGTCGAGCAGGGTCCCGCTGCAATCCCGGCCTCCGTTCTGCGGCGGGGGCGCCATGCACTCTCGGCTGCGCCAGTGTGCACACTCGGTGCTACAGGCCGACCACTTGCTCCACTCCGTCCACCCGCCGTCGACTGTGGGGACACAGCGCGTGGTTCGTGGGGACCCGGGCACGCATGGCTGCCTGCACACACGGTTACATGTGCCCAGCACAGCAGTGCACGCACACATGGAGTGCAGCAGGACAAGAGGGATCGGGACACACACAGGCCGGCCAGAGAAATCCGCGAGAGTCAGAGGAGCACAGGGGGCAAAGACAGCTCCAGACACGTGCGTAAGATCACCGACGCAGACTCAGCACAAGGGTTCACACACAGGCACAAACCCAGGGTGAAAAACACCGCGCATTCACACAAACACGTCATCAGAGAGAGGGAACACAGATCAACCGATGGGGATACAGAATAAGACACGAGGAAAAGAGGACTGCAGCAAGACGGTGGTCACGGGCCAGGCGTGCTGAGCAGTCAAGGGACAGGCACTCTGACTCCGGGTGCCTCTGGGACCCTGGCCTGGGGGCTGACACGGAGAATTCCCAGCCTGGGGAGGGGGGGCAGAGAGCCTACCCCCAAGAGCCTCCGCCTCCGTCTCTCCCATAGCACAGGGTAGAACAGAGGTCAGAGGCCACAGCATCTGGTCCAGCAGGGTCAGCCAGCTGTGGCTCCCAGGACAAGCCCAGGAGAGAAGTCAGTGGTCCTGGCTCTGTGACCGCATAGCACAGGAGGCAGGGCTGGGCACGGGTGCGGTGCCACCTGGCTTGTGGCCTTACCTGGGCACACGGTCGTGCAGGCAGTCTTCTGGAAGGCCTGGCCCTCGCAGAAGGCGCCTCCGTTGAGGGGGGCAGGGTTGGTGCAGGTCCGCGTGCGCTTCTGCCAGCCGCGGCCACAGCGGTTGGAGCAGGGCGACCACTCTGCCCAGCTGGACCAGCCACCGTTCACTGCGAGGGTAGTAGGTGTCACCCAGCTGGCCTGGCTCTTCACCCTGAGGGCCCCCCAGGCCCCATCCCACAGCCCTGAGGAGGCCCCTCTGCTGAGGACTGGCCCTCCCAAGTTGGACCGCTTCTGCCATCAAGGCTGGGGACTCAGACACCGGCGGGCAGACCTGGGTTGCATTCAGCACCAGAGGGGACCAATGACTCCCTGCCTTTCTGTACAATGGCAAGTAGAGGTTCAGAGACGGCTGGCACCCAAGGTCTCCCCATGAGGAATTCGGGGGGTCTATAACTGGAACCCAGTACAGGGTTCTATCTACAATACTCATCTCAGCCATGACTCCGCCCTCCCACCCAAGGGGACAGCAAGGAATTGCTGAGGGGCCTGAGCAGCAGTCCCGAACTCTGCTAGAATAATGTGCTTGAGGATGGGGCTCCCAAGTGGCCCCTGCCTCAGCCCCGACTCCCAGAGAACTGGGTCTTCTTCGGGGATAAGCAAAGGGCTTGAGAAGGGGCGAGTGCTCCTGGCTGGGGGCCCAGGAGTGCCTGACCTCACCACTAAATTTGCTGTGTGACCCTGGAGAAGCCTCCTCCTCCCCACCTGTTCACCAGGGTCCTGCTGGCCTTTGGGTAGGACAGGGTCAGGCGGGCTGTACAGCCCAGGCTCCCGCCCACCTCCAGCATGTGCGCCCACCACCGCCCGCTCGGGGCCGCACCGTATACAATGACAGTGGCCGTGGTGCTGCGGCGCTTGGCCACCATGTTCTTGGCCACGCAGGTGTAGTTGGCCGTATCCGACAGGCGGGCCTGGCGGATGATGAGGTTGTGGTCGATGGTGAGCAGGAAGTTGGTGTCCTGGGTGGGGTCGATGATGTCCTCATTCTTGAGCCATTCCACCTACAGGGGAGGAATTGGGGGTGTCAGGGCCCAGTGCCTGATCCCTGCACTTCGGAGAGTGTGCCCTCTCTGCAGCGGGTAGGTGGGGAAGGCACAAACTAAACAGGACAGCAGTTCTATCCATGTCCAACCTTGGTGGTGACCCAGGATGCAGGGCCTCTACAGGCCAGGCACTGTGCTGGACACTGCAGAACACAGTGGTTAAGACAACCACCCACCAGCTGACGGCTTTGGGAAGGGACTTCCACTGAGCCCCAGTTTCATCACCTATAAGTGAATATTCAATAGCGCTATCCAAAGGCTACTGTGAGGATGAAAGGAGTCTGTATATAGAAAGTGTGGAGCACATGCCTGGCTCACAGTAAGTACTAAATAAATGTGTGTCTTCATCATTAACTCTGTAAACGGACTCCCTTAGTCAGGGTAAGAGGCCTGGCAGGTGATTAAAAACATGGTCCTCGTCTTGGCAGACCTGGGTGTGCAGATCCCAGCTCCGCTACTCACCAGCTGGGTGACCCTGGTTAACCACTTCCCCTGGCCCAGTGCTGCGTTCCCAGCCCTAAGATGGGATGACATGGGTTGCTCTGAGGACCACTGTGCCAGGTGCTGGGCACGTGTGGGAGCCCCACGAGGGTACCTGTCATGAAGGGTGTCTGAGCTCTTTTCCAGATGGTGGCCTGGGCTGGGGGGAGTGATGCCAAGATTCTGATGTGTGATCCTGAGCTGGAAGCCCAGGGGCCCATCTTCCCCAACCCTGTGCTACTGAGGTCCCTAGCAGCAAAGCTGAGATGTTTCCCCATGCCCTGCTCTGACTCCAGGACCACCAGTGCGGGCAGTGGGAGAGAGGAAGCAGGTGTGGAATACAAGCAGGGCAGTGAGGGGACAGGTGGGCATCACCCAGGGATGTGGTGGTACAGAAAGTACCAGAAGGTGGCACATGTGGTACCAGAAGGTGTGATGAACTCAGACACACGCATCGTGAGACTCTTTGGTGTCCATAAAGCTGGGATCTTGGGTTCTGGGAGACAGTGTGTGCAGCCACTTCCCTTGCAGGAGACCAAGCCTGGGGTCAGCCCAAGGAGTCCTGAGGGATCCTTCCCCAGTTCTGCCCCATCCATGAGGTGAGATTATGCCTGTGGAGGGCTCAGCTGGGATCTGGGATGTGCTGAGTTCTAAAGAGATGGCAGTTCTTTCCTCTGTCTGTGAAACGGAAGGGCTCTGGGAGGCTGAGTTACCATGGCTGGTGGTAAATACCATACCTGGGTGGCCTCTGCCATGCCCAGTATTTCCCACGTCCTTACTCACCTCAGCCACAGGCACCCCCTCTGGTGGGCGGCACTGCAGGAGAACTTCATGGTCCAGGGGCACTTCTTTGCCCAGAGGCTCCTGATCAAAGTTCTTGCGCAGGTCTGGGAGAAGAGAAAGGGTTCCATGGCACCGTCAGGCCAGGGCAGGGAGGAGGCCAGTCAGGCAGAGCTGGATCCTGAAGTGCCCCATTCTAGCCACGAGGTGGCAGTGGACACCAAGGAAATCTCACCAGGACTCCTGGCCTTTACCAGAGGAGTCTCTTCTCCAAGATGGGGGCCTCACCAGGTGGACTTAGGGGGACAAAGTTCCCTCCCTAACTCTGGGATCCTCTGCACATGATGACTAGGGAAGCTGATGGCTTTGTTATATAAATAAGTAGGCAAAAAAGGGCCATTAGAAATTCTGGCACCAAAGGTGGCACAGGCTCTGGGTCTTGGAGCCTTCTTCTGAGCTGGTGGCCCCTGTGCCCTCATGTCTGTGTGTAGAACGCTCTCTCCAGGATCCATGGGGGAAGGGGGAAGGGCCCAAGGGGACGGGGTCGGGGTGTCCGGGCAGCGTACATGCGATGCGGACGTAGGCCCGGCGGCTCTTGGTGGTGCCCGCAGAGCTCCAGGCTACGCATTGGCACCAGTAATCCTCCAGCCCGAACAGCTCCTCCACCTGCTGCCGCGACACCTCGATCTGCACCTCTCGCACCTGCAGGCCTGGGAGGAGGAGAGAGATGCCGCTGATGGCGGGGGGGGGGCAGGTCTGAGGACAGGAGACCCAGGATGTGGGACCATATCTCACTCCTTTTCACCTGGGGGTTCCTCTCCCACTGCTTTCTGTTTCCATTTTACTCATCTCTTCTGCTTCGAGCCTGGCCCAAGCCACCATTGCAGCTCACCTGGAAACAATAGTGGCTAACCCAAGCCCTCTGCCCTCATTCAATCCACTTTCCACCCTGCAGACAGTGTGTGCTCTTTGAAAGGTACAAGTGGCATGCCATTCCCCTGCTACGTCCCTGTCATCCCAGTGTAAAGACCCAGACCCTCCATGTGGCCTCCAGGCCCTGTAAGATCTATCCACTGCAGCCTCACTGGGCATCTTTGAGGCCCTCATGTTCCCCAAGCCTCTCTAGTCACAGGGCCTTTGCACATCCAGTCCCTTGCCTGGGACTCTTCTTCTGTCCTTTCTGTGTCCAGTGAATTCCCAGTCACCATCCGCTTTGGGCTAGATCTCACTTCGGAAGGAAGCCCCTCAATGCTGGCCCACCCCCACCAACCCTCAAAGTACCACTCAGCACTCCCATGGGTACACTGGACACTGGTCTGTGCAGTTGTCATTCCCTACCCACCCCGATTCCCTCATGACACTAACCATGGTCTGAAACTGTATTATTTATTGACATGTTCATGTATTAACTGAATCTCCTGCAGGAGAATGAGGTGGGGCTTTGCCCTGTTCACTGCTGTGGCCCAGGGCCTGGGACAGTCAGTGAGCTCAACGAATACGAGGTAAGCACGTGGTCTCTCTCTGGTCATGGCTCAGGAGCCTGTGGGGTTGAAACTAAGAGGAGGCCCCTTTTCCTGGGAACCCTCCAACCTCTCAATGGCTCCCTGTTGGGGCCCGAGGGGTTCCCTGGATAACTGAAGCGACCAGCACACACAAAAGGAATTATTTACTCTTTTGCCATCGCTCCCTCAATGACAAAATGCTCTACGTTCAAGTAAGGGATGAAGCCTCCTGGATGAGGGTGTCCATCTGAAGCTCCTCCCAAAGCTTGTGATAGAACTGAGACTTCCTCTTCCAGGAAGCCCTCCCTGACTGCCCTGTCTCTCCTCCTTGACATCAGGTATCTAAGTTCATCCTCTCCTGGTTGCATGTGGGTTCTGATAAGCCCCTCAAGGGCAGGAATGTTGAGTGTACACCTTGTGGTACTATGGCTTGGTGGTTAGGTGGAGGACTGGATAGGTTCTTGACAGATTTGAATCCTAGCCCCACCCTCACTCCCCATCTGTGTGACCTTAGCTAAGTTATTGATACTTAGCCTCTCTGAGCCTTGGTTCCCTCACCATAGTAAAACACTCAAGGTAAATTCTAAATGAGTCATGGCAATTACAGCACCCAGACCAGGATGGACACACATCTACTCTGGCAGCTCATGTGGATCTCATTCAATTCTAGGGAGAAACTGAAACTCAGAGACGGTAGGTGGCAGGCCCAAAGTCCCACAGCAAATTGCCAGCAAAGCTGAGATCAGCTACTAGGCATCTTGCCCCAGTTAGGGCTCTGCCCGGTAATAAATGACACCTCTCTGGACCTCTCCCAATGAAATCATTGCCTTAACTCTCCTGCATCCTAAGGGAGGGGGCCCTTACACTGCGAGCTGAGGCAGTAAAGAATCCCCTCCTGATGGCAGGGGATCTAAATTGGGGGTGGATGCTGGGATTTTTCTAGCAGGGAGCACCAGGAGGGAAGAGGCTTCTTGCAGAAGGTTTTGGGGTGGGGGTGCCTGGCCCACAGGCAGCAGTGGCTGCCTGGAGTGCATGGTCTGGGGTAGGAGAGTGGGGCCCTGCCCTTTACTTACCAGGCTAGGAGCCTGGAGGAATGGCCTCTCTCAAGGGGGCCATCCACCCAGAAGGTTTTAGGAGCACCCAAGAATTGGACAGACAAACCGCCACCCAGTAGGGCTTGACACCTTGGCGGTGGTCACCAGCAGGCAGACAGGAGGCCAGGGGCCTTCAGCCTTCTGGACTTGGGCCCCAGACGAGGTGTCCCCCAGCACGACAGGCAGTGCCTGACCAGGACGCCCAGGGTTGGGCTGCCTGCCTCGATCTGGCATGAGCTAATGGGTGGGCTTGCCCTGCCTCTGTTGGCCCCCTCTGTCATCCTCTGTGTTTCCAAGGGCTTCAGAGAGGGCCAGGGAGGGCTTGGGGTGGGAGCAGGAGGAACCAGCCACAGTGCTGCCAAGGGCGGGGCCTGCTGGACCATTGTCCATTCTTTGTAGCTAATGGGGACAACGGTGCCTTGACTTCTAGGATGGGCAGGGCTTGTGTGCGGTAGCAGGGGAGTAAGAGCCACACTGTAGTCACAGGGCCTGTAAGGGGCCCCAGCAGGATACCGCTGTCTCCTTGCTCTTCAGGGCCAGAGGGGGTCGGGGGACACAGAAGTAACAACAAGTTTCCAGAGGAAAGAGGCCAAAAGAGAAAAAAAAAAACCCAGAAGGAAGATGGAGGAAATGGGCATTTATTAAGCGCCTGCTGAGTCCCGGCAGTGTGCTCAGTGCTATGCTGGCACCACCTTGTTCCATCCTCACGAGGACCTTCTGGTAACATCTCAGTTTATAAGGAGAGGAACTGAGGCACAGAGAGGTTGAGTGACTACCTCAGGGTCACACAGCCAGAGCAGGGAGGCAGCTGGGATACAGGTTATGTTTCCCTTTTAAAAATTCTTCTTTTAATTTTAAGATTTTGGGTGAGAATGGGATTCCAAATCTAACTTTGTAAATTCTTGAGATTCTTTAAAAAATTTTGGTAAAATATACATAAGCTACAACTTACCATTTTGACCAATTTTTAGGATATAGTGTTGAGTGGCATGAAGCACATTCTGGGGTATGATTTTAAGCCTGAATGTTCTGAAGTCTGTCAGCTTTTCATAGAGAAATAGGAGTTGAAGAAGGAGAGAGAATGAAAGAGAGTATGTCAGGGGAGAGACACAAGAATGAAAAAGAGAGAGATACAAAAAAGAGAGAGACATAAAGAAAAAAAGACGATGTATAAAATATGGAACTAATGAGAATCTACAGTATAGTTCAGGGAACTGTACTGACTGTCCTGTGGTGACCTAAACGGGAAGGAAATCCAAAAAAGAGGGGATGTATGTATACATATAACTGATTCACTTTGCTGTACAGTAGACAATAACACAACATTATAAAGCAACTATACTCCAATAAAAGTGAATTAAAAGAAAAAAGAAGAAAAGGCAGACACAAAAGGAGACAGGGATGAGAAGGGAGAGATAGGAAAGACAGAAGGAAGGAGGGACGGGATGAATAAGGAGGAGAAAGAAAAGATCAGGGGAGAGAGGTTAAAAATGAAATCAAAGACAAGGCAGGATCTGGGGTGAAGGAACCACCTGGAGGCTGGGGTTGGCTGGGGTTGCGTAACCTGGCCGCCCACGGTGACCAGAGTGGACGGCCCCCCTTGCTGGCCTGAGTCTGGGAAAGGCTCTCCACCCCCAAGGGTCCTGTGCTGTAAGCAGGGGCTGGACTCGTGAGCTGAGAGGAGCCTGGGCCTCTGCCTCCTGCCCGGAGTGGGGGTTGCCCAGGGAACCGCACACATCTCACTCTTCCTCCTCATTTCCCACACTTCTGTCACCCTCCTTTCCTGCAGGACTCGGTGACATCTTAGCACCACCTCTATGGTTATTTACTTAGTATTATTAACCTGTTTTTTTTTTCTTTTTCTTTGTTTACTGAAAGATAATTTCTTTACAGAATTTTGTTCTTTTCTGTCAAACCTCAACATGAATCAGCCATAAGTATACATATATCCCTTTCCTTTTGTGCCTCATTCCCATCTCCCCCCCCATCCCCCCCCCCCCCCCAGGTTGATACAGAGCTCCTGTTTGAGTTTGCTGAGCCACACAGCAAATTCCTGTGGGCTATCTATTTTACACATGGTAATGTAAGCTTCCATGTTACTCTTTCCATACATCTCACCCTCTCTGCCCCTCTCCCCATGTCCGTAAGTCTGTTCTCTATGTCTGTTTCTCCACTGCTGCCCTGTAAATAAGTTTTTCAGTACCATTTTTCTAGATTCCGTTTATATGCATTAGAATACAATATTTATCTTTCTCTGACTCACTTCACTCTGTATAATAGGTTCTAGGTCATCCACCTCATCAGAACTGACTCAAATGTGTTCCTTTGTATGGCTGAGTAATATTCCATTGTGTATATGTACCACAACTTCTTTATCCATTCATCTGTTGATGGACATCTAGGTTGCTTCCATGTTCTAGCTGTTGTAAATAGTGCTGCAATGAACAATCGGATACATTTGTTTTTTTCCAATTTTGGTTTCCTCAGGTACATGCCTAGGAGTAGGATTGCTGGGTCATATGGTGTTTTTATTCTTAGTTTTTTAAGGAATCTCCATACCGTCTTCCATAGTGACTGTATCAATTTACATTCCCACCAACGGTGCAAGAGCATTCCCTTTTCTCCACACCCTCTCCAGCATTTATTGTTTGTAGACTTTTTGATGATGGCCATTCTGACCAGTGTGAGGTGATATCTCATTGTAGTTTTGATTTGCATTTCTCTAATAATGAGCAATGTTGAGCATCTTTTCATGTGTTTGTTAGCCATCTCTATGTCTTCTTTGGAGAAATGTCTGTTTAGGTCTTTTTCCCACTTTTTGATTGGGTTGCTTTGAATGGGGCAATATAGAACTGCCCCATTGTATATTTTTGCCTCCTTTGTCGAAAATAAGGTACCCATAGGTGCATGGGTTCATTTCTGGGCTTTCTATCTTGTTCCATTGGTCTACATTTCTGTTTTTGTGCCAGTACCATACTGTCTTGATGACTGTAGTTTTGCCTATTTCCTCTTCATTGAGTTGTATGGGTTGCTTGTATATTTTGGAAATTAATCCTTTGTCAGCTGTTTCATTTGCTATTATTTTCTCCCATTCTGAGTGTTGTCATTTCACCTTGTTTATAGCTTCCTTTGCTGTGCAAAAGCTTTTAAGTTTAATCAGGTCCCACTTGTTTACTTTTGTTTTTATTTCCATTGGTCTATATTCCTGTTTTTGTGCCAGTACCGTACTGTCCTGATGACTGTAGTTGTGTCATTTCCTCTTCACTTATTTGGACTTCTCTGCTTCTCATTTGTTCTTTCATTTGTGTAGTATTTTTTCTGCCTTTTCATTATTTTTTTTTTTTTAACTTATTGTGTTTGAGGTCTCCTTTTCCCAGGCTTCAAGGTTGAATTCTTTCTTCCTTTTGGCTTCTGCCCTCCTAAGGTTGGTTCAATGGTTTGTGTAAGCTTAGCACAGGGTGAGATTTGTGTTGAGTTTTTGTTTGTTTGTTTTTCCTCTGATGGGCAAGGCTGAGTGAGGTGGTAATCCTGTCTGCTGATGATTGGCTTTGTATTTTTGTTTT
This sequence comes from Cervus elaphus, assembly GCF_910594005.1. NCBI lineage: Eukaryota > Metazoa > Chordata > Mammalia > Artiodactyla > Cervidae > Cervus > Cervus elaphus. The sequence goes on along the minus strand of NC_057829.1, from coordinate 27,107,159 downwards.
GTTTGTGGTTTAGCGCCCTGGCATCCTGCACAGGGTGCTACTGGTGGTTGGTGACGCCTGGTCTTGTATTCAAGTGGTTTCCTTTGTGCGAGTTCTCACTTTTTGATACTCCCAGTGTTCTTGCCTGGAGAATCCCAGGGACAGAGGAGCCTGGTGGGCTGCCATCTATAGGGTCTCACAGAGTCAGACAGGACTGAAGCGACTTAGCAGCAGCAGCAGCAGGGTTAGTTCTCTGGTAGTCTACGGTCTTGGAGTCAGTGCTCCCACTCCAAAGGCTCAGGGCTTGATCTCCTTCTTAATTTTCTCTTCTTCTCCTCTTTTACTTCCTGCTACCCTTACCCAAGGACACCTGCACCACTGCACTTGCCAGGCCTCTCTGTGCCTAACCCTTTTTTTTTTTTTAAACCTAAACCAGTTAATTTCTATGAATGACATGTTGCATCATCATCATGAACAGAAAACAGTATCACTTCTCACAAACCCAGAGGACCTGGTCGAGAATTCTGGTTGGGGGCCAGGGGCAGGGCTGTGAGACAGGACCAGCTCCTCTTTCTCAACAGGGAGCAGAGCAGGTGCTGGGGAGAGGGGGAAAGAACCCGAGCGCTGGACTGGACCTGCTCTCTGATGCAAGCAGAGGATGGAAAGAAACTGGAAAAGGGAGCAAGCACTCAGCAAGCGATGTGGTGCTGTTTCACCTGGTCACCCAAAGCCAGGCAGGGCGGGAGGCCGAGTCTTGGGAAGACACTGATCCAGGGTGAACCCCAGAGGGGAACCAAGGCCCTGGGGGGACCATGGCCATGTGAGGGCTCCCAGGGAGCCAGTGTGGAGCCAGGCCCAGAGCCCTCTGGGCTCGGAGTGACAGGGGTGCCGGGGGCGGGGGTGGGGGTGGGGTGGCGCGGGCTCACCGGTGGCCTCGTCCAGGCCCTCTTGGGTGACGTGGTCACTCTGGCTGACCCACTCGCCGTTGCACTTGAAGTAGATCTGCGTGGCGGGGAAGGCACGGCAGCCCAGCTCCACGGGCTTGTTCTTCACGATGTAGGCGTCCTGCGGCTCCTGCAGGAAGTGGGGCAGCGTCTCTGCTGGCGCCGATGGGAAGGAGTCGGGGAGCTCTTCCCTGCCCGAGTCAGTGCCTGTAGAGAGTGGAGGGCTCTGTGAGGCCACGGGTGGGAGGTCCCAGGTCCCTTCCAACCCCTGGGGGCTGTGACAGAGAGAGGAGGTGGGGGGAGGCAGAGGTGGGGGGAGGCAGAGGGGAGGGCAGCTGGAGGAGACCTGCCAGGATGCCCGCTGTGACCTAGACAAGGTCTGGCACTTCTGGAGCCTCAGTTTCTCCACTGTGCCCTGCTTTTAGGATTTTTTATTTTGGAGCCAGTCCCAGCTCTATGATGCTATACGAGTCTACTTCTTTACAGGTGGAGGAGGCAGGGGAGCCCAGGGAGGTGAGGCAATCCATCAGGGCAAGGACACCCCTCTCCAGTCCTCCCCAGTATCCCCTGCACTGGCCTTCCAGGGCTTCCCTCCAGTTTCCCGTGGTGATGCCACAGCATGTGAAGAACTGGAAACAGGCCTGAGGCTGGAGTGCAAACCCGGCCAGCTCTGCCCTGAAGCCACAGCTGCCCTTTGCAGCCCCAGCCAGGCAGGCTGATGGACATGGGAAGACGAGCCAGGTCCCGCAGGGGTAAGGGGAGGGATGAGGTGAGGTAGCAACACCAGGCTGGGCTCCCCAGTGCTCGTTCCCAGAGTGTCTCCTCTTCCCGGAAGTCCAGGGCAGGCAGCAACGTGGAGGGGCAGACCACATTCCCTGCAGCCTCCCCCCAGCCCCTCCTCTCCTCTGGTCTGTGGCTCTGATCCATCCCCTTCTGCCAAATCCACACCCTTGGCCTATGGATGAGGACACGGGGAGGCTGGGAAGTCAGTGAGGCTGTGCCGGCAGCCATCTCCTCCCCGAAAGGGGCCAAATGGAAACCCTGGCCCTGCCCGCCTGCCTGGAAAGAACAGCACCTCGGGAGGTGAGACAAACAGGAAGGGAGAGGGGTCTGGCCACCACCAGCGTGGGGAGAGAGGAAAACCAGGCCGGGCCAGGCTACTGGTTTACAATCCACTTAGGAAAATTGACTTTCCAGTGCCAAGCACCAAACAATCAGTTGGCTGGGGACAAGCGGTGGGGGGCTTGTCCTCCTCTGCTAACTGCTCCAGAGGAAACAGCGAATTAAGCTGCAAGGGTGTGTGTCTGCCTAGCCCCTCACCAGCCTGCCACACGCCTGCCCCTGGTCCATCGCTCCAGTCCCTCAAGTGCAGCTGGGGTCCTAGAAGGCCAAGAGTGGGACACACTCTAGGGAGTCCCACTATGGGCAGAGGTGCCAAAGGGACACCTAGTTCTTCAAGAACAGAATGAACAACATTTGCCCAACATGTCTAAGCCACATCATCTCCTGGAGGACCATGAGCTCCTGCTACGATGTGGGCTCTGAGAAAACGCACAGGTTGTCACTGGCTCTCAGCTCTGGGCCCTGGGGTGTGTGGGCATGGCCTGGGGGAGTGAAGGGGAAGCCAGCAAAGAGGAGGAGGAATCCAGCTCCATCTGGCATGTTCTGTGTGACCCAAGGAGAGCACGTATTACTCTGTCTCATTACTCCGACCTCATTACTCTGTCTCTGAAGTGAACAGACAAATGAACACACTTCCTCTCTCTGGGCTCTTTTGAGGATCATGCGAGATAAATGTGCATGAGGGCCTAGACCTAGGAGAGGTCTAGCACCAGTACAAGTTGCTGCATCAAAATAGCAATGAATGCTTCCCTGGAATTAGTAGCTATGTTTTCAGTTACCCAGTTAACTTACCAAATTCTTGCAACAACTTCGTAAGGTATGATATATTGGTCCCCAGTTTATTGATGGGGGAAGCTGAGGTTCAGAGCAGTTAAGCAACCTGCCCAAGGTCACACAGCTAGTGAGAGGCAGAGCCAAGGTTTGAACCCAGGAAATCAGACTTCAGTGTTTGGGATGCTGCCTATCCCAAACAGGACTCCACACTGCCTATCCCTGGAGTAGCTTCATAACACTGTGAGTGTCCCCGCACCTGAGAATCCTAACAGACCCTGACACTGGCCAGGTCTCTACAATTATGGCGCTCTCTCACAGAAAGACTGGGCTTCTCCAGTGGCTCAGTGGTAAAGAATCCACCTGCAATGCAGAGTCACAGGTTTGATGTCCAGGTTAGGAAGATCCCCTGGAGGAAGGCATGGCAACCCACTCCAGTATTCTTGCCTGGAGAAACTCATGGACAGAGGAGCCTTGTGGGCTACAGTCCATAAGGTCGCACAGAGTCAGATGCAACTGGGCATGCACACATGCACACCAAAGGGCTAGCAAGGCGAGGAGCTGTTTTTCTTGTTTCAAAGCTGGGGAAATTGAAGTCCATCCAAACTAATGCATGGTCACTGGTTAGTGGGCATCTAAACTGTGGATTCCAGGCCAGGACCCCCCGACACCTGCTTCCCTCTGCCAGACAGTTACCTTCTCTGTAGGTAACTGGCAGTCTAGGGTCTAGGAGTGTGGGCAGTTGATGATGGGATGACACAGTGCCCGGGGAGCTGGACATTGTGGCCTGAGAGCTGCTCACTGTGGCCCTCCCGCCAGGCCAGGCAGTTCCAGGGAGAGCAGGGTGGAGCCGAGAGGACTCTACACCCACCTCCCGCCACAGCATCCTGCATCAGTCTTGGGACTAAGGAGTGTAGGACAGGGCTCAGGCTTCAGACCCAGACACCCCTGGGTCTCAACCAGTCCTTACTGGCCTCAGGCGCCTCATCTGTGAAACGGGGGGAACAGGCCTTCCTCTGGGGATGGTGGCCACAAGGGCAGCTCATGGGTGCAGCTACAGACTTGCTCTACCTTCTAACCATGCAGCCCCCAGCCTCCAGGGGACAGCGCCCTGGCTCTGTGTGGCACTGCGGGGTGCATTTATGACTTTGTTTTATAACCCTAATGCAGCTCATTTATAAAGCAGGTGCAGACTCGACTGAGGAAAGTAAACATGAGAGGTCCATTAGGGCAGCAGGCCTGAGTCTGGCGGCCCCAGGGCCCCCGCCCTGCCTGCCCCACCCCTCCTCTCAACCCTGGCTCAAAGACTCCGCTCTAGTCTCGGCAGGAGGGTGCCTGGCTTTTCTCATCACTGCCTCCCCGTCATTCAGGGCAGTGCCAGTGGCTCTCGATGCAGCCCCTGCCCACGTGTCACGGTCCCTAGCGCCCAGGCATCTTGCAGGAGACAGCGAGAAGAGCCAAGGGCCCCATCAGCAGACTAGGTGCTGGCCGGCACACAGCAGGTGCTCGGTGAACACAAATGAAAGGTGTGTGGGGGTGCGGCCAGCCCCGGGGTAGCGATTGAGTTGGGCCCCAGTCCTGACCAGTGGACACATCCCCTCCTCTTTGGCCCTGGCTTGGGCCAAGGGCTTGTTGGCTCTTAGTGGCTGAGGAAGGCTCCTCAGGGGTCCTGGGGAGGGCCACCTGAGCCTGCCTCTCTAGCTTAGAGGGAAAAGAAGAATAAAGTCTTGGAGCTCCTGGGTGCTTCCTCGACCAGAGGCTTTTAGAAGGTATTTTCAATCAACTCATTGAGCCCCTCAACAGTCCTAGACAGAACTTCCCAAACGTTTTTGGTCTTCAGTGTTTTGGTCATTTTTACCCAGTAATTTTACCCCAAAGCCAAAAGAAATTCCTAATGGTTCTGTTTATTAAGTAGTTAAATCCAACCAGCTTACGTGTCTGTGTGCGGGTGTGATCTCCTAATAACTTAGTAGCATTGGCAGGCGGATTTTCTACCACTACTGCCACCTGAGAAGCCTATTAGAAAAAATAATACTCATAAATTGAAAGAAAAAATAATATTAGTATTCCATTTCTAAATAGCCACATTGACTTATAATGAGGATGTATGTGTGCCTGTTGGACACGGCACAATACCTCAAATCTCAGAGTCATAGCGGACACTGCTACCCTCATAGTTTGCCTTGGGGTGCTCCCAAATGCCAAAATTCCCAGCTTTGCAAAGGCAAGGTGCCATGTAAAGGAAAGAAGTGTGATGTGATGCTAAAATTATAAGCTATCTTGAGCTAGTAGTTGTTGCAGTATCTGGCAGCTGTCCAGTATCGCTGTGTTTCTTTGAAGGTTAAAAATAGCCCACAGTACCCCTGTGAATTTGCTATAGCATCCTAAGGTGCCTAAGCACACAATTTGAGAACCATATCCTTCTGGTAACTACATCTCTATCAGATAGGTACCATTATTATCCCCATACTACAGATGAGGAAACTGAGACCAAGAGAATTTATAAGTAGCTGGCACAGGGCTGTAAAACTATATAGCAGAGTTGGGAAGCACATTCAGGAAGCTGGATACCTGAATCTGACTTCTACACTGGGAACTGGCATTTATGTCCACTATTTGGGGGATGATGCAAATAGTTTGCCTAGGTGAGCATTATCTTCCCGTGTTACAGATGAAGACATGGGGCGTCAAGGAACTTGCCTGAGTCACCTGGTCGGTGGGAGGAAGCCACTTCTGCAGGTTCAGAGCTATAGCCCTTGGTCACAATCTCCCTGGCTTCACCTCCGCTCTCCCCACTGCCCCATCTTCACAGGGGAGAATATAGTACCTTTAAGAGGAGGTCCCTGAGGAGGAGGCTTTGCCACTGCCAGGCCAGATCTGGATTTCCTCCTGGTGGGAAAACGACTCACATAAAGTGTAGTTTTCCAATGGCAGAATGCATTTGAACCTACAGTTGCAAAAATGCAACCTGCCTTTACAGCTGCATCCACAAATGGCCCAGCTAATCCAAAACGAAGATGTAACCAAAGACAGTCAAACACAGGAAAAGAAAAACCACTGCAGTCAGGAGCCCTGGGTTTGCACCCCAGCTGGGGACTGGCACAGCCATGTGGCCTTCCTCTCAGGCCTCAGGAACCCCATCTGTAAAGTCAGGAAGCTGGTTGAGTTAACTTCCTGAGCAGCACTCTGGTTCCCACATTTTGATATTTGAAGGTGGTCTGATGGGGAATCTGTTAATAGAGGACACGGCCCTGTTGGATAAAGTTTTTCTCATGAAGCAAATTTGCTTAAAGTGGGGTCAACTTTCTTGCCGTTATTCCGGCTCAAAGACCCAGCACCTACTGGGGCCTTAAGGCACAATGTTGTGGGGAGCCTGGGGAGGGAGGAGGAGGAACTATTTGTTGGTGGTAGGTATCATTCAAACCCTCACTTCTCACTTACCTATTCCTGCCTGTATGGGATCTCCTGTCAGTTAATCTCACTTGGATGAACAGAGATAGAGATTACTCTAAGGGCTGTCTTGTACAACACCCACCCCGCCCCCATCAATTCTGTATCCAACCTTGACTCACATACCTCCAGGGACGGAGACCTCACCAGTGCCTTTCTCAGCCAGGTTCTCCTTTAGACAGATCTAACAGAAAAGCCTTCCTTACTTTCACCTGAAATTTGCTGTCGGAGGTTCCAGCCATCGCTATAATTTCAACTTCTGAGGTCACGCAAAACAGTGCACGTCCTCTTCCCCATGATGGCGTCCCAGCCTCTGCCTACTTGCCCTAGCCTTCTTATCTTTCTCTCAAATATTCACGAGGCACCATGCTGCGTGCCCTCGTTACCAATCTGGCTTCTTCGTGGGCAAGTTCCATTTCGCTCACAATCCGCTTAAAACGTAGGGAGAGGAGGTGACGAGGATGGGGGTCTGGTGGCACCTTCTTGCTTTAGGCAGCTCGAAGGTTCCTTGGTAGAAGTGGATGGCTGCTTCTAGAAAGCAGGGAGCATGTCACACTGTTCTTGGTGTCCCCCATGATGTCCAGGACAGGGTACCCATGCCCTGGGAGGGGAGTGGAGTTTGCAGGACACAGGAGTCTAAGCTTGGTCTCTGCCTGCCAGCAGGATCCATGCCAGGCTGCATGCTCCTTCCCAGGGCTGGGCTTGGGCAGTGCCCAGAGTGGATTTTCTGGCAAGTGGGAGGTCTGATGGGGTGGAAGTCAAGGCTGTGGGCTTATTTAAGAGGTACCAGAATCTAAGCCACTAGAATAAACAGAGTCCGGGGGCCTTAAAGATGAAGGAAGTCACTTTAGGGCAAAGGTAAATTAAAGACCCTAAGGTTGGAAAAGATTGAGGGCAGGAGGAGAAGAAGGTGACAGAGGATGAGATGGTTGGATGGCATCACTGACTCAATGGACATGAGTTTGAGCACATTCCAGGAGATAGTGAAGGACAGGGAGGCCTGGGATGCTGCAGTCCATGGGGTCGCAAGTGTCAGACGTGACTTAGTGACTGAACAATAACAAAGAAACCATATTTACCAGAGCTACGCCTGAGAGGAGGGGGGAAGGGACTTAAACTACAGTGTTCAGACATCCCTGGATGGGAGACTGCCACCAGTTGCTAGGGGAGACCAGAGGGGTTGCGCTTCCCTTATGGTGACCCTGAGCATGGGGTACAGCTTGGATGGGCACATGGCAGAATGGGCTGGCCTGACAGCCAGCAGACCAGTTCAAACACTCACTCTGCCTCAGTTTCTCCATCTATGAGAAAGGGACTAACAAGTACTGCCCTGTCAGTTCTGAGGTGTGGTGGTGAAGGTCAGCTGAGCATACAGATGCAAATATGCTCTATTAACCGGGAAGAGCTCATGCCAGCCACATGGAGAAGTGCCAGGCAGCAATGATTCTCCAGCTGAGCCCTGTATGGGGAGTCCTGAAACCTGTTCCCAGCTCAGAGAGGGGGAGTGACCAATGCCACATCACACAGCAAATTAACAGCCAAGCTGGACCAGAGCCCCATTTCTGATTCAGTGCTGAGGGAGACAGCACAGGATGGCATGACTATGGGTAAAAGTTTGGGTTCTGTATTTCCCATGCCTGGGATGGAAACTCACTATGTCCATCTTAGCCAGGTCCATCCCTGCCCAATAAGACAGAGACCTCAGAGGCTGCAGTGATTTAGTATAGAGGGCCTTGATGCCTCCGCTCCCTTGTTTTTGTCCCCATATGGGTGACAAAGTCTGGCTTGGGTCCCTCAGGCTCAACTGCAGCGGACAGGCATCTGTAGCTGAGCAGGGCTGGCTGGTACGGGATGGTGCCCACAATGCGGGGCAGGACTGGGAAGGGAGAACGGGGGGCAGGCGGGAGGTGAGGGAGAAAGAATCACTCCATGCTGGGCACATTTATCATCAGCAATCACAGTCTTTCTCTAGCCCCTGGACACTGGCTAATTCTCGCCAGACTTGACCTCCCACTGCATGGAAAATCTCTTCCATTCAGTGCGAGGTGGATGTGCTCAGTGGGGTGTGGGGAGAGTTGTGGGGGGAGAGAAGCCCGCTTATTATTATGTTTTAAAACACACAAGCCCCATATGCAAGGACCCCTCCCTGGACACAAAGCCCTTCTTCCATCTGGCCCTGGCCTCTGGCGGCTGTGGGGTTCAGGCTGGGGCTCCCCTCAGAGGTGGCTACAATGGCTGTTACTGATGACGGATGGGGGCTGGTGGGCTTGGGGGGCGCCAAGTTCTTCCTAACAAAGGAGGCCGCTTGCACAATCCTTTTCCCATACCCTCTGCAGACCTGCCTGTGCCTATGACATCATTTCCTCTGCTGGCTACAGGAAATAGCCTCACCAAGATGGCCAGTTGGGGCAGGAGCCTGCATCCTAAAGGGGTGTCTGGCTGATCCTGAGAAATCTTTCCCCTGGAAGGACTTGGGGCAAGCGAAGGATCTCATGGGAGGCTGAGGACAAGCCCCAGGGCAGGCGCAGAGTCCTGGCATGAAGTCTATGGCCACACAGCTTATGAAACAGAGAGAGGACACTTCAGCTCCCGGGTCGCTGGTCTGCCCTAGACTCTCAGTGGTACCTGGGAAGCTGTACTCCACACCTATGGGCCCAGAACCCCTCCCCTCCCCCAGACCCTTCCTCTGGCTCCTGGGCTCCCTTGACCTGGACCTTGGTCCCTCTACGGCTAATTTTCAGTTCCCCTTCCAAGTCCTAGTCCCTCCGCCTAGAAGTCTGGGCCCTGAGCAGGGGGCATTCTGCTTCCACTTCCTCTCTTAGACAAGGAACGCAAAACCCTCTCATCCATCACCCTCCAGATAATAACCACTTATCCAGTACACAATGGGATAATAAACATCATCAATACAATAATCCTGTGAAGCAGGCATTCCATTTCACAGAGAAAACTGAGGCTCATCACTTCTCATCACTGAGAAGTGAAAAGGCAAGCTCAGGCTCTCAGCCTCCAAGAAACAAAGTTCTTCCCATTAAATCACAGGCCTCCTCTGGCTGACAATACCCCCTGACGGATATCCTTGGGCAGCAGCTGAGTCCACGAGCTTGCTGGAAGGGAAGAGGGCCTCAACGTCCTAACTCCAGCACTTGGCCCCCTTTCCTGTCTGGGCCTGACAAGTTTTGGACTTGTATGGGGTGCCCCAACCAGAGATTTAGCCTCGCCTGGGAAGGGACTGCTGGTAGCCTGGTGCCAGCCCCCAGGATGTCACTCAGACACACATGCTCACACCGGCAGAACCACCCATGCCTCGCCCAAACATCTCCCATGGACACCCAGAGAGCCCCAGCCAGGCTGGGACCGTGGCTCCTCTCTCGGGGCTGCTGACATCTACTTTAAGGCAATGGCAGTGACTTTGGCCTGGGAGGAACCTCCTATTTTATTTGGTCATCACTCCCCCATCCAGACTTAGATGGAGTGAGTTGCAATACCAGATTCCACCGAACACCCTATAGCTTGGGTCCCACGTAGGGAGTCTTCTCTTTCTCAGGGATGGATATGTACACACTGCTATATTTTAAATGGGCAACCAACAAGGACCTACTATATAGCACAGGGAGTTCTGCTCAATGTTACGTGGCAGCCTGGATAGGAAGGGGGTCTAGGGGAGAATGCATACATGTATGTGTATGGCAAAGTCCCTTCACTGTTCACCTGAAACCATCACATTGTTAATCAGCTATATCCCAACACAAAATAAAGTTTGTTTTCTTAAAAAAAAAAAAAAATTTGCTTCAAACTGCATGACCAACCTCCTACAGTCTCCAAGCCCACATCTTCCCGCCCAGACCCTGTCTCACTGTGTTCCCCTTTTTCCCCTCTTGCTCCCTCGAATCCACTCTCCTTACAACAGCTGGGGTAATCTTACAAAATGCAAATAGATCTCTCCCCCTGCTCACACCCTCCAATGGCTTCCATTTGCACCTGGAATGAAGTCTGAACCCCTACCGAACCCCCAGACTTCAAAGGTTCCAGGCCACCCACGGGTGCTTCCTGCCATTGAACATGCCTGGTTTCCTCTCGCTTGAGGACCTTTGCCGCTCTCTCCTTCCGAAAAGCACCCCTCCCCGCCTGTCTCCTGATATTCCTGTGGCTGACTCCTGTCACTGACATCTCAGTTCAAGTGCCACCTGCCACCTCCCCAGTGAGGCCCTCCCTGATCACCCAATGTAAATTCATTCTCTACCCTCCCTGATGCTATCTCCACATTGTCCTGTTTGTTTGTTTTTCTTGACAGTATTCATCTCTTTCTGGAATTACCTTCTCTGTGTATTTGATTGTTTGATGTCTCTGTCTGGACAGGTCTACTCTCTGAAAGGCAAGCTTCTTGAGAGCCTGGAAATCCTGTTTGCTTGTTTAGCTGGGTTCACTGATTATACAAGATTTTCTCCAGCTACGCTGCCCAGCCTCTCCGGAGATACCTAAGGTGGCAGGTAGGGGTGGAAGGGAGCAGCCAGAGGTGGTGGACACAGGCTGGGCTAACCTGGGCCATGGGAGCCAGTCCCTCTGGAAACTCCATCCTGTAGGATGCCACCAACTGATAGAACCTCAGAGACCACCTACGTACTGTTCTCTAGGACAGAAACCAGAGGAGGCATGTGCTAGTCTTAGATCATACAGCATCTGAGCAGCAGAACTAGTCAAAGAATGTGCTCTAGATTTCTGAGGGAGTGAGGACTCTTTTAAAAATGTTCTTTTTTCCCCTGATGAAAAGTACTTTTCTTGGCCTTTTCTGACTACAATTTAGGAAAAAATGATGATGAAGATAAAAATCACCCATTCCCAGCTCCAGCTGAGCAGAATTAACACTGGACATTGGTCCTAACATTCTTAGATGTGCCCATGTTTTGTGACCTAAGGGTCTCACCATACACAGCCTGTATCCTACACTTTCTTTCAAGGCTGTTAACTGAAGACTTTTAAACCTTTTAAACAAGCACAGTGCACCAGGCATCCCCCTCTCCCTCTCCCAGTCACATATATCACATGGGGTGCTTGCCAGCTGGGCTGACCGCCCCTGCGCAGCATTCCAGGTAGCTGGAGGAGCTGCAGGATGCAGAGCTGGTGCAGGCAGCGCTGGACAGTTGACATCAGGATCTCTTTGCATGCTTGGGCGCTGGGAAGAAAGACGCCAGTATCCTGTACCCATGTCCCAGAAAAGTCAAAACGCCCAGGAGTATAGCCTCTGGCCCTGGGGCTGCCTGATGGGTTATGTCCACGTTGCACTTCCAGGCCAAGTGTCCCCATGCCACCCTGGAAAGCTGAGAGTTGGGACTGTTCTTGGAGTGCCCCAAGGCACAAAGTTCCCCTGCCTTCCCAGTGTCTTTCTCTAGGCTGCCAAAACATTGCAAAGTGGAAAAACTGTGGAACTGTTGCCCACTGCTGTCAGCACCATCACCACGCCTGGCCAGACCCCGCCCCAGGGCTGGCTGTGGGCACCTGGGCGGTACTGGGAGGTGGCTCAGACCCCTGGGCTGTGGGGCCCTTAGGACTTCCAAGGGCTTGGAAGTCCAAGCTCTTCACTTCCAGAAGGTGGGCCTGAGGCCAGAGGGGAGCTATGGCTTGTCCCAGTGCCAAAGGCTGGTCAGTGGCTGTAGCACCACTGGTACCTCGGCATCACACTGGCATAAAGAGAACTGCAACCAGGAGAGACAAAGAGGGTTGCCTGGATTCTGGCCTTTGTCAGCCTGTGAGATGGGGTGTTGGACAAGCCGGGAGAGGTGAAGAGAGAGGTAGGGATGGAGTCACAGTGAGAGGGACAGAGAGAGAGAAGTTTGAGAGCACCCAGCAGTTGGGGATGGGGGGTGGGGATAGGAGAGGCTGTGTGGGGGCTTCTTGTACTTTTCTGAACCTGGAATCTACTTGGGCTCCTACTTGGGCCCCAGGGGGAAGAGAAGAAGGTGGCCACCCATCTCCAGCCTTCCACCACACTCTGCTCTGCCTCTTCCACAAGGCTGGCAGTGAGCTAAGGCTCCACGGGCCCCAGGGAAGGCAGCCCTTACAGACTAGGCTCCTGGGAATTCCCTGTGGACCGGAGGTGGGGAGCTTCTGGTCTCAGGTCACACAGAGGGTTGAAGGCAAAGCTAGGACTGGAATGTGGGTATCCGGGCACTCAGCCAAAAGCTATTGCCCCAGCCTCTCTCTAGCCCTGAGCTCAGGTGAGCAGCTGAGCTGTCAGGGGTGAAGATGTGGGAAGACCAGTGGCACTGGCCCAGAGGAAGGCCTAGATGGCCATGATGGTGCACTTTGAGGCAGGCAGGGACTCACCTCCATTCTTCCATTCATTCATCAAATATTTCCTGAGTGCTTCCCCTCCATCATGCCTATAGCAGGGTCTGGAGAGCAATGACCAAGCTTCACCTCCGCCAACAGGAAGCTCACAACAAAGGGTCAAGGTTAAGGACCCAGACACCCTGCCTCTCAGGCTCGTGCTCAGTCCACTTCCAGCCTAGCCCTACAGTCACATGATGGTCCTTCTGCCTGCTGACCCACCATCAGTGTAGAAGTAAATCTACAGCTTTGCCTGAAGCTCTCCTTCTCTGTCAAGGAGTCAGTCCACCTCCTCCAGGAAGTAGGCTTTGACTACTTCTGCCTTGATGACTATAGGGATTTCTCATCCTCCAGGCTCCTAAAATCCTTCGTATTTCTTGGCTAAAGCACACGGGTGCTTCCACTGGCTCATGAGGTGACATTGAGCAAACCACTTCCCTCTGGACCATAATCTCTCCTTCTGGGAAATGGGGCCACTTTGACTTGCTTTACCCTCCAGGGTTGTTGGGAACATCAAGGTCAGAAGTGTGACACTGTTTTGCCAGCTGGGCTGCCATGTGTGTTTGCTAATTTTTATGGCTTCTTTCTGCAGTGAGAAACAATACGCATACCTTCTCAGGGCTGGCAGGGGCACTGGCTGACATCTTGAACAACAGCTCCAGGGTCTTCCTTTACCTTCCAGGTGCTGGCCAGGTGTCCCACTCCCCACCCCCTACATTGCTTGCACTCCCAGCTGCTGCCCAGCCCACTCTGTGATGACATGGAGCTGCAAAAGGCTGATGCAAGCTGGAAGGAGGGAATGAAACAGACTTGAGTGGGGTGGATAGAGCTCCACCCCCAGCCCCGTGGGATGCTGGGCCCGGCCCCTGCCTGCTTGTTTGCACCTGCTGATGTAATTGCTGGGCCTCCTTGGCTCAGGGCTCGGCCTGCTCACTTTGGCTTTCGGAGCCAGAGGAAGGGTGTGAGGTTACAGCTGTGTGCACCATGAAATGGCCCTTCTCTAGGGAGGGGTGGCTGCGCCCCAGAGAGGGAAGAGGGAGGAAAGAGCTAGAAGAACAGGATGAAAAAGAGCATGGTTCAGAGGTAAGCAGGATCTGGGTCAACCCAGCTGTGTTACTGTGTCACTTCAAGGGAGGGAGGGGTCCCATGTCTCTGAGTCTGGACAGGCACTCAACTTGTCACTCTTTTCCAGGGATGTCTCAAGGGTGATGAAGAAGTCTGAGAAGGGAAAAGAAAAAGGATGGAAGCATGGCTCGTGGAATGAAAACACTAGTCTAGGGCTGGCCACCAGCTCATTTCCCGGGGCCTCAAGCTTGTTGATCTGTAAAATGGGCACAACATCTCTGTAGGCCACCTCACAGAGACAGCTGGGGCCAAAGGTGTGAAAGTGTGACATGACACTAAAGTCTGTGGATAGCTCGGGCAGTGGAAGGGGGCTGGGGATAGTTGAGGGAGGTCCTCGTCAGGAGCCTGGGGCGCCCAGAGGCTGGGTAAGGGAGGTGGGGCTGTCAGCTGTGCACTCTGCCTGGCTTGGCCCCAGGAGCCTCCCCTTGGGGAGAAAGGCATGGAGGACAGTACACGACACCCCAGAGGCCTCTAAGGAACCATCAAAAGCACACAGGTGATAAGGACAAGAGCCAGGACCTACACCTGGAAAATGCAAGGCCACAGGCATGGAGCTGAGGGTGTCCCCAATCTCATGAGTCCAGGGTCTGAGGATTACCCTGTCTCTAGACTGTAATTCTCCAAGCTGGTTTCCCTGGAGATGACTTTGCTCTTTCCCTGAGAAAGTGGGGGGTGGGGGGTGGGGGTGGGGAGCAGGGAGGAAAGAGACGCACATAGTTCACATGTCTTTTTGCTTGACACTGAAGGGAAAAAATGACAGGGACCAGCCAGGCGGGGAGGAGATGTCCATCTCAGCCATGCCTACCTCCTCAGTCTGGGAGAGGATTACCTTTCCTAACTGGGCCCTCAGTTCTGCCTGACTGCGCTGGACAGGGGAGCTGCACTCCAGCTGGAACTCACGCGCTTCCCTGGCCACAGAGACCCACCTTCTCTTTGACCAGCGACAGCTACTGTTTTCAGACTAACCCACTCCCAGGCACTGCACAAGTCACTTGGTGTACGTACATCACCTACCTGAATCCTTCCAAGAACCATCAAGGCAGGTACTCTAAATCTGATCCCCAGATTGCGGGTAAGGAAACTTCGAAAGAGAGGTTAAGTAACTTGCCCAAGGTCACAGAACAGGGTTGCTAGCACTTCCACCTGGATCTCCCTGACCCTAAGACCATACTTGTTAACCTCTGTGCCAGTGGTTCTGAAACTGCAGCGTGTCCCAGGATTAGCTGGAGGCTTGGTAAAAACCTCTGCCTCCACCCAGAAGTTTGCACTTAGCCGGTCTTGAGAATGTATCCCGTCTAACAAGATCCTAGGTGCTGCCGCTGGTCCGCTGCTCCTTGCTCCTGTGCCTCCCGACAGGAACGTAAAACACTTAGCACACATAATGGTGCTTAATGCGGGTCAGCTCCTTTCCCTAAGCACTTCTGTGATTCAGCTGGAGGCCTTTCAAGAGGAATAGTGGAATTACATGGCAGCATGGTGCCGGCTGCTCTTGCTTGAATCAGGCCCCAGCGTGTGGTAATCAAGATTACGATAGCCATCACCTGCACCTTTGTTCTTGCCAATTACTTGGCCTCTCTGGGCCTCAGTTTCTTTATCTGCAAAATGGGAGTAATAATACTTCTAGGAAATACACTACACATACAAGTTGCTTAGAGCAGTGCCTGGCACATCCAAAGGGTTTATTGGGTATAAGCTGTATTATAGTTTTTCTTTTTAATTACTATTGTTACTATCTACCTCATCTATGTTATCTTTCCAACAACTCTATCCACCTCCACTGTTTACATACAGTCGCTCCAGGGATAAGTAACTGGCCCAACTCATACAGTTGCTAAGTGGCAGAGGGAAGATTCTAAGCCAGGTTTGGAACTTCAGTGGTAGAAACCATCTACCATGAGCAAAGACAGAAGCCTACTCTGGCTGCTTCCTCCGGAAAGGATGGAGAGTTATTTTCTTACTTATGTTTCCTGTGCTTTCTTCTAGACCCCTCAGCTTAGCCCAGGGTTCCATCAGGTCACCAGCAGGGAAGCAGAGGCTGTGTCAGCCACCCACACTTGGTGACCTTGGATGGCCAGACTCCTGCCCGCTATGTCTGTCCATCTACCCCTTGCCTGCTCCTCCTTACTGGGCACCCTCGAGGTGTGAGGGCTGGCCAGGCCTTGGCTAGTCCAGATCCTGGGAGAGGAGACAGTTACTTGCTTATCCGGAGACTCCCTGCCCCCACACCCCCTGGGATCCCCAGTTCAAAACAATGGAGGCTTCAGGGTTCCCTTGATGTAAAGGTTCAGTAGATGGCTAATTTTAGCTGAAAAATACTCGGCATTTTCCCAGCCGCCGTCACTGCCGCACTCTGTGCTGGACAAATGGCCTAGGTTTTCCTCCCCAATTGTTCTCGGCTGGGGGGCTAGGGGCTGACTCCAGCTCAGGACAATGCCCTTTGTGTCTGCTTCCGGGTGGCTCTTAATAACTCGGGGACAGCCTGGAGCTCTCGGTCCCCCCCCCACCCCCACCAGGCTGCAGGGCCCCTGGCTTCACCATCAGGGCATCTCAAAACATAGCACTGAAATAGGACTGGCTGCTTAGTCTACTCACCTCCTCAGGGGTGGAGGCAGAGAAGACTTGAGGTCTAATTCAGGGGCCTCGTGTGGACAGATGGGGAAGCCAAGGCGCAAAGAGGGTGTGATTGGCCTTAGGTCACATGGCACTCTGGGCAGATCGAGGCCTGGACTGTAATTCTACAGACACAGAGTCCAGTGCTCTTGGCACCATGTGCAGGGGGAATCCCTGCTCTGTCCAGGCTGCCCCTCAGCATGGGCACGCCTCAGAGTATGAAGTCCCAGACTGCAGGCCTCCATTCTCCTGGCTTCCAGTGGACACACCTACCCTCTTCACCCCCAGTGGCTGAATCCCTCCATCCTCAGTTCTTACATTGAAGGTCACCTCCTCAGAGAGCCCGGCCCTGACTGCACCCTCCCAACCACACTGAGGCTCTGGCTGTTCGTCTGGTATTTCTTTTCCTTATTGCCCTCATCACCTTTTTAAGTTATATACTCATTGTATATTTCCCTATTTAATGCCAGGTCCCCACCAGACTCTGGGGTCTCAGGGGCAGACACATGTAACCACCTTTGTGGGCCCTGGGTCTGGGTCCCGGAGCTCCTGCTGTGTACTAAGGGAGGCTGGGGGTCCCAGGGGAGTGACTGGGGGCATTCAAGGCTCAGGATAGGTAGTGTATTCAGCTGTTCTCAGCAGCAGGATGGCACTTTCTGCCTGGATGCCATCCCTGGATGGACAGCACCTGTGTACCTACTGCTGACCCCCAGTGCCAGCCCAGCATGCAACGGATGGTCAATAAATGCTTCTTACATGAATGAATGAACCTTCTGGGCTCCTCTGGTTCCTCTTCTCCCTGAAGGAGGACCCCAGATTCAACCTATGCCACACCCTTCCCATGGACGGCTCTTGGAAGCAAGAGAAATGAGGAGACTTGGGGAAGGCACCCAGGGCCCAGGGTGGCTCCGCCCATGAGGGCTGTTTGCTGGTCTTGCAGCCCCCAGCTCTGCACAGCCCCCCACCGCCCCAGCCGGGACCCAGCATGCTATAATTAGAGTCCTCCTTCCAGGCTCCAGTAATGAGGGGTGTTGGGTGCCAGCTGTAATTACAGCCTGGTTAAAACGAACAGGGGCCGCCCCCAAGCCAAATTACAAAGTCTGCAGCCGGACTCACTCCTGCCCTGCTCCCTTTTTATGGGGCTGGTTACAGGGAGGGACTGAGAGTTTACAGAGAAGCCAGCTCGGGCTGGAGCTGCGGTTTCAGAAGAGTGGAGAGCCGAGGAGAGCCGAAAGTCTGGCCTGTGCTGCTTTGAAACTGTCCTCAAACCTCCCCTGGCCCCACCCTCATCAGAAGTGCCCATCCAAAGCCGAGGTCAGGAATGGGCAAAGAAACCAGCTGAGGCTGCTCTTGCAGTCCTTTCATCAGCAGCCCCATCTCGGCGCTGAGCTCTCTGCCAGGCCCGGCTAATGACTCTGTACAGTAGTATTTCATGGGCATAGCCAGCATCAACCCTGTGTTACTAACTGAGGTTTGGTGCTCAACTAACTGCCCCAGATGACACAGCCAGTAAGAGGCAGACCCCAGGCTTGAGCCAGGCCCACACAGGGAGAAGGTTCTGGAGTGTGGGTACATTCCATCTTGTGCCCCTCACTGCGCTGGGCACAGGGTGGAGGACAAGGAAGGGCTCAGCGAACCCCGAGAATGATGTGTTTTGCAGATCGAGGCATCAGAGGTCCAGCTGAGTCCTCTTCTCCCTTTTAGAGATGGACAAATCGGGATTCTGATTTCCACTGGCATCTCAGGATCCAGAGGCAGAGCCAGGATGTGGGTGGCCTTATTAGTCTCAGAATCTCGGATATTAGCCGGTGAGACCTCTAGAGAAAATCTAGTTCAGGGGCAAACACACAGCAGCCTGGCCCACCTCGAGGCTGTGGCAGACATCACTAATGGATCATCAATCATGGCAAGTCTGGATGAGGCCTCAGATTCCTTCTCAGTCCAGGACCACACAGCCATGCCTATCAAGCAATGAAGACGATTCCATCGTCCCTGATCTGATTAATTCCCACTCACTCTCACTTACCCAAGGGGAAAATGAAGCCTAGAGAGTTGGGGTGACTTGCCCCAGTAATGGAGTGGCTCTTAATCCTTAATGGCCCAGCCTTTGTGGATGCCAACCCACCACTCCCACTGCACCCTCAGCCCAGCCCTGTTAACTCGGGGCTTCCTGTGTGGAAAAGACTTCCTGAAGGCTCCCTGCAGGCCCTGCAGTATTGACCCAGCTGGCTGATCTGCAGCCCTGACCAGAAGGCAGCTTTCATAACGGGCTGAGGGGAAGCAGGCTTGCTCACTGGCGGAGGGGCCCCAGCAGCAGCAACCTCACCACACGACCCCCAGCTGCCCACATGCCCCTTCCTGGGCCTCTTGACTGGGCTCGCCTCCCAGCCCAAAAATCTGGCTCCAGCCACCCGCTGCCCACTCACCACAATTGGCCTGCGGTGACTCAATCTCCTCATTACCTCCTCCCCCTCCTCCTCCCCACGTCTTCTGCCCTTGGCGGCCCCCGCTCTGACAAGCCTCTTCAATAGCGCCTTTGATCCAGGCTCTCCAGCCTCTTAGACAAGGATGGCCTGCTGCCTTCAGCAAGGGGTGTTGGAAAGAGGTATCTGGAAGGACAGGGACCACGACAGGATGGGCACCACCCGGAGGTCCTCACTTCCCCGTGACCGCGCCCCCCAACCCCCAGCCTGAGCCTCGCTAGGATGACCAAAGGCCTTGAGCTCAAAGGCCCTCCAGGGAAGGTGTGAAAGCCGCTGAGCTTTCTGGGAGGTGCCTCTGCCTCACCCAGCAGTTCCAGGCCTGGACCGGAGGGCATTTTCAAAAGGACACTTTAATTAGGGAACAGGGCGGCCAGCCAGCGGGATTATAGGCCACACCCGGAGCCATCCGAGGCCTCTAAACTCCCAGGCCCAGCCTTCCGCTCCAGCCTCCACCTATTGCCACCTCCTCCCTGGGACTGTGGCGAGGGGAGAGCCCTGAACACCCCTGTGTGCTGCCTCCATGGTGAGGCCCTGAGAAAGGAACACTAGATGTGTCAGGGGTGGTTTCTTGAGCTGAGGTTTGGGTCTCAGGCATGAAAACAAGGGCAATGAAGACTGGCATGATTGGAGAAGCCATCCTCAGGCAGGAAGAGGGAGCAGTGGCCACCCCTATGCCGGGCCACGAAAAGGACTGGGCACAGGAGAGTCCACCCCTGGCCGTCCGTGTCCTCACCTCTGTCCACCAGTAGGGACAGTGACAAAGGTCTGTCTGTCTCCTAGAGGCTCTGGCTTAAACCCAAACCAAGCTGTTCCAGGCGTCCTCCCCAGCAGACAGTGTTCTCCCACATCGAAGGTGGGCAGCCTCAGGGCTGTCTGCCCCTGAAGGTCAGGAGTGGGACAGAGGGCCCAGGCCCACTGCCCTGGCTGAGTTTGGCTGTGGCTGAGGCCCTGTGCCCACAGGTTTTTCTACGTGCCCTAAGTTTTTTCTCTATAAAATGGGGAGAGCCACAGGAATCTCCTAGGCCCATAGTTCAGGTAAACAGTTATGAATGTGAAAGAAATCAGCACAGGATCTGGCTGGGCTGCTCAGAAAACTCATGCCCAACATGGTTTACGTTGAGGTCCTGTCCATATACTAAATTCCCTTCTCTGGGCCTCGGTTTCTCAACCTTCAGATAGGGTGAACAGTGCATTCTTCTCAGAGATATGAGAAGTGCTTTATAACCTATAAAAGGCTGTCCAAGGCTAAGATTACTCACTGTGATTTTTCTAACAGCTACACTTACCCTCCCTCCACCCTGCCCACAAGGTGAGGCTAGCCCATGTCTAACCCAGCTCGCCTGTGTGAATCTGGGGACATCTGGCTCACCTGGCCCCACGCAGTCACCTGCCCTGAGGCTCGGGCTATTTTTCTTATCTGCCAGTGGCCTCTTGGACAGGGAGGTCACTGAGGGGTCCTGGGCAGGGAGGATGGATAGGGGCTTTGGATGCTTGGTTCTCTGAGGAAGAAGTCTTTAACCATCAGGTGAATCCTCTACCCAACTGGACATCAATCCCGAGAGAAAAGGCAATGTTGGGCCAGGACTGGGGTGGGAACCCTGGGGGCAGACAGACGTGGGTGAGAGCCTGCTGGGCAAAGCCCATCCTTGGTTCCTCCTGCCCTTTCTCTGAGGGAGCTTCAGAAAGATTCCCTGGAATGCATGCCCTGCTGTGTAACCTTGGACAAGTCCCCTCCTCTTTCTGGAAGTACTTCTTCCTCTGAAAGGAGACCTGTCAAGTACACGCTGGTCCTGCTGCTCTTGGGTTGGCAGGAGGAGAGGGTTCTGGGAAAGGCACGAGGGAAGCCAGCCCTTCCTCACAGCTCCGTGAGGGGCCAGGCATCCTGGAGGGGCCTGGTCTGGAGGGACAGGGGGTGGCCTCTGGACACTCTGGAAGCAAGAGTGGTTGAGACCACGAGGGCAGCACCCCTGCCCTGCTGGTGTCCAGAGACCAGCATGAGGTAGCGCATAGGTTCCTCCAACCTGGATGGAGAAGTGGGGAGCCCTGGCTGGAGCTGAGGCGTGGGGAAGGTGAGGCCCTTGCTCTGGGTGGGAAAAGCCAGACACTCAGGAGAGACTCAGCATCAGCAGCTGTGGGCTTTTAGGCACGAGGCTTTACCTCTCTGGGCCTTGGTTTCTTCACCTGTGTCAGCCCCTAGCCTAGAGGATAACTGGGAGGAATGAGTGGGACCACGTGTGGAATAAGTACAACAGCAGTTCCCCAGTGCAGCGGTGCTGTCCTTGGACATATCACTTCAAGTCCCCAGGCCTCTGCTTTTTGGTCTGTAAATTGGGTATCAGGATCTTGCCAACCTTCGATGGATCACACATATGAGAGGCTCTAGCAGAAGTGTCTGGTGAAAGCTGCCATAGCCAGGTGACCTGGCAGACTCTCCCACACACCTGGCCACAGCCCATCCTAGTTCCAGGGAGGGGACCGAGCTTCATCCCAGTCCTGCAACAGGCGTGGGTTGTTTTCTCAGCCTTGTTGTCAAGTCCCAGATGGCTGCTGGGCCCCCAGCCAGGGGCAACACCTTCCAAACCCACGCACCCCTCTGTGAAGCACCTGGCGTGAGGAGGCAGGAGCTCATCTCTCAGCCGGGGATGTTTTCCTGCCAGGGGCTGGAGGGGAGCTGGGAGCCCAGGTAGGTGGTTTGATTCTGCCCATTTCACAGATGGGACTCATTTCACAGAGTCACTCGCCACTAAGAGACTGGTCTGGGTGAGGCTGGAAGGGGATGGGGTCCAAGGGGCCACTGAGGGTCCTTAGACCCCTCACATGAGGCCAGCACTTCCTTTTCGCTTAGACTTCCTCTTAGCCCAAACTGCCCAATATACTCTCTCCTTGGGCAGAATGGTCCCATTTAACAGATAAGGAAACAGAGGCTCCAAAGAGGTGAATGGTGGACCTGGCTCACAGGCTGAGCTGGTGGCAAAGCTGGGGCTCAACCTCAGGGCTTTTCTCTGCCCACCAGGAGAGCAAGCACATTGGCTGGCAGATGCCAGCAGAAACAAAGTAAGATCTAGAGGTACCATTGCCTCTTGCCCCTCAATGCTAGGCCAAGAACCTCAGGGACACTTGCTAATTAACAGAGGGATCCATCAGGGTGTGGCTTTCCAGGTTCCCTCCTTAACTTGCCCCTGCCAGGATGGAGGACACTAGCCCCCCCTGCCCCTCCCACTCATGTGGCTATCCCAATCGTCCTTCTTAGTAAACTTGCTTAATCCACATGTCCCTCCTTCTCCCTGGACCCTGACTGCCCCCTACCAACTCCATAATCTCTGCTTTATCTCACCCTCTCTGCCTTCTTCATGGTCTTCCTTTCTATCCCACTAGGCTGGAGGGCTCTTATGACATCCCAAGGAGGCAGGGAGCCTGGGTTCTTGTCTCAGGTTAGGAATTGACTGCTGTGTGACCCTGGACAAGCCCCTGACCCTCTCTGGGCGCCTGCTTGTCCCTCTGTCATTGAGAGGTTAGGTGAGAAGTTCTGATGCTCTATGAATATCAAAACCCACCAAATGTTCAGACTGATGTGCTGGTGGGCATCTAGGACCTTGGGCTCCTGGCTCACTTCTTGGCTCCCCCCCTGGGGTCTTGGAGAAGCTGGTCCAGGGACTGGGCCGCCACACAGTACCACCCTCTGCACCCCTGAGTCCCTGTCTGGCTCCATCTGTTTTCTCAGAGCCTTCAATATGCCTCTGTCTCTGGCCTCTGCCTGAGTTCCCTCTGTTCCCTGTCCAGTCTTCACCCCCTGGCAATGGTGGTTGCCCCCTGTCACTGGACTCAGCTCCTGGCAGAATTATTTCCTTCTGTGCTGGGCTTCCATTAGTCAGTAAGTACACCGGCCCGAGCAGGGCACTGGGGGATGAGGTGGCCATAAATTACCGTGGCTCCCTCTCCCCCAGCCTGGCTGCTGACAGCCTGTAAGCTCTGCTGGCTCAGCTGAGTCTCCCTTCCTAGAGGAGCTGGGGCAGGCCCGGAGGGGCTGTGTGAGGGGCAGTGGCATGGGGTGTGGCCAGCACACAGCCCCTCCTGCTGTCACCTCTGAGGTATGACACTGCGAGCAGGAACCACAGGTTCCTGCACAGAGTGTCATCCGGCAATCACTCAAGGAAAGGGACGTGGTAGGGACCTTGGCAGGTCATTGTGACCCTAAGCCTCAGTTTCTTGGTCTGTAAAATGGGGTGATAATACACCAACCCCACAGAGTTCATGGGAGGATTACCTGAGACCCGCTACCTGAGACCCATCCACACATAACGCAAAAATGCCACAGAGTATGACTCAGTAAATAATCACCCGCCTTCCCTCTATGGGGGCTCAGAGTTGGGAGCACTTGCCCACCTTTAAAGCCAACATCTTTTTTTTTTTAATTAATTTATTTACTTTATAAAGCCAACATCTTTAACACTGTACTCTTCCCTCTTGTAGCTGGACAGGGACAGCGCTTTTGCTTGGAATCTAGTCTGCCAGAGGCAAAACAATGCTCTGCAGAGCTGCTGGAATCAGACCCACTGTTTGGAAAGGCTGAGAACCCAGCCCAGGCTGGGAGAGCGCAGGAGCCTCTGGCATCCTCAGTGAACAAAGTTTGGTTGAGAAAATTAAATGAGATCACAGGGGTGATATTAACAGAGCAAATTGCTTTAAAGGGTTTCCGCTCACTGCAGATCTGACTGCAGATGGATGGCGCTAATTACCAACAAGGAGTGGCCTGCGCCGTAAGACAGGTCCCTGGGGGCCCTGCGTTTCTAAGTTAGGGACTCTGGAAGCGGGAGCCCTGAACTCCTTGTCTCCGATTCACACTCCCTGCCCCCATAACTAGGAGCACCTGGTGAAGTCTGGGAGTCTGCGCTGTCTGGGAAACACCTGTCACCACCTCCTGTGCCCACGCACATCTGCCGGGACTTAGGTCGAACTGAGGATAACCTTGCTCCACATCTACTGACCAATACAGACAAATTCCACTTCTGGGATGCATAGAGATGTTCACTGTGGTGTTATTTACCAGGCTAAAATATTCAACAGAGGGGGAGGGATGTGAATAAATTAAAGATGGGAGGGGGTGAACAAAGTACATTGGCAGTGTGAATGATTCTCAGATATCACGGTGCAATGTGTGAACTCTATGTAATGGCACAAGAAAGATCTATGGAACCATGCTAAATAAGGAGGCCAGGATGTAAAGGGAAGCATTAATTTGTATTATACCATGAAACAAACCTGGACAAACCTGGGCCTGAACCTAAAGGGAAACATACTAATGTGCAAATAGCAATTGAGTCTGGGTGGTAGGATTATGCCAGATTATTTTTCAGACCTTTGTTTCCCATTATCTGGGGCAACAGGCAACACTATTTGGACTTATAAACAAACAAATGCCTCTCAGAACCAGAGGTACTGGAGAGAGGGCCAGAGAGCCCCTGGTGTTCTTTCAAAGGGCCCCAGGATTCTAGCAAGTGACCTTCAGGCTGCATTCTGGAAGTAGAACTAGGATCATCAAATGCCTAAAAGCCGAAGGGCTGGGAGCTTGTGGAGGCCAGTGGCCCTTCTCCCTACCCTCTGCACCTGTAGCCCCAGGAAGGCCTCTTAGGGATGCCCCATTGTTCTCTGGCCAGGAAGAGGGTGGGGGCAGGGAGAGTGGCTGGTTCCAAAGCCAGGAAATAAATCTTCTCCCGCAATCCAGCCTCTCCATTCAGGCTGGCTTATTGATGGGGACCCAGGGGGCCTGGGGAGAACGAGCTGCCTTCCCAGGATGCGTGAGAAAACTTCCCTGTGCTAAGCCCACGGCATCTAGCAGACTCTGGGGGCCCATCCTGGAGGCTTCCTCTGGCTGTTTCCTGGCGTCGTCGGACTCACAGCCAGAGAATGCCAGGTACTCACAGTCCCAGAGCCAGAGCCGACTTGCACTCCTCTCCTATCACCACAGTCCGCTAGGACCCTGGCCTTGGGGTGGGTAGGATGATCCACTTGCCTTATCAGATCTGATAGTCTATGAAGGGAGAAGATCCCCATCAACCCCTAGGAAGTGCATCCCCCACTCCTGCTCCTAGGTGTAGAGAGCCACGTCCATTTACATATAATTTACATTGATTTGCATAACCACCTGCTATAGTGGAAAGAGCATTGAACTGAAGAGTCAGAAACCCTGGAGTCTAGTCCCAACACCACTGCTTACTCAATGTGGCCTTGAGCAAATCCTGTCCTCTCTCGGCACCAGTCTCCCATCTGCTGAAGTGCGGATGGCACTGTACCGTGGGCAGGAAGGACACGCATGCAGCAGGGAGGAAGAGGTCCCTGGGACCGCCCCTGCCCAGCCAGGGACCCCTACCTAGGACAGGTGCTCCCCGAACACCTCCTGAAAGACATCCCTGAGCCATCATTCTGGTCACTGGGCCACCCCCCGAGAATCCCCAGGCTGAGATGTCCCTGGGCAGAGAGAGTGCTCATGGCCCTGCCCAGCTCTCCTGCCCCTCCTTCCCTTGGCAGCCTTTGGGAACTCAACAGCTCCGACACCCTAGAAATGCTCTGAGCCAGGTGCCAGGGAGATTGGCAGGGCCCCAGCAAGAGGGAGGCAAGCCCCAGGCTGTCCAGGGAAAGACCCAAACAGTGCCACTCCTGACATCTGCCACCCTGGCCTTCCCCACAAACCTGCCCACCTGTTGCAGGGGAAATGGAAAAGGAGGTGGTGGAAGGAAAACCTCATTCCTGGGAAGCTCAGCCATTGCTTCTCCTTGCATCAGGATCTCTGGGGCATGGTGTTGGAAGAAGGGCAGGCAGAATGCCAAAACTCAGGGAACTGTCTATTCTGGCACTTGTGCCTTGCTGATGGGGTGCCTAGTATGGCCACATCGGGGGTGTGGCCCTTCTGATACTCAATGCTAGGGAGGGCTGAGCCTTTGGGGGGGTCCCCTAAGGCTGGAGGAGATGTAAGAGATGTGGGTTCGATCCCTGGGTTGGGAAGATCTTCTGGAGGAGGGCATGGCATCCCACTCCAGTATTCTTGCCTGGAGAATCCCATGGACTGAGGAGCCTGGCAGGGTCCACAGGGTCACACAGAATCGGACACAACTAAAGTGACACAGCATTTAGCACAAGGCTGAAGTCTACAGTGAGCAAGTGTTAGGGACAGAGGGCACAGGTTCAGAGCCCATAGCTGATGAGAGATGGGGGGGGGTACAGGAGGAGGGGTTAAAGGTCTGAGCCTCCAAGAGGCAAAGAACTAAGAGGGACAGGGTGGGCTGAGCTTAGACCCTGGGGCCCTGGTGCTTATGCCTTGCTATCCTCCTACTCTTTAACTTCTCCAGGAAAACCTTCTCTGCTCCCTTGACCCCCACTGCCTTCCCCGCCACTTCCTCCCCTGTCTCTGGGTGTTACTTTAATGCTTCAAGCCCCACAGGTGCTGTCTATTGAAGCAAGTCCCATGCAACAGTCTAGCCTTGGGCACATCACTTCACCACTCTGAACCCATTTCCTCCACTGCAAAATGGGAAAGATGACGTCTACCTCTTGCATTGTTCTGAGGACTAAATGGAGGCAATTTAATACAAGCTTAGCACAGTGCCGGGCACATAATAAAAGCTGGAAAACTGTTAGTGGCTTTTATTATTAGCAACCCCTTGGAGCCTTGGTTTCCTCTTTTGTACAATGTGACACAAGTCCCACCTTCACAGGGTGACCGTGAGATTAGAAAGAGATGAGAGAGGTGAACGCACTCTGTAAACACAAGCAGGTTAGGCTGCGGGCGTGAGGTTGCTGTTATCAGTGCTCTGGGGCTGATGCTGGGCCCCTTATAGGCAGCAGGTCAAACCCTGCCCTGCCCTGATACACAGCCACAGAAGGGAGCTGCCTGCTGTAGCCTGTTGTTCTGTCATTGATGGCCCAAGGTCATCCCGTTTGATGGATGAAAAACTGAGGATCAGAGAAGACTCTTCAGAGTCCCTGGGTCAGCAAGGCGATCAAACCAGTCAATCCTAAAGGAAATCAACCCCAAATACTAATTGGAAGGACTGACACTGAAGCAGAAGCTCCAATACTTTGGCCATTTGATGTGAACAGCCGACTCACTGGAAAAGACCCTGATGCTGGGAAAGATAGAGGGTAGGAGAAGAGGGTGACAGAGGATGAGATGGCTGGATGGCATCACTGATTCAATGGACACAAACTTGAAACTCTGAACTTGAAACTTTCTTCCATGAAACTCTGGGAGGTGGTGGGGAACAGGGAGGCCTGGTGTGCTGCAGTCCATGGCATTTCAAAGAGTCGGACATGACTCGACAACAACAGAGAGGGCAACAGACCAGCCTACAGTCACACAGCACAGTGAGTAAGCAACTCTGAAGAAAACAGACCCAGAGAGATGAAACTCAAGATTCAGACCTGCTGAAGACAACTTTGGACAGAGAGTACAGACACTAGGGAAATATTGTAATATACATGTAATATACATGGTAATTATTTTAACCCAGATTTCAAGTCACATTTTTTGTTGTTGTTGAGGGAGGGAAAAAAAAGCACTACATCTTACTTCGTTTACTTATAAAAACTGGCATACCTGATATACTTAAATATGCAAAGTTCCAGAAAAGTAAGGTCAATATGAGGGCAAATGAAATGACTGGCTTGAAATATCCATTCCCAGCCTATGGATTTTTTTCAAAAAAGAAATGAAAAAACTTGAAGAAATATAAATGATCCCCAATTCTTCCCCACCTGTGAAGGACTCTGCAACCGTGAGATTCTCCCAAGACAGGAGTTATTCCTTGGTTCATTCATTCCTTTATTTGCCCAGGACTGACTGTGGGGCAGGGGGTTCAGAGAGGGATGGAGCTGATGTCGGGACCATGTACGTGCTGCAGCTTCCATCACTTGGCGGGACAAGCGAAAGGATCTGGAGGGACAGTATTTAAAAGCGGACTTACTGAAGTGCAGGTCACCCTCACCACGTACCAGCACATGATGGGTTCTCGTTTCCCATTGAAGGGCAAATGGAAAATCACTCTTGCACACAAGGAGGGAGTCTGTGGCCTGCGAGTCTGAAGTCCAGGACAGTGGCCAGAAGAAAATTCAATTCATCTTTAAATGCCATTTACAGAGTGTTTCTGTCACACCAACCACCCACGATATCAAAGGGAAAAAGGGAAAAGTGTAAAAACTGCAGGAAGTCTTACGAAGACTGCAGCTGTAGGGACCATCCTCAGATACACATCGTCGATGTGTCTGTCCTGGCTTCCTTGGGCTGTTGCTGTGTCCTGCTCACCAGCTGAAAAAGGATGAGGTTTGCCAGGTGATAAGGCAGAATGTGTGTGTTTGTATGTGTTAATGTATATGTGTATGTTACGTGTATATGTGTATGTAATGTATATGTTCATGTATGTGGATACATTTGGGAGTAGTGCATACATGAGTGTATGTGTTTCTGGGAGAAGGTGAGTATGTAAGCACAAGTGGAAATTTATGAGCATGTGCTGGAAAACTTCCTTCTTTACTTACCTTGGCTCCCTTAGCAGAAGCCAGGATTCTCTAATCATTCAACCAAGCAAAGGGATGACCTCTGACAGATTACCACTTCCTGGGTGCTTGGAAGCACCCAGTATACTTGGAAGACTGAAATAAAACAGAGACAGCAATACTGTGGGCTTCCCCGGAAGCTCAGCTGGTAAAGAATCTGCCTGCAATGCAGGAGACCCCGGTTCAATTCCTGGGTCAGGAAGGTCCCCTGGAGAAGGGAGAGGCTACCCACTCCAGTATTCTTGGGTTCCCTGGTGGCTCAGAAGGTAAAGAATCCACCTGCAATCCGGGAGTCCTGGGTTCGATCCCTGGGTTAGGAAGATCCCCTGGAGGAGGGCATGGCTATCCACTCCAGTAGTCTTGCCGGGAGAATCCTTGGATAGAGGAGCCTGGTGGGCTACAGTCCATGGGGATGCAGAGTCAGACACGACTGAGCAACTAAGTGCAGCACAGCAATGCTGCAATACTGCTGCTGTCATGGCTGAGCCCGTGGCAGACATCACTAATCGACTGTGACACTTTCTGATGGAGCCTGATCTTAGCCTCGGAACAAGCACAGCTCCTGGAAATCCTTATTGCTTGCTCAAAGTTGGTAGGCAAGAGGAAACCTATTTGACATCCCTGAACTCAATCGTCTCTGGAGTTCCTTCCACCTCTAGAATGCTATAGGTGCTGCCCTCTTCAATTTCTTCGTGTCTCTGGACCTATGTTAGAATCTGTGGGAAACAGAGATGTATGCTCTGCTCACATGAAAAGTTATCCTCTATACTGGGGTGCTGGGAGTCAGGAGGGAGATAGGATAACCCTTCACGAAACCACTAGAGTAATAATGAGACTTTTTGATTTAGCCCTGGGTCAGTGATGGCAAATACCTGGCATTAGTACCACCACATTCCAATCCTGGGCCCACAGCAGACATTACCAACTGATGATGACCTTTACAAATGAATTTGGACGTGGTCCTAGAATTCGCCTCAGCATAACACACCAGATAGTCACCCTCAGGTTTTCAAAACAGCCATCTGAGATGCACCTTCTTTTTGGGCCACTGCTGCCCTAGATTTTGAGAAATGGGCTAAACAGGTTCGGGGAAGCTGGGGTTATCAAGAAAGACTTCTTGGGAGAGGCAGAAATTAAACTGTGGCTTGAGGAAGCACCCAAACACCCAAGCAAGACTAGACGGATGAGGGAAAAGGAAGGCTAGGACTGGGGAGGGGCTGTGGTAGGGATTCCCAGGAAGACCTGAGAGCATGCCAACCAAGGAAGGGCATCCTGTTTGGATCCAAGAGACCTGCTGAAGGGTCAGGATCATTTCTGGGGACCAGGTAAAATGGGCTCTGAAGTCTGTCCCACTGGCACTGTCCCCTGACTAAAGACATTCTGGGGAGCTGGGCCTGGGGTCCCCACAGGATAAAAGGCCTTTAGCAGCCAGGAAGCCCAGGTCCAGCAGGCCCACAGATTCCCAGTGGCCCTGCCCTGCTTAGAAGTGGCGGGAGCTTCTGCCATGATAGACCTGGAGGAGGGGTAAGGAGATGGGCACCTGTGGCCCACACATTTTTCCACCTGGCTCCCCTGGGCTGCTCTCCTGGGCCTGGACAGGTGCTTGGGAAGGAACTACATCCCTACCCCATCCCAAGCAGCAGGGCTACAGCCTGAGTACCAGTATGAGAAGAAAGATATCTGGGCTCCAAAAGGTCCCACTGACACTGGGATATGTGGCCAGAATCCTAAAAGGGACCTTTCGAGAGACCTCTCTAAGTACTCTGTCCTGTGGCCTCACCTCCTATAGCCTTGGTTTTTGCCTCTGTATAAAGGGTCATCTCACCAACTGTATGCGTGAAATGCCCACTAGGCTACCTGCCTCCTTGCCATCTTGTGCTTTGGGGACCATGGGGGATGATGTGAGGGAGGGGCCAGGAACCACACCGGGGGCTCTCCTGAAGTTAGGGATGAGAGCTGGGAGGCCAACCTCGAGGACAGCTCTGGATCCTAAGAGCCTGGTCTGGAGAGCATGGTCTCAGCAGAGGTACAAGGTGCCCTCCCACAGGGCTCGGGGCCCACTTCAGCTGCCACTAGACTGGGACACACACACACAAGGGACGTCACTCTCTGTCACTGTGGTCATCACCCCCTGAGGAGTCCCTAGCCCTTGCACGCTGGCACTGGGGCAGCCGGGCTGGGACTTGAGGGCAGTCAGGAGCTGGCAGTCCTGAAAGCACTCCCCTTGGCAGCTGGGCTGTGTCAGGGCAAGAGCTCAGGCTGCCGGAGCCCAGGCTGCAAGGCTCTGCTGCCAAGGCCAGGTGGGCAGCATGCCTCAGATGCCCAGGAGGAGTTTGGAGCTGGTGCCAGCCCATGACGTGTGAGCGGGCTGGAGACATGGCCACGATCATGTTCTCACCTGTGCATCCTGCCCTGGGGTCACTCAAGGAGGGACAGAAAACCAGCACATAGAATGGCCCACCTGAACGCCATCTGGGCACCACCGCCAACCCCCCCGCCCCCGCCCCCGCCACCCCAGCCTCTTTGCCAGAAGGAGCTATGTTTGGGACCACCTGGCCAACTCAACTGATGGATATCCAGGCCTATGTGTACATCACTGCCTGGAGGAGAAAGGAAGAATGTACAGGTGGAGTGGAGACGGCAGGGCGTTGAGTTCTGTTTTATATCTTTGTGTGTATAAAATCTGTATCCTCTGCCTCAGTGTATGTGTGTGCAAGAGGGTGTATGTTCACATTGGCTGTGAGTTCAGGCCTCCTCCTGTGTGCACCTGTGAACACATGCACAGGCCTGTATAAACGTGCATGTATAGGAGCCGCTTTTAAAACAAAGACCCTGGGCTGCAAAGGAAAATGATGAGATTCTTAAGAACAGCGAGTACAGCAGATACTAGCCGGTCTACTGGGGGCTGTTAGACTAACCGCGTGTCCATTCTGCCTAATACATAAATTACTAATGTAAATTAAAGGATAATTCAAGCCCTTTAGGCCCAAATATTTAACAGGCAGTCAGGAATGGGAGCAAAATGGGAGGAAGAGCCTGAGTTTAACACCCAGAGGAAAAACTGCCAACTCAGGGGAAGAAGGGGAGGGCAGGCCTCCCCACTGGTTCATTTCTCTGGGATGGGGTGAGGATGTGCCGGCTCCCGGTGGAGTCCAGGGAGGGGAGGGCCTCTCCTGCTCCAGGACTCCTCTCCCTGGGCTCTGTCTGTATTGTCTGCCTCCCTCTATTCCTTCCTCCCCTTTGGCTGCAGCCTCCCAGGGCATTCCTGCTTGGGTAAGCACTGCTGAGGCCAGAGGCAAGACTGCCCACCCAGGGCGGTGGCTGGGGAAACCTAACTGTCTTCTGCTTCTCAAAGTCTCTGTCACGAGGAGCTGTGAGCTTGTCCAGGGGCCCAGGGCCCATGGATAAGTCCTCAGGGAGGAGCAGGATCTTTATCCCTGAGACATCACACATGCAGCAAGCCAATCCTGGAAGAAGGGTTCAACGGCCACTGAGTCCACCTCTCATCTCACAGAGGAGGAAGACAAAGGCATGCAGGAGGAAGGTGATCACAGAAAGCTAAAGGCATGTGTGGTATTCCCCATCTCTTATCCTATTCTTGGAGGTCTCAAGAGAGGTCACCCAGAAACAAGCTGGTCTCCAAATTACTAAGGGGAGTCTTACTTCCTCTGGCATCAGACCCCAGGGCAAACCAAAGGAAGCATGTCTTTCTTCAGGCCCTCTGTCTAATGCCTATAGAACTTGCTGCCTGGCTTCTCATAGACCCCAGTGGCACAGAACTCCCAAGCTTGCACGGGTTCCAGTTTGGGGAATATAGGTACTGCTCACAATTGCCAGGGTGGGGGAGCTGGGAACACAGAGAGAGGCCTGGACTTGGGTCTCCGAAACAGTTATGCTGGGCTGGGGAGTGAGCATCAGGTTAGACATGCAAAGGTCAGGGATGGGAGGCTCATAGAGGGCAAGGTCCCCAGCTGGCAGTATCTGCAATGTATGGGAGCTCATCCAAGAGCAGAGACCTCAGTGGGTGAGAGAGAAACAAGACAGGCCAGCTCCAATGGCATCTGCCCCCAAAGCCTTTCCTACATGCCAGGGACCTTCACACCACAGCCCAAGCTGCTGTGTGTGACCTCTCTGTTCCCAGATGCCATGTGCACCTTTGCCGCAGGAACAGATCTTTACTGTCCTTACTGTCTCAAGGAACCACCGGCAAACAGCTGGTGCTCAATAAATGTCCAGTGATGAGCTCCCTGGATAGCCCTGCTGGACCCCGACCTGCCTCAGGTGGACAGCGTCAGGGCCATGGACTTTCTCACTGGGCTTGTGCTGGCATCTGGGGAAAGGCTGATGTTGGCACACTCCAAGCAGCAGGAACAGGACCAGACAGACGGGCTGTGGATGGCCTGCAGGCTGGGTCCCTGGTCGTACAGGGCAAGGGAGTGTGGATGAGTTAGTGCCAAGCCCGCCTCACAGCAGGGAGCACAAGGAAACTCTTCATGGGAGGCTGCTGCTGGCCAGGTGGCTGCCGGCTTCCCCTTCCTGGGTCTGGGTCTTAGTCTTATTGATCCTGTCTATGGAGAAATACTGTGGCTTGTTCTCCCCCAGAGGGCAAGTGTGGGGTCAAAAGGATGGCAGATGTGAAAGGGTTGTGACAAATGCAGAAGGTTAGGATGGCTAACCTTCTCTTCCCTCCCTTCCTTCCTGTCTTCCCCCCTCCCTCCCACCCATTCGTCCATCCATTCCTCCCTCTCTCCCTCCTGTCACTCACCTACTCATTTATCTTCCGATTATCAATGAAGAAATATTTACTGTGTACCTACTCTGACATGTGACTTGGTCACCTTCTGTAGTGAAGGATCTCAGAGCACACACAAGGGCATTCCCCGTCTGGACTCCACTACCGTCAAGCGAGGACTCCTCTACCATCCTGACCCCCACCCCATGAGGACCTCACCTTCCTGGGCTTGGAGAACCACAAAGCCATCCCTCTGGAAGAAGCCCTCTGGGATCCTCTCCCTCTGAGGTCTCCACCTTGCTGGGAGCTCGCCACATCCCTTGCTCCCTTCAGAATCGCACCCCTCCCAGCCTGCAGCAACCCCTTCCCACCTTATCCATGAAGGAACTCCTGTCAGCTCTGTCCTTGCTTGAGGGGGCAGCCTTTGCTCTCTGGTGGTCTCCTGCACTGGGGTCTGATTTTTCCTTAACCTTCCAAAGGTAAGAGACTTGTTTCCCCTTAACCAGCTGAGGTCAAGCCCAAGCCTGGGTCTCAGGCCTCTCTGAGTGTCTCCCGTGTCCATCCTGAGCCAGTCATGCCAGGCCTCTGCAAACCCTTACTGAGAGACGGAGAGGCGGGGAGACAGAAACACAGGGCAGGTGTCGGGTCTGACAGTTTATGGGGCAGTCACAGACACAAGTTCCTCAGGTCCCCACGAGGCAAGTGGAGTCTACCGTGCATGCGAGCTCACTCAGTCATGTCCAACTCTTTGTGACCCTACGGACTGTAACCCGCCAGGCTCCTCTGTCCATGGAATTTTCCAGGCAAGAATAGTGGAGTGGGTTGCTGTTTCCTCCTCCAGGGGATATTCCCAACTCAGGGATGGAAGCTGTGTCTCCTGCGTCTCTTGCACTGGCAGATGGGTTCTTAAACACTGTGCCACCTGGGAAGCTCAGAGCTGACCTTCCTCTCTCTGTTTTCACAGAAGGCAGGACCACAAGCCAGGCCACACAGGGACAGGAGAATACAAATCTTGTGGCATCCCACCGGAGATGGGGGAGTGATCCCACAGGTCACTTGGGGACAGAGCAGGGACAAACAGAGCCCAGTAAACAGAGGGCAGGGCTGGCCGGAAACCACTCTTCCAAGCTGCATGGCCAGAGCAGCACTTAGCCTGCTGCCCTCCTGGCTGCCAGGGCTGGGATGACATTTGGGAGAAGAATCTGCCTGCCTGGCTCACCCGACCAGGGGCTCCCTGGGCTGC
Source organism: Cervus elaphus (assembly GCF_910594005.1). Taxonomy (NCBI): domain Eukaryota; kingdom Metazoa; phylum Chordata; class Mammalia; order Artiodactyla; family Cervidae; genus Cervus; species Cervus elaphus. Next base: position 27,072,827 of record NC_057829.1, on the reverse strand, counting down.
CTCTGCCCTTGGCCCACCCAGGCTCCAACTGTTGGGGGCTCACAGCCTGTTAGACTATACCACCAGATCCTAAGTGGCTTGTGCTAAGAAAGGCTTGATGGCAAGGCCTTCCACCCCTAGAGTCAGCCCCCATTCCTCATCAAAAAGGCCTGGGCCTAGATCACCACTTCTTGAACTTTAAGTAGGTATGAATCAGCTGAGACCTTGTGGAAATGTAGACTCTGATGCAGGAGATCTGGGGTAGAGCTGAGACTTTACTTCTCTAACAAGCTCCCAGGGGATGTGGGTCCAGGGACCACACTTTGAGTAGCAGAGCTCTAACAGGTTCCCTCTTTGCTCCAGCTTCCCCCAACTCTTCACCCAGCCCCAGCTTCCCAGAGAACCAGCATCACAGAGAGGGGATACGTCATGTAGAATAAAAAGAAATCTTTTCAAAAGTGGTCCCCGAGGGTGGAGTTGGGGGAGCAGAGGTCAGAAACAAGAGAGCCTAGGGACAATAATGAATAGAGTTGGGATTATTTCCTGAACTCTGACTCCTCGTGGGAACGGGGTTATGAAAAGCTTTTCTTAAAATGGTTATTATTTAGTGGGCTGTCCAAAATAAACACACACACGCACTGCACGGAGCCAGGCAGGAAGTGAGAAACATCTGGGAGACATCTGTCTCCTGGAGCACAGGGAGGCGGGCTGGGGAGGGCAAGAGGGAGCTGGAGACAGTCTGTGTGCCGCGGTCACCCACGGGCACACGCCGCCACGCAGCAAGCCCCAAGTCGGCCGGCCAACGTGGAGCGTCACACACGCGTGCACGCAGGGCGGTCCCAGCGACCCGCAGGAGCCTGACTCACAGCGGGGCTGAGAACGCAGGCTCTCGGAAGCGGACATCCTTGCTCTCAGCATCCGGCTGCCCTCCTCCCCACTCTGGGATGTTATTATTATATTGATGACTTGCCCCTCTGAGTATGTAAGCTGAGTGTTTTCCTTCCACCTGCTCCCTGGTTATCCTAGAAAAGCAGCCGCAGGAGTCAGACAGAGCCTGGAGATGGCGTCAGGAGAGCGGAAGGCCGCCCTGCTCTGCCTTGAGCAGGGGTATGAACAGGGGTGCCTCTCGAGGCTCCTCCAGGTCTCAGATTCCTCTGGAAAATGAGAGATGTGATTCTCCCGCCTGGCTCACTGGAGAGAGAACATTAGAGAACATCCATCCAGCTATTTACTTCGAGCCAGAAAACTGCCCAGTGCTGGGTATCGTTTTAAGAGATTAAGATTCAAACCTCAGCATCCAGGTTTAGGGTGTAGCCATAATGCCTGAGTGGTCCCAGGGCAGGAAGCCAGGCTACAGGGACAGACCTGCCACACTCTGTGAAGGCTGGGCTCAGACACTCCTGCTGATGGGGCACTGGGCCCCCCTTTACTGTTTCTGTACAGGGAGTGATGTGTGAAGGAGACTTGGAGGGCAGGGACCTTGCCTGTGCAATTTCTTGTCCCCAAAGATGCCTGACCTAGTGCTGGCCACAGCAGAATAGTGGAGGGTAAACAAACATGGAATTGTGAAAAGAGCACAGACTCTGGAGACAGACACACCCAAGGGCAGATCCTGATCACACTAGCTGTGTGACCTTGGGCAAGTTGCTTCACCTCTCTGGGCCTCCGTGTCCTCAACTACAAATTGGGAAGAGCAATGCTTAGCTCCCAAGGGCCAAGCAGCATGACATGTCCAGCAACTGACACAGTATCTGGTGCTTGATTTGCACCCAACAAATGTTATTATTACAAGGCACAGGAGAAGTTGCCCCACGTGATCAGCATTGCCATGGTTATTATTTCCCTCTCTGTTGCAGAAAGCTCTGAGATAAGCAGGGAGCCTTCCAGTTCACCCCAGAGTCTCTGGTTCTCTTGTCTTGGCCATTCGGGTGGGGTGGTCTGTGAGGAGCCCCTCGGGGGAGCAGGGAAGGGGACCAGCCCTGACTGAGTGCCTGCTGGACAAATGGATCTTCCCAGAACCTTCAGAGCTGTGCTATCCAACACGGCTGCCTCATGTGGCTATTTAATCTTGAATTAATTAAAATGAAAAACCCAGTTCCTAAGCTGCACGGCCATAATTCCAGAGCTCAACAGCCGCCTGCAGCTATGCTACCGTGCTGGACAGTGGAGAACATCCCCACCCTGCAGGAAGGTCCCCTGGACAGCGCTGCTCCAGAGGGGGCTGTGAGGGCGCCCTGCAGACAGGGAAACCCAGCGTGAAGCCCAGGCCCTTCCTGCTCGGCCAAGGGCTGTCTCCCCAGACTCCTCAGTGGAAGGGCTGTATCCTCATTAGGTGTTCCACAGTCCCATCTGCTGTCCTGCTCAAGCCCAGGACAGAGCGGATAGCACACATGGCCTGCTCTCCCTCCCCCAGGCCTCCCTGAGGTGCTGTGTGTTTGTGTGTGTGTGTGTGTGTGTGTGTAAGGGGGCTGGTTCCGGGAGCCCCTAAGAGCTCAGACCCAGGGGTCTGCAGGGAACAGATATGGCAGTAGGGGGCCGCGGGCACCCGTGACCTGTAGGCTAAAGCCCCAGCCCTCTTCTGCGGGCAGAGGTCTCATGGGAGACAATGGATATACAAGGGTCTGAGACGCATTCTCGCCATGTCCCAGCAGCAAAGCTGGTGCTCACGCATTTTGTCTGTCACTCTCAGGGGGCGGGCCAGGCAGATAGCAGGCCCTCTGCACTCACCCCTGGCACCCCAGGCAGAAGAGGGGGTCTCCCGACCGGATGATGCAGGAACAAGATGAAGATACTATCGCCCCTCAGAAGCCCAGGGTGGTCTCCCCTCTCCCTCAGCAGGCCTTTTCTTGTGACGGCAGTAATTCGGGGACCTCGCAGCACCCCTGCATCAGTTTCACTTGTCTCTGGCCTTGTCACATGGGGCACCCTGAGCTTCTGTGCCCTCATCGGCACCAAGGTGATCATCCCGCCTGTAGCAGGATCAGATGAGCTCCTGTGTGTGAGTACCAAGCACAGGGCCTGGCACACAGTCAGGGAGGCCACACGGGAGACAGACAGGGACAAAACCAAATTGGCCCCCTGAACTTGCCCCCTTCCCTGGGCCCTCCCTACTCTATTCTACGGGGATGGCGCTGGCTGTAGTTAGTCCAGGAAGAAGGGCTTGAGACCTTAGCAAAGCGGATCAGCGTGATGGGCTTCTCTGCAGCCTCCTGGAGCACCAGACCCTATGTGAGCATTTCACTAGTGCCAGGGACTCCCGGGCATTCCTCTCTGGGCTGTAACCCTGGCCAGCCCCACATCCTCTCTGGACTGTAATCTCACAGGAGGTGAGGTACAGGATAACAGGGCAGTGGCCTGGGCTCTGATTATGCCCATTGTTAGAAGTTTGCTATTAAGACTAACCTGGCTTTAACCCACTCTAATGGCCCAGGAGCACCAATGATGATGTGTCCTTGGTCGGCACTTGAAGGCTCTGGGCCTGGACTTGGGCAGTGGTAATGGGAGGTGCCTTCCAGCTCTGACAGCCTGTGATTTAAAGATAGAGATCTCCTGGGGAGGTGCCAGGCTAAGAAGAAGATGGGCCTCTGGCTTGGTGCCAGTTACAACCGTTACTGTTCAAGTCCGGCCCATGCTCCAGGGACAAAGCCAGATATACCCAATAAGCACACTTCCCCGCTCTCCCAGCCTTCCCCCTACTCAGATAATAAGGGGCTCCCTGCAAGGTGCACAGCAGGAGGCAGTCAGGGTGGGGAAGGACAGCAAGGTCACCCTCAAGGGCATCTCTAGGGCTCACAAGCTCTCTGTGGCCTCTGGCTCATTTCCTGCGCAGATCAGGTCACCGGGGCCAGCACGAACCTTGGCGGTGGTCAGCCACCAGGTTCCATGACACAGCTGGTCCTCTGACTCCAGAGGGCTGAGCTGCAGTACAGATGTGGAATGTCTGAGGAAGGCTTTGAGGGAGGCTTCAAAAGCCTTTGCAATGAGCCAAGGCAACGTGGAGGATATGTGAGGGGACCTCTCACCGCTGCCCTGCAGTTGGTAAGCCTCTTTAGGTGGTGCCTTGGGCCATCTGTGACCCCTCAGGCTTCTTGGGGAGGCCTCGGAAACCTCTCCCCAGAGCTCCAAGACATAGATTTTGAGAGCTGTAGAAGGCAGCCAGGCAGAATGGAGGCAACGGTGGGAGCGTGGTGATTATGGGGGTGGGGTCTGCAGGTGTGCTGCCAGAGTATGAGATGCTCTGCTTCTCTGAAGATGGAGACAGAGTTCCCACCCAAGGAGGCTTTCAGAAGCAGTGGGGTCAATGTACACAGAGAGAACAGAACTGTTACTGCCACACATGGAAGCTACCAAGACGATGGACTCTTAGAAACATCAAGCCTTGAAGCAAAAAAAAAAAAATCATAGAATCCTGGACTCCCAGGCTGCTAAGTGAAAAGAAGCCAAGCGCCATCCTGAACTCCGCTCCAGGCAGGAATTCCTGCTAAAGGCTTCCTTGACCCTTGGGGCCTGGTTCCAAGGAGCTGCTCCGCTTACTTCTAAGGGCCGTCAAAGGACCCTGCTTCTGTTTCCTCAGCCACAGGTGTCCTCAGGCTAGAAGAGCAGCCAGAAATATCAAATATGCTTTCTGCTTTCTCCTGCCGCTAGAGGGGCACTGGGGGACGTACGGGGCAGGCAGGGGCACAGAGGGTGGGCCTCTGTCTTGGTCAAAGAGGAGACAGCCGTCCACCAGGCAGGGAGGCAGTCATTGCTGCTGGCCTCTGCTTGGCCGTGACCCTAACAGGAAGCGATGGCATGGGCCCCTTGGAAGGCTGGAGTCTGAGGACACAAAATGCGGGACAAGGGATGGAGGTTGGACCTTCCAGCACCCACTGTGCTGGCCCTGCTCCCATGTTGGAGCCTAGCAGAGGAGGACCACAGGTATTACCATCACCTCCACGACTGGGACACTGGTTCTTGTGGGCACTGCCCATGCCCCGAGAGCCTTCATTCCTTTCGAGGGTTATTGGGGTCCTGGGGGAAGGTAAGATTTAGGGACTCAGGAGGTTACATCAGCAGAGGAACTATTGCTTCCTTAGTGGCAAGTGGCTGGCCCAAGGCCAGAGAGTGGAAGCCAAAGGAGGCAGATTTAGGCTTGATATCAACAGCTGTTCAAGTCATCCCCAAATGTAGCAGGGTACCGGCAGGAGAGCAACAGTGTCACTTGGGGTGAGGAGCAGAGGTTGGCACATGAGAAGTGTGGTTCATAAGCTCTGGGGCTCTTTGTGGGGGGTGGGGGTGGGGCAGGGGCAGAGTCTCTGGCAGGGAGGAGAGATGAACGGATAGGGACACAGGCTCAAAAGGGACAGAATCTCATGTGCCACCCTCTCGCCCTGTCTGAAGTCCCCAGAGCCCAGCTGCTCCCACCTCCAAGCAGCCCACATGAGACCTGTTCCTTTCTCTAGGAGTCTAAGTTAAGTCTCCCCCTTGAAGCAGGCAAGCCCTGGAGGGCAACTTTACGTACAGGGCGTACCTGCAAAAATGGGGTAGAACCCTGTGAAGCTGACCTGAGAAATCTGGGCTTTGGGCTCACCCAAGAACCATCTGGCACTCGCAACCACCCACAGCCCAGAAGCGTGCTGCCCACCACCCACCTGAGGAGCCCTGCTCTTGCACTGCTGAACTGAGAATGGGGTGGGGTGGGGTAGAGTCTAGCTTAGCACCAAATACTAGTATTAGCACCGGGAGAGGCATGGCGTGCACTTCTGAGCACTAAGAATTAATTTACTAGCCCTGAGCTGGACACTTCTCAGGGCTCTTCAGTCACCTTCAGGCTCCTATGTGGTGGCAACAAGGATAGTGGGGGTGCAAGTGAAGTGATCGGGCAGCCTGGTGACTCACGGTGGGTGGAGGAACTCCTCACTGCTCATCAGGATGGGGACTCACAGCCTGCCGTCCCTTGTCCCACCGCCCTGCTGACAAGATGGCCACAGTCAGCCTCATTCACACCTTGAACCTGCTGCTGCTTCAGCAGCCCTCCCCCATGACTAGGCTCAACTGGGGGGAGGATCTCTGTTGACCCTACATTATGGAAGATGGTTTCCCTTCCCAAGTGGCAGCTAAAAACCTACGGTGGTGGTGGTTTAGTCGTTCAGTCATGTATGACTCTTTGCGATCCCATGGACTCACCAGGTTCCTATGTCCATGGGATTTTGCAGGCAAGAATACTGGAGTGGGTTGCCATTCCCTTCTCCAGGGGATTTCCCTGACTCAGGGATCAAACCCAGGTCTCCTGCATTGCAGGCAGATTCTTTACTGACTGAGCCACCAGGGAAGCCCCAAACCTACCCTACTATCCCTGAAGTCATCACTGCCCTGTGAACCACGGACTGCTAGGTGTCTGCAAGGTGAGAGGAAATAAGTCAGCTCCTCCTGGATTATAGCCACCCTGGGAACAGAAAGTGGGGTTTGGGGTGCCTGGCGGACAGGCCACTCAAATTTGAACCCACCCTCTCCCCTGCCAGTGACCATCCAGGGCAGCTCAAGGGCAGGGAAATAAGTTATCAGGTCTCAGTTTCTAAGTCTGAGCTGGAGGAGGCCCAGCTGGAGACTGAAGATGCATGGGGAGGGGAGAGGTGGAGCTGGCAAGGTCAAGGTGGGTAGGGAGGGTGGGTAGTGAAAGAGTGGAGATGCAAAGCCTCGGGTCACTGGAAGCCCAGGGAAGACAAAAGCAGCTCTGTGGAAGTGACCCACCAACAGTTTTGCCACCCTGCTCCCTGGGCAGGGAAGGGGAGGATTCCGCACCTTTCAGTAGTAGTCAGAACTCTCCACAACAGTCTACCCCTCAGTTTCTTGAGCAGTCCCTTCCCAGGACTCCAAATGGCCCCAAGACTGGTGTTTCCAGCAGGAAGCAGATTTTCCACCTGGGGTGGGGGCCACCAGTGCCATCTTATTTTTAATGATCACTCTCCTATTTGTTTAGTTTCTGAACAGCCCCTGATTTCTGCCTGAGGGAGTCACAGGGCAGTTGGGCTATTTGTGGTGAAGTTAATGAGGCGACAAAGCAGTGGAAGCCAGGTCTCTCCCAGCCCCCTGTGGGAAAAGACAGGAGGCCCCTCCATCCCCAATTACCTGCCCGACAGGGGCCTCTCCCCACCTTCCCCAGCCTAACCAGCTCAGGTTACCATCCCTCCTCCCCCAGCCCCCTTGCCACAAACCAGGAAAATGGACTGGCTGGCGTTTTACAGTTTTCAACTTGCCTTAGGGTAAGCATTAAATGTTTCTTAAGAAAGAAAAGAGGACTTAAGAAGCCCTGGTAAAGATCATTCCTGCTCCCAATAAAGCTGTCCCTTCCTGAACCTATAGGCTGAGTGAGGCTGTAGGCAGGAGCTCCCAACACACACTTGACCCTGCATCTACTCTGCCCTAGCTGCTGTGGACACACTGTGCCTGTTAACAGCTAACATCAAATCTTCACTACTCTCACCCCCATTTCACAAATGGGAGAACTGGGGCCTTGAGAGGTGAACTAACCACCAAGGCTACATGGTTGGTAAGCGGGAGAACTGAGTTTGGGATCCAGTCTACCAGACTCCAAAGACTCCTGGCCACTGAGACAAGATTCCTCTTCTATACGCTCTCATTTAAACGTTATGACTAAGGTCATTATGGAGTGGATCGCTATTAATTCCATTTCAAGGTTGAAGATGAGTCTCAGATAAGCTAATTTGTTCCAGGACACATGGCTAATGGAGAAGGTGGTATGTGAGCCTAGTCTGTTGCCAGGGCCTGTCCACACAAGCATAAGTTGACAGGGTATCCTCAGAGGATGTGTTCACAAAGCTCCCCGTGGCCCCCAAGTTCAGATGCTGGCTACTTGGCCTCTGCCTCTCCACGCTCACCCTGGACTCTGAGCCGTGCTCCACCCCATTTCCCCCCACATACCTGCTTCCTCCAGGAAGCCTTCCTGCATCCCAGCCTTGGAGACACTCTTCCTCTGCGCTATAGAAAATGTGAGCCCTCTCTTCCTAGGCATCCATCTGCTCTCCCTAACTGCAATTTTGAGAGCTCCTGGGGGCAGATTCTGGGTCCACTTAGGCTAGGCACAGAGAAGGGAATTAGAAATAATGGGGGTTTCCCTGTTCTCAGGAGGAGAAATGCAGGAGCAGAACCCTCTATGACCTCTTGAAATCTCCACTGACCTTCAAAGAGCCTCAGGGACCCCTGAGCCTGGGCCTCCCCATCCATCTCCTCAGACTTCCCGTGCACAGAGGATAAACCAAGGCACAGCTAGTGGTGGGAGTGACTGGCGAGTTTAAATGGGGACTCGGACAGAGGGAGCCCAGCACACTTAGAAGAGGAGCCCACTGCCCATCAGGACAGGGTGGGAGAGACCTGGGCCAGCTCCGAGGAGCTCCGAGAAATGCTTTATGACTTTCTAAGTGGGCAATCCGCTGACAGCTTAACGGCCAGCTCCTCCCAGCCCTGGGCTTCATATTTATGAGCTGAAGGCTCTGAGGGGGAGGCTCAGGAATCCAGCACACACCACCCAATCCTCAGCCCTCTGCCTCTGGGGCCAGGAAGCCATAAAAAATGATCTTGCATCGCTTCCCCTCCCCCAAATGGTTTTAGGGGTGTGGGGGAGGGGATGGTGAGTGGAGGCTGGGGGCAGGGAAGGTGTGGGGCCTTTTCCAAAGCCTGCACAAGCAAACACTCATGAAGAGAGAGGGCTGGCCCCTCAGCCTCCTGACACCCCACAGCCCAGGCTCCTGCAGCAGCTGTGCCAGCCCTGGGTTTCCCAGCCTGTGCTGCTAACAGCTGGCCATCCTTGTATTTAGGGAGCACCTATTCCAAGCCAGGGTATCACCTCCTACATCTCATTCCATCTTCACAAGAACCCTTGGAGGTCTGACAAGGCTTAAAGAGGTGATGTCTATGAACTCAGGCCTCTGCTGTCCTCTCCCGTTCCCACTGAGAGAAGGCTGTGTGTCCTCATTCCACATAGGCTGCCTCTCCAGTCTATAGTGGAAGAATGTTAAGGCCCAGAAAGAAAAAGGAACTTGCCCAAGGTCACCCAGTATGTTAGCTGTAAAGTGTGGGCTTCCAAATCCCAGTAAGTGGGGCCCACAATGCAGACTCCTCATCCCTGGAAGATGGAATCACATCTGACTTGCCAGGTGGTGAGATGAACCCAATCCCTTCTCTTTCTGAATGGTCTCCTTGTCTGGACACTGCTTGATATAACCGGATGCTCTCCAGGGAAGCCCAGGCCTGAGAAGGCTGGGCTTCTGTGATGGTGCTCAGTCGTGTCTAACTCTTTGCGACCCCATGGTCTGTAGCCCGCCAGGCTCCTCTGTCCACAGAATTCTCTATGTAAGAATACTGGAGTGGGTTGCCATTTCCAGGGGATCTTCCCGACCCAGGGATTGAACCTAGATCTCCTGCATTGCAGGCAGATTCTTTACCGTCTGAGCCACCTGGGAAGCCCCCTAGGCCCAGGGGAGGGGGATGTCCCTCCTCTTCAGGCTGAGGCCAGGGGGCCATGCTAGCCCTGGCTGTTTTCTGACACCAGTCCCCGGGGCTGGAGGCTGGGCTCTGGGAGCCCTCCAGCACCCTCCCTCTCCTGTCCCTGAGTGTCCTCAGACCCTGTCTGGCCTAGGAAGGGCCAGCGTCTCCCACAGGATGTGGCCGTCTGGCTGGCTGCAGCCTCCACCACATCCCCTCTGGGTATTGTCCAGGCCCAATGCTGAGGAACGCTGACCACCGCAGTGACCCCACCCCCTGTCCTCATCCCAGCCCCTAGCTCGCATACCCCTTCTTCCCACTCAAGTGGGTCAGTTCACCCAGAAAAAGCAGTCCTCAGCTCTCTGCTGAGCTGGGTGCTCAGGTTGCAGTGGGGGCTTAGTCAATGGCCGCCACGACCCCAGATGGGTGGCTGCAGGCCTCCTGGTTCCCTCCACCCCCATGCCTTTCTCTCTGCTCTGAGCCCCCTCCCAGGTGGCCCCCCTAGTGAGGGGCTGTCTGCAGATAATCAGGGAACAGATTCGGAAAGCAAGAGAAAAAAAGCACTCAGGCGCCAGACAGGATCCTTATCTTCTGGGGCGGAATGTCAGAGGCAGCGGCAGCAGCAGGGCAGGAGTCCTGCAGCAGAGGGGCCCTGCAGCTGCAGCAGGAGGGGGAGGGAAGGAGCGGGGAGGGGCAGGGAGGGGAGAGGTGGGAAGGGGAAGGGAGGGGAGGGGAGGGGAGGGCGCCCTGGGCACTGGGGAGGGAGGGGGCCGTGCGGGTCCGGTCTGGGCCAGCAGAGACGGAATCAATGGGAATCTGGCCTTGCCTGGGAGGAGGTCTAAAACCAAATCTTCCCCTCTCTAGCCTGGCTCTTTAGCCCTACTTGTTCAGACTGGCCCTGGGACCTCCCCGAGAGAACAGGGAAGGGGCACTGAGGTGAGTCCCCAGACCCTGCAGCCCAGAATTGGCTGGACCCTAAGACTCCAGCCAAGCTCCTGACGGGCCGTGCCTCAGTGCTCTCACCTGTAGAAGGGGGATTAAAAGCCCCACCGCCTCTTGCACTGCACTATTGGCACCCTCCGTAGACATGTCTGTGGAAACCTGCAAGGGCCATGCGGAAGGGGGCTCTGTTCTGTCTGGTCTCTCCACTCTGGAGGCTTCCCCACTGGTTCTCACACAGTTTGGAAACCCAAAGAAACCCCATGCAAGAGGTTTTGCTTCTTAGCACTGGCTCCCCACATGCAGTGGTCCCTCTCCTAGAGTGGAAAGCAGGTTTTCTGATGGTGCAATGTTTTCCCAGAGTAGGCCATAAACCGAGTATATAGCACCAAGGAGCCCTGATGTCCTGGCCTGGACTTTCTCTTCTGGGGCTGGGCTAAATCCCAAAGACGAGACTTCATCTTTGTGGGGCCCCAACGAAGGCCCCTGGAGAAGGGCAATCAGTGGGGTTAAGGGCAGAGACTCCAGATGTGGGTTCAAATCCAGGCTCTGTCACTTGTCTGGGTAGGTGTGACCCTGGGTAGGTGTCCTCACCATCCAGTCACTACCTTGAGACCTCAGTTTCCTTCTCTGTAAAATGAGGGAGATGTCTTTTTGCTCTAATATGCCGTAATTTGACACTTGACCCAACAGGTGGGGGATAGGAAACACTCATACACATATCAGAGAAACATCAAACCAAGTGTGAGCCATCTATCTGGAAACACCCTGGGGTCACCTATGTGCGCTCTGGTCCTAATATCTTGGTGGCCTCAGCCAGAAGTAGTGAGTGGAGCAGCATCCTATTGGGTTCTGGCTAGTCCATCTCCCAGGGTGGGGACCAGACATGCCAGGGAGTGTCCACAAAGAAAGGCTTCTGGCTGGCACCGGGGATTAAAGACATGCTCCCCTACGTACTCCTGCCCCCAGCCCCATGAGGGCCTGGCTGGCCTGTCCCCCAGCTGTCATCTTCAGGGCCTGGTCCTCATTAGCTGCTGCGGCAGCTGGGGTGGGGTGGGGTAGGGGGCAGGCCATGAGCTAAAGCCGGTTTGGGACAATGCCCGCCTTTGGGGCTGGAGTGAGTGATGGACAAGGGAGGGGGACGGGGAGGCACAAAGGCACAGCCAGTGGGAGGGGTGAAGGTGAGAGCTGGCTGGAGCCCCAGCATTTTCCGGGCTGTTATTCTGGGCAACTTTTTATTTATTCAGAGGCTGGGGATGCGGCTTAGCATCTGTCAACTCAATATTTATTGCCAGCACATTGGCCTTGTACCACGGACCCCGTGACAGGACCACCGCAGGACCCTCTCCCCACATCTCCCCCCACCAGGGCACGTGAACACCCGCAAGGAAACGCGGAAGGGTGGCACCTTCCCAGGAGACCACCTTTTCCAATTCTTTCGGTTCACTTTTGGGGAACTGAGGCGAGGGAAAAGCAGCCTTGCCCAAGGGCACAGGGCACTCTGGTACTTGATCCTTGGTCTGTCAGCTTGCACGCCACCAGAACAAGCAGACACCACTGGATTAAGAACACCGCGGACCACTGAGATGCAACAGCTCCCTGCCCTGCCCTCCCGTCCCCCTCCAGGGGCAGGCAGAGCAGAGAAGAATCTTTGGCACAAGGTCACAGCTTTGCTTTCCCGAGGTACTCCAGCCCCCACCCCCGCCTCAGTTTCTTCCCCTGCACAAACAAGGTGATCACACCCAGCTCACAGAGCAGCAGGGAAGACTGCACGGAAAAAACCCCGGAAATATTTAAGTGCTGTGCAACTGGAATTTGTTTATTGATTTAGATGCTGCATAGTCTGGGCTGAGAAGAAGGGAGGCGGGATGGCCATGGGGGAGGAGTGGTGTCTGTCTGTGGCCACCAAACCCCTTCCTCATCCCAGTCTTCGAGGCAAGGTGGGAGGCGGCTGACACGTCAACAGCAAGAGCGACCAACGGAAGACACATAAATGACCCGGAGCAGACCTGTGGGCACCAGTTGGCAGAGTGGGTGTGGACATGACATTCCCTCCCCACCCCCCAGCGGCCATGAGGTCAGCTTGCAGAGTGGCGGCACCTCCCCCACCCATCACGCGGAGCCCAGAGGAGCGTGGCACTGCCAGGGCTGGGGCAGGCGCCAGCTCGGATTCCCTGGGTTCCTCCTTCCTCCCGCACCCCCTCTGCAGTAGCTTCTCCTCCTCCAGCCCCCCGGATCGCGTCCCAGAGCATTTCCCCCACGAACACAAGACGGCTGCTTCTCATATAACACATAAGCTGTGGTGTGAACTTCTGGTAAATGAAGATCTTATTTAAAACTGTGTGCTATCAGGGGAGAGGAAGAGACAGGTTCCAACACAGCTCAGCCGAAATCTTGCCAGGAAAAGGAGGTGGGACAGTGCAGAGAGCCACCAGTCGCTCCCGGGAAGTCACTGGAGAGGGGCTGTGGGACCCCGCGCAATGCTCCCAACTCATCCACGAGAGTCAAGCACGGTTATCACTTTCTTTATCTGTGCAGGAGGGTAGGACAAGGAGCTGACCCCCACTGGAGATTTGGAAGAAAGTGCGGCTTAACCTTGCAAGACTTTCCAAGAATTGCAGACCTTTGGATCCGAGAGGCCTCGGAGAAGATAGGGTTCTTAGGCCTCTACATTAGCAGTACAACAGAACCAATGGAATTACTTTTAAAGCACAAAATGGCCAGGCCAGATTCTAAGTCCAGCTGAGTCAGAATCTCTGGGTGAGAACCAGGCAGCAGTGATCCCACTGATCAGCCAAGGCTAAGAACCAGCAGGTTCTTCTCTTTTAACAAGGTGTGCATCTGAATCACCCGGGGTGCTCTGGCTAAATTCATATGCCCAGACTTCCTCAGCCAGCACCGCTAGAGGCAAAGGCCACACATGTCAATTTTGAAAACAACCTCTAGGCGATTCTTAGGTACAACCCCAGTTATTCGTTCACTGGGCACCTGGACATCAAGGGTCCCGTCTATGCCGGGCACTGTGTCTCTGCCGGGCACTGTCCCGGATCTGGGGGGCACAGTACTGACAGAGTGGCACGGCCCTACCCTCAGGGAGTTGACATGCTAGAGGGGTGACAGACGATGAACCAGCAAGCACATAAGTACATACACAAAACATAATTCCCAATGGTAACAAGCACTAAGAAAAAAGTAAGTGAGGCAGAGCAGCGGCAGTGGGGAAGGACCCTCTGAGCAAGGGACATCCCAGCTGGGACCCAGATGACAGGAAGGAGCACACCACGGGGATGTCAGTGGTGAGAGTACCCCGGACAAAGGCATGTTTCCTGACGTGGGAGCTGCGTCTCCTGTCAGCTGCAGACCCACACTCTCATCAAAACCCCTATGTACATGACCTGTCTAGACAGGAAATGCCGAGGGGAGGCCAGTGGTGTCACAACTGTCCTTTTTGGGTTCTCAGGAAATTCAACAGGTGGCTGGAATGGACAGATTTTAGAAAACGTACACCTGAAAGCTGACAGGGTCCTCTGAGTTCCCTGGTCCAGCCCCCTTAGTTAACAGACGGGGAAACCATGGCTTAGCCAGAGGTAGCAATTGGTGTGGTATCTCAGTTCACAAAGGGTTAAACGGGACCATGACTCCAACATGAGTCACTGTCAGGCCCAGCGTCCACCCTTCCCCCAAACTCCCTTCTGCTCTTTTTCTCTGTTGTCAACAACCTGTGTGTTTCAGCCACAGTACAAAGTCATGACACACTGGGGGTGGGGGTGGGGGTCATCAGTGGGGTGGGCTTGGGTGGTAGGAAAGTGGACCCCCCTCCATTGTCTCTCTGAGGGTGGGGAGGTCCTTCCCCCACACCAGGAAGCCCATCAAAGGTCAGAAAGAATTGTGCCAGATAAGGCTGTGGAATTTGGAATTTAGGGGATCTGGAATTTCCCTTATGTGGAAGGCTGATCTCTGCTGTCCACCCTTGGTGAACATACAAGGGAAGATACAGTATATCCCGGGCAGGGGGTGGGCAGCCCAGGCACTCAGGATCAGAGGCGGGATGTCGAGGGGAGGGCAGTGTGGGCAGAGAGAAGGTGGCTGGCTGTTTCTGGAACATCCCTGCCCTGGAGAGGCAAGTTGGGTCACTGAGTCACTCTGTGGACACAGCTTTTTGCCCTGGAAGAACAATCTAGAAGAATCTAGAATGCCTGTTAATCTTTCTCCATGTTAAGAGTGGAGAAGGGCTGGTAAGGGTGGAAAATCAGGCAGCAACTGAGCCAGTCCAGAGATGACATGGGCATGTCAACCCCCTCCCTCTGCCTCAGATCCCCCAGCTGTAGGCCGGGGGTGCAAGCACTCAGCCAAATGACATCCTGGGGTTGTTGAGAAGCTCAGCTTCATTTGTGAAGGTGCTTTTTGCATGCAGTGCTCCACACCTGCGGGCAATGGGCACCATATTGACATGTGGTGGGCAGGAGAACTGAACACAGCACGTGACTGATTGACACCACCAGCTCCTGCTCAAGCTAAGGGGACGCTGGGCCCTCATGAGATCCTTTATAAGGTCTACCAGGCTGTGGTACCTAGGACTGCACCCTCCCTGAAAGCACTACAATTCCTGGAAAGGAGCCTTGGGAAGGAAGTCCAGGGCAGTGAGATGGAGATGCCCAAGTACCTGGGAACTTCCGTTCAGCCAGCTTTCTTCAGCAGTGATCAGGGTGCCTGAGGGCTTGGGCAGCCACTCTGGTCCAGTGGGCTGTGATGAGGAGGCGGGAGGATGGCTTACTTCTGGCTCCCAGCAGCCCCTCTCCCTGGAGAGGCCAGACTCTCTGCTGGCCTTACCCTTCCCTTTTCAAGCTGCAAGGACCCAGGGTGGGGCAGAGGAACATGCTGTCAAGGGCATAATAAACGACTTATTGATTGGCAAGCAGAGTTCTCAGGGCTCGGACCATGACCTTCCGGCAATTATGCCCTCCACTGCCTGCCAAAGGCCCCTCCTGCTCTGTGGAGACTGACGTCTGGCTTGGCCCCTTCCCCCCAGACCACTGGACCTACAGGGGCCTGAGGAGCACAGACAACCCCCTGCAGGCTCTTCCCCATGCTCCCATGTGAACATATGACTATACAGGTGCATGGGGAGGAACATGGTAGAAAAGCCCTTTTAGTGAGGCCAGAATCACATGGCTGGGGGATTCTGCATTTCACAAAGCAGTTCCAAGTTCTGTCCATTCACCAATCATTCCACGAATTATCACCAAGCAGCCAGTGCTCACTGGGACATCCAGGTAAGTACACAGAGGATAAAACATGGTCCCAGCTCTGGAGAGTGGATGCAGAGAGGGATCCTGGAAAAAGCACTAGATTTGGAGTCTAGAGGCTAAGGTTAGATCTAGACTAGGCTCTGACTCCAAAGCTGGGAGATTAGCAGGTATCACTTCACTTCTCCAAGCCCCATTTTGCTCCTCTGCTAGGGTCTTCCTCCCAGAGACATTCAGTTCAGTTCAGTCACTCAGTCATGTCCAGCTCTTTGCAACCCCATGGACTGCAGCACACCAGGCTTCCCTGTCCATCACCATCTCCTGGAGCTTGCACAAACTCATGTCCATTGAGTCGGTGATGCCATCCAACCATCTCATCCTCTGTCATCCCCTTCTCCTCCTGCCTTCAATCTTTAAGAACTAAACAGCACAATGGGTTCAAACTGGCCAATATGGGCCCAAGAGCAGGCCCAAGAGCAGGAGGGAGGCCGGGGACCCAGAGGGCCTGAAACACACATGATGGGCAGTGGAGAGTATGTGTACAGGACCCTCACAGGTAAAGGAAACAACAAATTAAGCAACCACCTCCGCATCTTCTACAGCTCTGAATGGAGGTGTACAGTGCAGAATGGAGTGTGTGTGCATGCACATTCATGTCACAAGGGACTGGAAAGGAGGATCTAACACCCACCTGAGCCCCAAGGAGCAAGGTACAGAGCCTTATGTAAGTAGATAATAAATAACATATTCCACATCATGCAAAGCCCTTTGCATACATGAATAATTATGATGTTGGTCCCACCTCCTGCCTGTGTAGCCAATGGTGTGGGATTCATAATCCCCCATTCAATAGAAGAGGAAAGTGAGTCCCAGGGGGCTGAAGGATCACATGGAGCCAGGAGTCATAAATTGGGCGAATTGTGGGTCCTGCCCCTCTCCTCTCTATCTTCCTCGAGGACAGCACAGGAAATCTGTCTCCCCATGCAGGGCTCACTGCCCAGATCTTTAAGCAGACCAGAACTGGGCATTTGATGAGCAAATAGAATGTTGTTAAGAAGCCATGCAAAAAGAAGGAGAAAAGAGGTCTGGGTCTGGTCTTATACCTACTTCTTTCTTACATGAAAGGCAGCAGCCTTTAGATACTATTTTGTGCTTTGCTTGTTTTAGTTTTACTTGTCAGTATGTCCTAGGAATCTCACCATATCAGTTCTTAGAGAGTTTTAGGATCATTTTTCAGAGCTGCATAGTACTCCGATATGTGGTTGTATCATAGTTTATTCAGTTCCTCTACCAGGGTGTTCAGGTTACTTCCAATATTTTGGAATTACAAATAATGCTGTAATCATTCACCACAAGCATAAGTATTTTTATATTGATAAAAGTGTACCTTAAGGGTAGATTTCTAGAAGTAGGACTGTTTGGCTGAAAAATAAAGCACATATGAAGTTTTGTCAAGTGTTGGTATATTAGCTCTCCAAAGGACTATACCAATTTGCATTTCCAACAGCAGTGTCTGAAAGTGCCTGTCCCCCACTGCCTCCCCAGTGGAATGTTTGGTCACAATTTTTAATTTTTTCTAGTCTTGTGAGAGGTAGTATCTCAGAGTTGTTTTGATTTGCTTCTAAATATGAATGAGTTGTGACATTTTTTTTCATATGTTTGAGTGTCACTGTTAACATCTTATTTTGTGAATTATCTGTTCATGTCTTTTCCCACTTTTTAAAAAAATTATTTTTATTTATTTTTATTGCACCTGGTCTTAGTTGCAGGATCTTTAATTGTAGAATGTGGGATCTAGTTCCCTGACCATGGATCAAACCTGCACCCCCAATGTTGGGAGGGTGGAGTCAGCCACTGGAATACCAGGGAAGTCTCCTTTTCCTACTCTAAAATCAAGTTTTTTGGTCCTCAATATTTAAGAGTGTTTTATGTATTAGGGATATTAGTCTTTTGTCTGTGGCATATACTATGAACATTTCCTCCTAATCTGTCAAATATTTGTATTTGACTTTCCTTAGGGTGCTTTATTGTCAATTTTTAAAAAAATTTTATATAATAAAAATTAGCAAGTTTTAATTTTATTGTCTCTGGGTTTTGAGTCATAGGAAGCCTTCCCCTACCCCAACATTGGGCTTCCTGGGTGGCTCAGTGGTAAAGAATCTGCCTGCCAACACAGGAGATGCAGTTTCAATCCCTGGTTGGGGAAAATCCCCCGGAGGAGGGTGTGGCAACCCATTCCAGTATTCTTGCCTGGAGAATCCCCATGGGCAGAGAAGCCTGGCAGGCTACAGTCCACAGGGTCAAAAAGAGTCAGACACAACATAGTATGCACGCACGCATACACCCCAACATTAAAGAGAATTCACCTGAGTTTCTATCCAGTACTACCTGTATGATACTTCTGTTTACATTTAGATTCCAAATCCATTTAAAGTTTGTTTTTCTGTTTGGTGTAAAATGTGAATCAAAGATCATCATTTTCTAAATGGCTACTCAGTTGTCCAAAGCAGCATTTATTTAAAAGTCTGTCTTTACCCCGGTGATCTGGGACGTCACCTCTGTATATACTATATTTTCATATGCATATGGGTCTAATTCTGGGCTTTCTCTTATCTTCGACTGGTCTATCTGCCAATTCAGGCACCAGCTTCACATTATTTTAATTATACAGGGATTATAGTATGTTTTAATATCAGTAGGGATAGTTTTACTTCTTTATCCAATCTTGGGCCTCTCATTGATCTCTCTTGTTTAATTACATTGGCTAATACTTTTAGCAGTGTTGGATATAAGAAAAATGGTGGGTGTCCATGTTTTATACTGATCTTAATCAAAATGGTTTTAGTGTTTTCTCATTAAACAAGATACTGGCTTTAGGATCAAGATATATATATGGGTCTTCCCTGGTGGCTCAGTGGTAAAGAATCCAACTACAATGCAGGAGACATGGGTTTGCTCCCTGGGAGGGGAAGATTTCCTGGAGAAGGGAATAGCAACCTACTCCAGTATTCTTGCCTGGGAAATCCCACGGACAGGAGCCTGGCAGGCCACAGTACATGAGGTTGCAAAAGAGTAGGCCATAACTTAGCAACTAAACAACAACAACATATCAGTATATATTATACTAAAAACTATTATTTCATTCCTATCTTCTTGAGTGTTTATATCATGAATAAATATTGAATTTTGTCCAAGGCATTTTCAGCATTTATAATCACATGATTTTGTTTCCTTAGAATCATTAATATGGTATACGATACTAATTTGGCACATGTTATTAATATTAATGGATTAGTCTTGAACCAACTTTGCCTTTCTAGAATAAAAAAGATTTAGTCATTATATATCATTTTCTTCAGAAAGTGGGGGGGATGGAATTGGATACCAATGATGACAGCTACCACTGATTGAACGCTTTCTCTGTCCTCTACATGCATTATTGTCTGATTTGATCCTCTGGATACTGATATGAACCCCTTTATCATTCAGTGATAAGTGAACGAATTGCTTTATCATTCCCATTTCATAGATGAGGCAACTGAGGCTAACATTGGTGAAGCTGCCTTACCAACATCACACAGCTAGCAAATAAAAGAGACAGGATTGAATTTTAGGTCTCAGTGATTACAAAGGCCATAGCAATATATGGGTAGCATTATTTAGCTGTTATTTAGATACAATTAAAATGCTTATTATTTGATAAGGTGTTAGAAGAGGAACACCTCTGTAGGAACCGGGGGGAGGGTCTGCCCCTACTTTCCTGAACCCTGAGCTGCCCTCCTCAGTCCATTCTGTCTGAGCTCGGCAGAGGAAAGATGTGAGAGGGTGTGAGGACTGTGCCTGCAGGCTGCCTCCAGGCCAGGCAGCAAGCAGCCCTCAAGGACTGCCTCATCCCCTTCCAACCTGAGCCTGGCTCAGTCCCAGCATTTATGTCTCAGGCTCCAGACAGTGTGGGAACAACTCGGAGAATGAAGACGGGTCCAGGGAGGTGGTGGGCTGTGAGGGAACAAAGCATAGGGAAGAAAACACTGACCTCCACTCTCTGCTGGTCCTGCCTGCCCTGTTTTCTAAGAACAGGCAGCCGGCCGAGGGATTATGTAACTTCTGGTGGGCATGGCAGATGGCGTGCTGGCTCGGACACATCCAACCCAGCACTGACACTAACCTTCCCTGACATGGTACCCCAGCCTCCCCTGCTCTGGGGTGTGGAGCAGAGAGGGATGGGAAGCGGCCCAAACTCTTGTCATCCCGCTCAATAGCCAGGGCCAGCCAGGCCACAGGGAGAAGCCAGGGCCCACCTGCTGCGGGAGGTTCCAGCCAGGGAAGTGGAAACGCGGGCCCTCTCGTACCTGCCCCACAGTGAGCAGCTCCCAGGACGTACCGCACAGCCCCTGGGGACAGACCTTGCTGTGTGGGCCTCCTTCCTACTCAGATCAGCAGCCCCTGGGGTTTGGAGAAGTTTCCAAAGCACCTGTCCAGGCATTTTCTCCCTGAGCCCTGCCTAGCATTCGGCTTCTTTTATTCCTTTCGCTGGTGGGTAAACTGAGGCTCAGAGTGGGCGAGTGATTTGCTTGTCACACAAAGACAGAGTTGGTCTCAGGGCTGTAGCTTTCAGACTCCTAGTCCAGTGCTCTTTCCAAATGCATATGACAACGCAGGCTTCCCCTCTTGATGTAACCCCCAGGCCCCAGGCAGATCATCAAGTCACCCTGTGGGCCATCCTGAACCTTAAGTCTAACACTCGATGTGTCAATAGGGTAATACTGGAAAGAAAGGAGGAGTGTAATCAGTAGTTTGCAGATTGATTTCCTTCCAGGTAGAAATAAAAAGGAGCTGACCTTTACTGACCATGCCCCATCTCGTTTCATCCCCCCAACAACAATCAGGCCCCAATTCACAGTGAGGCGATGCAGGCTTGGGGAGTTACAGTTAGTAATCAGAGCCAGGACTTGAACTCAGCTTACTGATTGTAGGGCAGACCATCTTCCACCGGACAGATGAAGACACTGAAGCCCAGAGAGGGAATGGGATTAGCTCAGTGACACACAGCAGATTAGCTGCATGGCTAGGATTAGAATCCAGCCATTAGAACTCAACTTAGAGTTCTTTTTGTATGTGTGTGTCTGTACAGAGCAGGGTGCACCAGCAGGAAAAAGTGGGGCCAGATCAGATGTGTGGATCAGCTCTGGCTATCTTGTGCTGCCAGGCAGGAGTTCCAGATCAGTGTTGGGGACTCCTGGCAAGAGCCAGCGGGTGCCCAGCTGTGAGGGTGGCGGTGGGGCTCGGACTACTGCTGCCTCGGCTAAGCGCCTGGGGGTATTTAATCTCCTAGGGATGCTCTCTGAATGTTAACACTGGATGCAGTGCTGGGGGAGCCTGCCTTAGCCAGACTCTGCAGCCAAAACTGTTCCCTTGCATCAAACCCAGCTCCTGCCAAGATGCTGGTGGCAGCTGTTCTGGAGGGCTGAGGTCTTCGGGCAGACCCTGCCAACGAACTTTCAGATATACTGTCTCAGCCCATGCCTACTCCCAGGTCTCGGGACCAGTGTCTCTGCAACAGACATTGTCTTGAGCCACTAGACAGCAAGGTAGAGGGGAATGATCAATGGGCTTGGGGCTGCAAACTGGAAACAAACATCTTTAAAGGGTCTGGACCAGCCTGTTGGGCCTCGTGAAGGCCACCTTGCAGGTAAGTACAATGTTTACCAGCCCAGCAGATGTCTGTCCGTCTGCTTCCTCTGAACACAAGCACCAAGGGCACCTGACTACAGTCCTTGATCAGTTCTTCGTGGCTCCACTGGATTTCATGAATACATTCTTTCCTACCTCAGGGTTCTGACCACTGAAGGCTTGGCTCTGATTTCCATGGCACCCCACGCACAGTAAGTGATCAAAGACGGAAAGCAGGAGAAAATGAAGGGAGAGAAGCAGGCAGAGTCGGGGTGGGGTGGGGGCTGTGAGACTCTTCTAAAGCAGCAGCAAGTCCAAAGTGTGGCAGGGAGTGAGTCACGGCAATCTCCCGAGTGAGGAAGGCCTGCATGAATCCCTCATTCATCTGCCCTACACGTGTTTATCAAGCTCTCTCTTCGCGCCTGGGATGGTGCTGTGTACCAGGGACATGTGATCGAGCAAAATCAGACAAATCATACCCTGTCTCCCTAGGGGTGGAGTGTCACAGCTGCTTTCCTATCATCTAGTTGTTCCAACCTCATCCTGCCTCCACTCACTGACCCTGCCTCCTCACCCCCAGGGCCCTGGCTTGAGTGATAAGGAAAACGAAGGATGGGGAGCTGCTCCATAAGGCGTTCCCTACTCCACCCCATGGCACACCTGAGTCCCATCTCTGAGTCTCACTCTGTCCTGCAGAGTGTCACAGAATGAGCAAAGGTGGGATGAGGGAGGGAGCGAGGAACAGCATTCCTAGAATCCCCGCTCAACTTCTTGCAAGCTCTTCATCCTCCATGGGTGCCCTGGCCCAGGCTGGGCAGGCGGGCGCCTCTGATCGCATTACAGAGCTGCTTGCCTTCAGCTCTGTCTCCTGACGCCAGTAATGCCTCTAGACGCTACTCAAGGCCTCTGGGGGTTGCAGGCTCCTGGGTGATCTCAGCAGAAGACGTTTCTCCCAGACCTTAGGGATATCTCTTGATATCCACCAGGCCCAGGTAGGCCTCAGGGACAGAAAAGGCAGCCTCCTTCTTCTTGCCCCTCTCCCTGACTCTCTGGTCAACCAGAAAGCTGCCACCAGGAACTCTCTGACCCCTGCTCTCCTGCCCAGAGAGGTACAGGCAGAGAAGGAGGGCCCAGGCCCAGCCAGGGGGCGACCAGACAGGGGGCGGGGGGAGGCAAGCAGGAGGGAGGCCATGGGAAATCGATGGAACCTGCTCTGTGCCAGGACCGCATGTCTATCTGACGTCACATCACCATCCCGGGAAGGCAGGGGGTTATCCCCACCCCACAGATGGGGATACTAGGGTACACGGAGGTTCAGCCACACAGCCCTGCCACTCGGTAAGAGTCAAATCCTTCTAATTCCAAGGCCTTGGCTCTTTCTACCAGGAAGGGAGCCCTGGCTCCTGAAGTCCTGTTTTATCAGATGATCAAATGGCTGAATTCAAAATCCATTTCATGGGTGGATATGTCAGACGTTCCCATCCTACACTTTAATATACATACCCCCTACCAAGAATGCACTTTCTATTCACCCGAGCTCTGCTCATCCTTCAAGGCCAGTCAGGCACTATCCTTCCCTCCTCCAGGAAGCCTTCCTTAACCAACCACCTGGGTCCACAAGAGCCTTCTCTCAACACCTGAAGGACTTCCTGTTGTATCACTCGATACTTGGCACCAACAACAATGAGGAGGAGGACAGTGAGTGTCATTGAGTGCTTTAGAATGTGCAAAGCACTTGCATACATTATTTCATTCATCCCCACAAGGATCTGATGAGATTGGCACTGTTACCACTCCTCCTTTACAAATGAAGAAACTAAAGCTCAGAGAGGTAGGTAACTTGCTCCAGGATACACAGCCAAATGCTAGAATAGCCAGGACTTGAACCCAAGTAGTCTGATTGCACAGCCCACCCTCTAAACATCATGCCAGAACCCACTCCAGCACCACAAGCCTGGCGCATGACTCATGATTCAAGAAGCAACACAAATCAATCCAAGGGTCAGGCCAGTGCTTTGCCCACCTCTGACCCAGTACTTCCTCAGATCAAATGAACGTCCATCTGTGCCAAGTTTTAGGACTGAGTGTATTTGTGTTCCAATACCTGGTGTGGGCACAGGATTCTTAAACCCCCAATCCTAAGTTCAACTACACTCGACCCCTGAGAAAGGAAACAGTGAGTGGGATGGCCAGGTCTGGACAGTGTCTTCCTACCACACCCCCCACAGGGCCTCCCTGAGCCTTGGTGAGGGTGGCAGGGTGGGGGGAGCAAGTACCTCTTTGTTCATATGCTCAGAGTGCCTTTGCCAGTGGGGCCCTTCTCTGCCTCCCAAGCCCTGCTTAGCATCTGGGGTTCTCCGTCTATGAGGCAGGAGATGCTTATGAAACAGGAAAAAGGGACTGAGGTCCCAGAGGGTGATTTATAGCTTTAGCGAGAGAGAGACCCAGGGCCGCATAATGCTCACAAGGGCATTCTAGTCAATATATTGACTTCCGAGAGGGGCCTCTGTAAACACAGTGGTTCTGGGCCTTGGTTACCTCTGTCTCTTGTTGGCTGCTAGGGCCTCTTCAGATGGAACCAGATCAAAAATCCTAGAGCCCTTAAGGATGGATCATCCTTCCACCTTTCCCCCATCCTGAATTTACAGAGGGGACCCAGAGAAGGAAGTCACCTGCCTAAGGTCACACAGCAGAGAAAGAGCAAAACCCAGAACCTCCCAACTCCCAGGGCAGGGGTTGCCGGGACTGCAGGCCCTGAACCTCCTGGCCTTCTGGAGGGGGTCCTCTCTGGCATCGCAGGGCTGTGCCCGAGTGCTCCCTGAGCTGTGTGCCAGGCCCTGGGCTAAGTGCTTTATCATATATCAGGTCATGTGATCCTCAAAACTATCATTACCCCCACTGTACAGGTGAGGAAACTGAGGCAAAGAAGAGTTAGGCGAGCTGCCCAAGGCCATAGGGTTACTAAGTGGCAATGCTGGAGGCCTATATTAATCTCCTCAGAACCTCAGCTGACCACACCACGCACCTGCAGCTGAGGTCCTGAGGGTCCTCTGTGAGGAAAGGGGTTGGAGGGGCTGGGGGTTCCTAGAGGTGTTGACAATTGAGCTTGCCCTCTCCAATTAGCTCATGGCAGTAGCTGGGCTGAGGATTCTGTCCTTCGCTTGTACCCCACTCCGTGTTTTCTGGTGGGGGCCTGGCAGAAGGCGAAACAGTATACCTTTCCACACCTCCATCCCCAACGTAATTCCTATCATTGCTTAAAAAGTGTTTTCTGGGCTCACTCCATTTTCAAGAACCACAGAGAGCAAATCAAAGAATAAGAAATCTTTTCCTCTCAAGTGCCAGCCCCAGGTTGCAACTACTCAGAGGTAGTTGAGAGGGGCACCACCCCTTCAGCTGAACCTGGGAGGGACAGGATGGAAATATGGCTGAAAGCTGGCTCACCAAGGATTGGTGTCCACACAGGATGGAGCCCTTGCAGATGCTGGCAGGGCCAACTTCTCAAGATTTGGAGAAGTCTCAAGTGGGCACCCCTGTCCCCATCTTGTCTCCTCTTCAGCAGTGCTCTTAGAAAAAGAGAGTCAAGGTCTGGCTCACATCACCCTCTCCAGGAAGCCCCAAGGCTCTCTTCTCTGAATAGACAGTTGACCCTTGAACAACACAGCCTTGAACTGTGTGGGTCCACATAAAAGTAGATAATTTTTCAATGAATGTGGTATCCGTATTTTCATTTTATAGATGTTTAAGCTTGGGGATGAGTTAACGTTTGATTAGAGATTACAATATGTGGAATCAAAAGAACTGTTTTGAGTCCTGATTCTATCCAAACCATTTCAGCTTCATGCTCTTGGGTGAGTCATTTGTCAATTTCTTTATTTTTGAGGCTGATGTAGCAAAGATATTTTCAACTGCTGGGGAGTCAGCGCCCCTGACCCCCACATTATTCAAAGATCAGCTGCAGTGTCATTGGCCTCATTTGCCACAGAGGCTGTTGGAATGTCACTTACCATTCTTTGGAGTGGACATCAGCATCCCTCACACATAGTAACCACCTTGAGGGCTGGGGCCAGGGCTGCTCTGGTTCTGAGCCAGGTCCGAAGCGCATGTCCTAAGTGGCGCCTGCCTCCCCAGTGGGGTTCTTACAAGGACAAACTGAGGTCTTACATATGAGAGGGTTTTATAACCTGTTAAACAAAAGTTTGTCGGTGGGACTATGATTTTCCCAAAGGTCTCTCTAGTCTACAACAGCATACCTTATCCTAGAGTTAAGGATGGCAGGGGAGTGCTTTGTAACCAAGGAAATGAGGAACAGTGGAGTCCAGGGCTCATTTATGTGTCTGTATGTGCCTGCATCCTGTTTTACATCCATGGAGAGTCCCAGGCCCAGCCATGCCTGCTCATGTTGCTCTCCATGGGTGACGCCACTCATCTGAGCTCAGCTTGCTTCTTCCCTGGCAAATTCCTGAGGACCCCACTCCTCCTGGAGGACTGAAGCAGGAACCTGACCCAGAGCAGAGAGCAGACCTTCAAACCACAGGACCTGCCACTGTTTTAGGGAAGCAGACTGCAGGAGACCCCAGGACTCAGACTCCTGTCCTGTCCTCCTGGGGGGAGTCACCCAAGCTCCTGGTCTAGCGAGCTATAGGGCCTGTCTGTGGCAATCCGTTCCACCTGTCCTCAAGTGAGGGAGCTTCTTGCCCTTCCAACTCCATAACCTGGCATGCAGACCAAATGGATCAAATCTCACTCACCTGGGTCCCACCTCCTAAGCACATTGGAGCTTCCCTAGTATGGTGGTGACTCACCGTCCCCATACTACACACACCTATTTACACACACACGCCACAGCTGCACCCACTTGCATTACCCACCCCCAACCCAAACACACACACGCCATCCCACATGCAAAAGGCACAACTCAAGACATGCGCCCCATCCCTCCTGCACACTTCACCCCACACGCACACCCAGCACCCAATGCAGCACCACACCTACCCTCACTCCCACTTCACACTCCCACCTCTGCCCTCCTCCTTCATACACATTCTCACCCCCACCCCGAACCACTCTTCCACGCACACTTTCACACCACAGCCTGCCTTTTTCGAAAAGAGCCGCACAGCAGCAGGCGGGGAAGCTGTGAGGCGCTGGGGTCAGCCTGTTCTGGGAGGTGAGAAGGAAGCTCCGCGAGCTCACTCCTTGACCGTGGCCGAGAGCTGCCCGGGCTCCTCGGCAGGGGAAGGGGTAGAGGCGGTTGGTGAGGGGGCCAAGGACCAGGGGGTACACGGGAGAGGAAGGGAAGGGGGAGCGGTTGGTGTCGGTGCCAAGATACGTGCGTCCCCCAGGTACCCGCGAGCTGAATCAGCCCCGCCAGCACCAGCCTCGGAGATGCTAACCAGGCTGCTTTGTCCGCAAGGGTAAATTCGGGAGCTTCCAGCAACCCAGGGCTTTGGAAGAGAAGGAAGAGGGAACAAAGCGGGGAGGGTCGGGGGAGCGGGGAGGCGGCTGATTTATGCCTTCATTTCAGCAAATGTTTTCGTTGCCATTAGCCTCGCCGAAGTGGAGGGTCGGAGAGACAGGGGCGCGGCGAGGACCCGCCTGCCCTGAGGGGGCGCAGGGACTGGAGCGGTTGGTGCTGGCCGCCTGAGTTCGAATCCAGCGCAATCCAGCCGCCCGCCCAACTCCCAACGAGAAGCCAGGCTTCTCTCAAAAAACGCAGAGGAGGGGCTCACCTGGCCCTCGGTCACCCGGTCGGGTTGGGGACAAACTCCCCAAGCTCCAGCGACACCCGGCTGAGCGCAGGCCCATGGTGGAGCAGGAGGTGGCGCCCCATCCCCAACTTCAGGAGCAAATCACAAGGAGGACACGCGTTCCCTCCACCCTCCTGAAACTGCCCTTCCTCATATTATTCTAATTACGGTATTTTAAGTTTTCCTTTAAAAAAAGGAAAGTAACAGAAAAGCACAGAACACACTTGTTTGGTTTCATTTTGCCTTCACAGCTTTAATGATTCCATTTGTGGAAGCTGTTTAGGAAACTGGGGAGGAGGAGGAAGAAGAGGCCAGAAGCGCCAGCCCTTGGCCTTAGTGTCTGAATCCTTCTCTCCCTGCGTTGAGAGTAGCTTCTCCCTACAACCAACCCCACAGGCAACCCCTAAATCCCAACCTATGACCCCTGCTCCTTAACCCTTTCCTCCAGGCCTCAGGGGGCTCCAAGATACTTCCTTGCTACCCTAATCCCAGCCACAAGGTTCAAATGACCATATGTTTGGCCAGCAGGCCCGGGAGGAGGCTCCAGGATGGGCCATTCAGAAATACCAACCAAGCACTTGGAATGTAAGAGACCCACCGCCCCTTCAGCCTCATTGCCAAAGTCCAAACCCTCCTTAGAAGATACTGCCGGTAAGGAAGTGGTAGGCAGACCTGACACCCTGCTCTGACAGCCAGGAACAGGTCACAGTACCTCAGTCCAGGAAAAATTCAACAACAAAATGGGTGCAGGAGATGAGTTCCTAAAGCTTCAAAATAAAAATGTAAAAACCTATTTCGCCTCCAGCTATACAAAAGAGTGTCCAACACCTTGTGACCTCATGGACTGTAGCCTGCCAGGCTCCTCTGTCCATGGGATTTTCCAGGCAAGGATATTGGAGTGAGTTGCCATTTCCTTCTCCACAGGATCTTTCCCACCCAGGGATCGAACCCTCTGCTCCTGAATTGCAGACAAATTCTTTACCATTGAGCCATCAGGGAAGCCTCCATACCAATCAGTATAGAGCTTTAAAATGCTAATATGGAAAAAAAATGCTAATATGTAGTCCTGCAGACCAGGGGAGCCTGGATTGTGATTTATCTCACCACGGGCAGGTGGGGGCTTTTACTGAGAGGATCAGTGTTGGAAGGCCAGGGAGGAAGCTACTTTTGGGCACTTGCCTGGTCTTAGGGTCTCACCTTGACCTTTGGCCCAGCCCTGTTCCACCTCTCCCAGGTCCATGCTCCTGCAAATCTTGCCCCTGCAAGTCCCAGTCCAACTCGGTTACCAAACCGACTCCATCTTTAGCTGCCTGGCTTAGCCAGGCCTTGATTTCAAAATCTCAATCCCAGACCCACGCGGACAGTCTGCAGCCCAAGTGGAATAAAGGAGCCCTGACAAGAATGAGGTTTACAAGGCCTGAGTGCAAATCTCAGATCTCTCCATGAGTCCAAGTGTAGTCCTGGGCAGGTCAGGGCCTGTCCCAAAGCTTCAGCAGTTAAATAAGTGGATTGGAAGAGAGGGGAATTAATTTGTCCTATGGAATTCCCAGTTTGTGGGGTGGGGAGAGAAATTACATACAGAATTCCTCCCCTGCAGTGGTCCTCTCACTTTAATGAGAAGAAGAATTAAGACACTCTCGATTTTCCATTTGTTTAAGTGAACTTGGCATTTAGTATAGTGTACAGGAAGACAAGGACAGGCCACCACCAACATGCACACACACACAGAGCAAAAACACTAGGAAAATTCTGATTTTAACTGCACCTTAAAAAGAAGTATTACCATGACACCTTGGTTCCTTCTCAACCATCCCAGCCAGAGGCTCATTAATAGCTCTGGGAAAGGCTGAGGGATAGGTGGGAGGAGATTCCCAGGGCTAACCTCAGCTTTTAAAGTGTCCTCTCTGGCCAGTCACCTGCTGACATCTCCTCCTAAGAGTCTGGGGCTTTATGGTTCTGGGTTTGATTTCTCCACCATCAAATTTTATGGCTTAAAAAAAATTCTCGGTACTGTAAAGGGAACTCATTTCCAGATCCACTGGGAATAGGAGGAGGGGGAAGGACAGAGAGGTGCCTGCCCATTCAGGAGAACTTGGAGACTCCCAAGACAGACCGTGGATGAGACCATAAGCAGGAATTCAAAGTGAACTGAATCAGTCTGGCTATTGAACAGGAGCCTTGGATTTAAATCTGCAATCTGTGGTCAAGTGAAGGTAAGATTTGAGGAAACGCAACATCTTGGCCTTTTTTTCCCCCATCTGTGCAATGGAGCTCATGGGGGATCGCTGGGAAGACCTAATGAATATTCTGGAAGTTGCTCTGTACATTAGAGTACAAGGGCTGTGTAGGAGGAAGGGGCATGTTCTCTGTCTTAAAGGCAGGCTTCTAAGGGCAAGGGAAGGCGGCAGGCTGATCCCACCGGCTGGCCCCTCTCCAGGCTGGTGGGCAGGCAACCCCTGCTGCGCTAAGTAATGAGCACAATTCCAACGCCAGTTCTACTCTGCTAGTGAGAAATCAAAGCCCAGTATTAGAGGCCATTTCTGGCTGGGCACCGATCATGCCCAAATCCATCAAAGCCCTGGGCCTGGGGTTTCTTTTGGGGAAGGTGGAGGCCGGATGCTTTGTTAAGCAGGCAAGGCGGACCACCCCCAGCCTCCCAACGGAGCCTACTCTGCAGCTCTGGAGAACTCCAGGCCAATCAGTCTTGTCTTTCTCCTGCCTACCCAGCCCCCCACCCTCAGTAATCTCGGTATTTATTCCTTATATCCTTGCCCTGCTGGTCAAAGACAGCTTCCGAAGACCCAATCCTGCCCGTGTGCCATTTACAGAGACTTCACCCAACCCTTCAATCACGTCCCCTCAAACACCCCAAAACCAGAAACCAACACCCCAGCCCAGCACCTCCCACATCCAACTGCACTCTTTAAAACAAAGTTGGTCATTCAGCAGCCTGCCCCCTCCCCCATCATTACCTTCCAACTTCAAAACACTGCTTTAAATACCAGAGTCTGCCCAAATCATAATTAACGTGGATCAAATGATTGTGTCGTAACTTTACAACATAGGGCTAGGGGAAAAAAGGGGGCGGGGGGATATGCTAAAACCAAGTCCTCACTTGGGCCTGGGCCGTGGGAATCATTAATTCCAGAGTGAAGAATCTCTGACTACAAGTTGGGGGGTGGGGGCGAGGTGGTAAGGTCGAGGGGAGGCAGGAGGGCGGCGGACGTCAACACCTCAGCGGAAGATGGGGGGGGGGGGGCGGCTGCGTCATCTGTCCACTTTCTGCACCAATTTTCCTGCCCCATTCTCAGCCTCAACTCAAGAGGACTCTGCAGGATACGGCCCTTCCCCACCCTACCTCGAAAGCCCGGTGCTTCGGTTCCTGAGAGAGAACGAGAGAGGTGGATGGATCCCGTGCGTCCACCCTGCTCCCCAGGAAGACTCAGCCCAGTCAGCCGCGCCGGACCCAGTTACAGACCAGCGAGACGTGTACACATCCACGGCGGAAGAGGCGGAATAGCTTTAATTTTTAGTAGCCCACCGACTCCCTTAAGGCACCTTGGTGGGTCCTGAGTAGGAGCCTGGCGAGCGCACCCAGTCGACTCCCCAGACGGGGAGAATGTCAGTGATTCATTTAAAAAGAAACTAGGCAGATCGCTACGTACTCCTCCCTTCAACCACCAACACACAGAAAAAAAAAAAAAATCTTCTAGACCCGCGAATCCCAAGATCTCGGGGAAAACTGTACGTGCAAGACTCAGCCCCATTCTCATCGATAACCAAACCCCTGCAAGCTGGCCTCATCCGGCTGGTGGAGCGGACCAGCGCTTCCCGTGCTCCCCAGGTTTCTCGCTCCCTCCTTCTAGTCTGCGGATTCCGGTCGGTGCCGCGGTAGGAGCTTGGGCGAGCCGGGACCTGGACTAGGAAGTTGCCAGCGAACCGGGAACGAGCGCACACCTGGCCTGTGCAGCGACTGTGTGTGTGTGTGTGTGTTTTACGAGCCGCTGCCAAGCACGCGCAGAACCAGGGGTCCCCTGGAGGCCAGTCTTCCAGGAGGCGCAGACCCCGACTCGGATATCATTCCAGGGAAAAGAAGCGACCCCTCCTTTCCAAGCAGGAGCTGGAGGACCTGCGCACCCCGCGCGAGATGACTGCATCATCGCCCACTTTGATGGGGCAGAGAAATCTACCTCCGAACTTGGGCGCCCTTGCCTCTTTCCCTACGCGCACTAATGGAGCGATGGACCACCTCAACTTCGGGGCAGAGTGAGGCGCCAGGGTTCCCTCGCCCCACTCCCCCATGCCCGACCGCTCCCTACCTGCTTGACTCAGCCTCAGATCCCAGCAGAGCAGCAGCGCCAGCAGCAGCGCGCCCCGCGCTCCGCTCCGGGCCCACATGCTCCCTCGGCCCGGCTCGGGCGCCTCTCCCCCGGGGCTCTCTCCCTGGCCCCAGCCTCGCCGCCGCCGTCTCCGCCGCCGCCGCCTCCTCCTCGCCGTCCTCCCCGGCGCCCGGTCGCGCCAGCTCGTGCCCTCCGTTGGGGCAGAGGCAGCCACGCTTCGCAGAGGGCTGCCGGGCGCTCGGAGCGCGACGGGTGCCTGGCGTCCGCTCTCCGGTCAGGCTCCGGCGCGCCCCTCTCTGCGCTCCTCCGGCGCCGGGACTCGAGCGCTCCCCGGGTTCTCACGTCCTGGCTACGAAGTTGCACGACTGAAGGTTAGACCGCTCAGCGGCGCTCGCAGCGGCTGACGCCGCGCGGTCCGAACCCCAGTACGCGCGTTCCTGCGCCCAGTTGCTACCCGCGGCTCCTGCGTCTTCGCCGGCCCCAGCCTCCAGCCACAACGCCGAGCGCTGCCGCTCGCTCACCCTAGTGAGTCTTTGAGCTGAAGAGGACCAAGCACGGCCGGGGCGGGGCGGGGCGGGGCTTTGGGAGGGCAGGGGCGGAGTCGGCGCGGGGCCTTTCGAGGGGGTGACCGACGGCCTCTGGGGCGCGGCCTCAGCGAAGCTGGGGGCCCTTCAGGGAGGTCCTCGAGAGACGGTGGGCCCGGAGCATTGGAAAACTCGGCCTCTGGATCGAAACTGGAAGCGGAGTCTGCCCAATTTTCCTTCCCAGGAACTAAGGAAATGTATTTTTGAGCTCCCATTTGGCTTGGCTGTGTCAGCTTTCTCCTCTGATTAAACTCAGGACTCTGTCGTTTTTGGTTCCCTGGTCTATACTATCTGTAAAATCTATGTCTTCTACATGGGAAGGGGGTGGCGGTGGGGTTCTTTCCCAGAAAACCCTTCTTAAGTGAGAAAAATCTCAAACCCTCAAGTCCCGGGTTAAGTTGGAACTTACAGCTCTGTGAACTTGATTGTGGATCTGGATCATCCTGGTTAGCCAGGTTACTTGTTGGCATGACCCTGGGCAGAACTGTTTGACCAGACCCAGCTGAACCTCCTGTAGCGCCCAGGGCCTAGGATGTTACCCCCATCCCAACTGACAGTGGGGCACGGGGGGAGCCATGTTTGGCTTGGTGTAAATTTGGGCTCTGCCCCTTGCCTGCTGTGTGACCTTGAACAAGTGACTTAACCATTCTGATACTTCACCATCTCCAAAATGGAGAAAAATGATAACAATTTTATAAGAGGGTGTAGAACTGTAGGTAGCACTAATGGTAAAGAACCCGCCTGCCAATGCAGGAGACAAAAGAGACTCGGGTTTGATCCCTGGGTCAGGAAGATCTCCTAGAGGAGGGCATGACAACCCACTCCAGTATTCTTGCCTGGAGAATCCCATGGACAGAGGAGCCTGGTGGGCTACAGTCCATAAGGGTCACAAGAGTCAGACACGCTGAAATGACATGGCAGGGCATGGAAGAAATGAATTTTTAAAATATGTATAGAGGGAATTTCCTGGCAGTTCAGTGGTTAGGATTCTGTGTTTCCACTGTAGGGTACATGGGTTCAATCCCTGGTCTGGGGAACTAAGATCCTACATGCAGTGCAGCGTGCCTCCCCGGCCAAAGTACGGAAACTGCTGTGCAAATGTCAATAATCTCTCAATCTTTCTTTCTGAGATCTCTCCTCTCAGTTAATCTGACTCCTGGTGGAAAATCCTGACCACCCAAGAGTGAGCCAAAGGGCATGAGGAGCCAGGTGGAGTTTGGGGTTAGGCAGTATCTTGAGATTGAAACCCAGTGACATTAGAAGGGGTGGATCAGCTAATGCCAGCAAGGTCCTTCTATGTGCCAGGCACCAGGTTAAGCTCTTTATATGCACCACTTCAGTTAATCCTCACAAGTCTGGGAAGTAAGTACCATTTGTAATCTCATTTTACCTATGAAGAAATGGAGGCACAGAGACATGAAGGCATTTGCCCAAGATCACACAGCTTTGAGTGAATGGGTGGATGAGTCAAAGGACAAGAGAGATAGGACTGGAAAGAAATGCTGAGCTGGGGATCCTCCACCCTCCTACCTCTTCTGGGGCTGGTGGGTGAGAAAGCACTGGCAGCCAGCAGGAATGCCCCTTTCTCTAGTCCTGGACTGTTCACTACTTGGGGTTTTTCCAGAGCTGGGATCTGGAATCACTCCTCCAATACAGAGGCAGTGGCTGCTTCAAGTAGGGGTAAAGGAAGGCAGAGGGAGGTCCACCCAGGCCAGTAGGGGTAGGCTGGAACATGGTCAGTGCTCCCAGGATCGCTTCCTAGATTGGCGGCGAAAGAACTTGGAGGTCAGAACTGCAGGTTGGAAAGGGATTTTTTGGGTAGGGGCAGGTAGAGAAAAAACAAGGGCCTGCCTCAGCTGTCTTCCCAGAGGACGAAGGGCAGGACTGCCCAGGACTCCTGTCCATACAGATTGCTTCCACAGCTTGGGTCTGGAACATGTCGGAAGGGGGTCTGTGGATCAGTTCACCTCCCCAGCCTTCCTGGCCAGGCACCCAGGATCAGGAGGGTGGATATGGGGGAGTAGAACTCCCTGGGAAGAACTTAGGCCAACTAAGAAAGGCCCCCATGTGCAAAGACAGATTATTTTTAGCTTGGCCCAGGCAAGGGCAGTAGGTGAGGGAGTCAGTAGCTCATCACACCCAGCCAGCCCCACCTAACCACAGTACAAGCACACATATACACACCCACCCCTAGACAGTTACAGGCACACCTACAAAGGTACACACACAAGCAAACATACAATGAAAATATACAAGTGCAAAATGACCCAGAAACATCACAAAGGCACCCACCTGCAGAGAGGCCCACATACTTAAAACATAGGATTTAAAAAGTACACACATACACCTTGTCACAGACACACACACAGGCATGCAAATCCAAAAGTACAAATACATTCTTCGGCAGATGACACCAAGGACAAATAGATATTTAGATGCTTAACTTCCACCAGGCAACACATATAGGTCCATGTACTGTCAACCCCTGGCACAGGCACAAGGTCAAGTGCTTTTTGCTAGATAACTCAGTGGGGACCTCAGTAGAGCCTTGGCAGGCAGGGACCACAGGACAGGCATGCTCTCTCTCTTAACCAGAAGACCAATATGATATTGGACATTTTTCAAAAAAGTTCCAGTGCACAGGACTTTGCTGTTTAGATAGTAATTGCACCAGGCAGGCCCTTCTAGTCCTAGTATCAGATTTCATGACTTTAATTCCTAACTGGAAAGAAGGGGTCTCGGGGAGGACAGGGGTTGGGCAAGCAAAAGGAGAACAGTCCATTCCTCTTATTCTGCTGATCCCCATCCCATTTCCCCTGATCCTAGAAATATGCCCATTGGAGGTCCTGGACCCTTCTTTGGCTCCAGGACTCCCGCATTGGGGTAGGAGACTTACCACATTGGGATTCCTCCATAACTCCTCTGCACCTGCCTGCCATTCCAGTGTCTGGAAGGATGTCCCTTCCCCAGACACCTGCAGTTAAATAACCACTGGGGGTGTGGCTGCTCCCCAGCCCCAACATCTTCAAGTGCCAGCCCTCAACTGGTGGGGGTGGGGGGCAGCAAAAGGACTTCAGAGGGAGTCACACTACCCTGAGCTCACACCTTTCCCCAGGATGGGTGAAGAATAGGCAAGGTCCTAGCCCTGGGATGACACATTGGAATAGCTGGATTAAGACCTACCAGGGTGTTCCCAAACCCAGTGCCATCAGACTCACAGTGAAGAGGTCTTGCTGTGAGTTAAGAAAGAGGCTGAGGGACTTCCCTTGTGGTCCAGTGGTTAAGACTCTATGCTTTCAATGCATGGGGCCCGGGTTGGACCCCTGGTTGGGGAAATAAGATCCCACATGGCATGGCCAATAAATAAGTAAATAAATAAATAAAAGAGGCTTGGAGGCCAGGCCCCCCTTTTCTTGCTCACCATGATATATCCGGTACCTCTGACTCTCCTGCACATATATAAGCATACATAAATATTGGTTGAGTGGATGCATCAGTGAGGCTGAGGAAAGAAGGGTTTCTGGTTAAAGGGCCTACAGCTTTGCCTGATGAGCCCTGGACGGAGCCTCCCACCTCCCCTCCATTTCCTACAGGGGTTCTACAGGGCCTGAGGTTGGAGGTGGGGCAGACTTTGTGCAATGCAGTTGCTTTGAAATCAGTCTCAGAGCTAGTTCTGACCCTTAGTGGGGTCTGTGGTGCTTCCTTGGGTTTACCCTCATTTTCCCAAATCAGGAGAGAGCATCACAGACAGTTCTGGAATCTGGAGCTGAGCTGATGGATGAACACCAGACGCGGGGTTCCTCTTCTTACCTGCTGGGAGAACTTGGGTTGGCTGCGGAGCCTTTCCAAGCATCAGTTCCATCAGGTGTAAAATGGGAACAATAACTAGCTCGTGGGATTAAAAAGAATTTACAGAGAGCCCCTAATCTGGCTGAATGCACGCCACCTATTTTATAATAAGGAGCAGCTGTCCGGGGTTCCCTGCAGGCGTGGCTAGCGGCTTTGGTTGGCGGCTTCCCCAGGCGGCCGGTACCGCTGTGCTCCAGAGCGCCACTAGGCGGCGCGCTGCAGCTCGCACCTCCTCCGTGGCTGCTTCGGCTTGCTTCCTAAAGCAGTGGGTCTGGAATGGAGATGCGCTCTGGCTTCCACCTTGGGGCCGCCCAAGAGTGGGTTTCCATTCCAGGTTGTCTGGGGAGGGGGCTCTCAGACCACTCTGTTTGCAAAATTTTAGGTGCGAAGTCTTGGGGATGAGTTCATAATCCCTCCCCTGACCCTTCAAGGCCGGGATGGACTCCGAACGCCTGGATCTTGCTGGCAACAACCTTATGAACTAGGGACTGTGACTACCTCATTTACCAGATGAGGGAAATGAGGCACAGAGAGGTAATTTGCCCGAGGTAGCAGACAGCTAGTAAATGGGACCCTGGAGATTCAAATCCAGGCAGACTGGATCTCAAGCTTGTACTGTGTTTTTTTAATCAAGGTAACATAACATTTACAATTTTAACTATTTAAAGCATACAATGTAGTCTCTTTTAGGGTCTTCACATTGTTGTGCAGCGATCACCACTATCTAATTCAATAACATTTCATCGCCCCAAAAAGAAACCACACACCAGTAAGCAGTCACTCCCTATGCTCCCCTCCCTTCCCCCGCCCCTGGCAACCAGGAATCTACTTTCTGTCTCTATGGATTTTCCTGTTCTGGGAATTTCATATAAATGCAATCACACACTATACAGGACTCCCCTGTAGTTCAGATGGTAAAGAATCTGCCTGCAATGCAGGAGACCTGGGTTCAATCCTTGGGTCAGGAAGATCCCCTGGAGAAGGAAATGGCAACCCACTCCAGTCTTCTTGCCTGGAAAATCCCATGGACAGAGGAGCCTGGTGGGCTACAGTCCGTGGGGTTGCAGAGTCAGACACGACTGAGCGACTAACACACACACACTATGTGGCCTGAGTCATCAAGACCGGGCTCTTAACCTACTAAATACTGTGACAACCCTCCACCTCCCCCCCCACCCCAAGTACATCTTTTCTGTTACCTCTAGGAGAGGGCCTTCTCCCTGGAATTCAAGCAGTGTAAGCAGTCATTCACAAAAGCTTTAGGGTCAGGCAGATTCAGATTCAAATCCTGGCTCTGTCTTGCACAATTTTCTCCACTATTGCCTTCTCAAAATTCTTTGTTGTTGTTACTTAAGAAAAAATAATAGTTTTAGAACAGTTTTAGATTTATGAAAAAATTACATAGCACAGAAAGTTCCCATAGTCCTTCATCCCTCTTTCCCCTAATATTAATAACTTAGGTTAGTGTGGTAGATTTGCTATAATTAATGAACCAATATTGAAATACTATTATGAACTAAGATTCATTTAGATTTCCTTAGCTTTTACCTAATGTCCATTTTCTGTTCTAGGATCCCACATTACACATAGTAGTCAGGACTCTGAGGGCTCCTCTAAGAGTTTCTTAGATTTTCTTTGTTTTTGATGATCTTGACAGTTTTGAATATTATTCATCAGGTATTTTGCAGAATATCCCTCAGTTGGGATTTGTCTATCTTGAAGTTCTTAATACTTTTTGAATGAGGAGCCCTGTTCCAAATAACTTTGCACTGGGACCAATAAATGATGCAGTGTGTCCTGCTTGTGGGTTATGGGGCATAGAAAAAGCAGATGAAGACAGAGCTGGAACAGACTGCTGACTGAGACTGCCATGCTGGGGCCTGCCTGCAGTGGTGGAGGGGGTTTCCTTAGTGCTCTGAAGGGGTAGTGTTGGGGGTTAGACCCAGGGAAGAGAAGGAAAAAGTAAACATGAAAGACGACTGCATTCCAGGCAGAGAGAACATGGTGAGGAAGGCCTAGGATCAGGAATGTGGATGGTGTGACTGGGAGTGGCTGGGTCCATGTGCTGACGTGGTGAGTCAGAGGTGCCTGTGGACTTCCAGGGCACAGCTGTGACCGAAGCACCAACCAGTCCTTAGAGGAGGGGTTGCCGTCTCGAAAAATAAAAAAGCCAGCTGACGAAACTGCAGCAGGCCCGACACCGTGCCAAGGGTGCTGCGTGAATTGGTTCCTTCAACCTCCATGATAACCAGTGAGGTTGATGCAATGATTATCCCCATTTTAATGGGAAAAGTGTGACAGGTTTTCCTGCTTAGCTAGAGATGGAGGACAGATTCAAACCCAGGCAGCCTGGTGCCAGCGCCTGCACACTCAACACATCTCCAGGATGTAGTTTTTTGTTTTTTTTTTTTTAAATCTTAACAATGTAATTTCCCATTGCTCATTTCCATTTTTGCTGGAGGTAGGTGTTAAACATGGGCCCATTAAATGGAAACTGGGGCTCTGAAAGGGAAAGGGACATGCCTAAGGTCAGCTGGTAAGTACTGACTCTGAGCTTTAAACCCACATTATTATGACCAGCCCATGCTGCTCAGGCCATGCTGAATTTCAGTTCTTCTGTGGAATTCAGTAGGAAATTATCCATACAGAGGGAAGAAGGTACACTCTAACAGGGTACAGTCTAAAATAGCAAAATAGACCTTTCAAACTTTCTTATACTCTGTTTTTCTTTTATAAACAACCCAATTTAAGTGTATTCAGGTAAGCACCAAGGTACTTTGCCTAAGAAAAACATCAAGGCACTTCATATTTGTTTTAAAACTATGGACTACAGCCCTTGGCATATATGCCTTTTGCCATTTCAAAGATGTCTAATTTCCCATACAGATGGCCAATAGGCACATGAAAAGATGCCTAACATCACTGATTACCAGGGAAATGAAAATCAAAACTGCAATGAGGTACTATCTCACACTGGTGAGATTGGCCATCATCAAAAAGTCTACAAATAACAAATGCTGCAGAGGGTATGGAGAAAAGGGAACCCTCCCACACTGTTGGTAGCTGTGTAAACTGATGCAGCCACTATGGAAAACAGTATGGAGGTTCTTCAAAAAACAAAAATAGAGCTACCATATGATCCAACAATCCTAATCCTGGACATATATCCAGCCAAAACTATAATGTAAAAAGATATATGCACTCCTCTGTTCATAGCAGCACGATTTACCATAGCCAAGACAAGGAAAGAACATAAAGGTCCAACAGCAGATGAATGGATAAAGAGGATATGGAATATATACAATGGAATATTATGCAGCCATAAAAAGAATGAAATCATGTCATTTGCAGGAACATGGATGGACCTAGAAATTATATAAGTGATGTAAGTCAGAAAGAGAAAGATAAATACCATATAATATCACTTATATGTGGAATCTAAAATATGACATAAATGAGCATATCTATGAAACAGAAACTCATGGACATAGAGAACAGACTTGTGGATGCCAAGCGGGAGGGGCCGGGAGAGGGGAGGACTGGGAGTCTGGATTAGCAGGTGCAAACTATTACATACAGGATGGATAAACAGCTAGGTCCTACTGTATAGCATAGGAAACTATATTCAATAGCATGTGATAAGCCATAATGGAAAAGAATATGACAAAGAATGTATATGTGTATAACTGAATCACTTTGCTATAAAGCAGAAATTAACACATTGTAAATCAACTATATTTCAATAAAAATTAAAAAAATAAGGAGCCCCAAATAGTCTAATTTTGAATTGCTCATGTGATCTTTCCTGTATTGTTTATATAATTCTGGACAATTAACCAAATTAAACACAATGTTTAAACTATCTAGAAATTACAATATAATGTAAATAATTCACTCACTGAGATTAATATTTCAGAGAAGAGCAAGGAGAGGTAAGAAGGCCTTCTTAAATGAACAATGCAAAGAAATAGAGGAAAACAATAGAATGGGAAAGACTAGAGATCTCTTTAAGAAAATTGGAGATATCAAGGAAATATTTCATGAAAGGATGGGCATGATAAAGGATAGAAATGGTAAGGACCTAAGAGGATCAGAAGAGATTAAGCAGAGGTGGCAAGAATATACTGAAGAACTATACAAAAAAGGTCTAAATGACCAAGATAACCACAATGGTGTGATCACTCACCTAGAGCCAGACATCCTGGAATGCAAAGTCAAGTGGGCCTTAGACAGCAGTACCAGAAACAAAGCTAGCGGAGGTAAGAGAATTCCAGTGGAGCTATTTCAAATCCTAAAAGATGATGCTGTTAAAGTGCTGCACTCAATATGCCAGCAAGTTTGGAAAACTCAGCAGTGGCCACAGGACTGGAAAAGGTCAGTTTTCATTCCAATCCCAAAGAAAGGAATGCCAAAGAATGTTCAAACTACTGTACAATTGTACTCATTTCACATGAAAATCCTTCAAGTGAGACTTCAGCAGTACATGAACTGAGAAATTCCAGATGTACAAGCTGGATTTAGAAAAGGCAGAGGAACCAGAGGTCAAATTGCCAACATTCACTGGATCATAGAGAAAGCAAGGGAATTCCAGAAGAAAAACTACTTCTGCTTCATTGACTACACTAAAGCCTTTGACTGTGTGAATCACGACAAACTGTGGAAAATCCTTAGAGATGGAAATACCAGACCACCTTACCTGTCTCCTGAGAAGCCTGTATTCTGGTCAAGAAGCAACAGTTAGAACTGAACATGGAACAATGGACTGGTTCAACATTGGGAAAGGAGTACAACAG
Source organism: Cervus elaphus (assembly GCF_910594005.1). Lineage (NCBI taxonomy): Eukaryota > Metazoa > Chordata > Mammalia > Artiodactyla > Cervidae > Cervus > Cervus elaphus. The sequence goes on along the minus strand of NC_057829.1, from coordinate 27,032,197 downwards.
GCCTATATATTGTCATCTTGCTTATTTAAATTCCATGCAGAGTACATCATGCAAAATGCCGGGCTGGATGAATCACAAACTGGAATCAGGATTGCCAGGAGAAATATTCCAAAAATGGCAGAAAATGAAGAGGAACTAAAGAACCTCTTGATGAAAGTGAAAGAAGGGAGTGAAAAAGCTGGCTTAAAGCTCAACATTCAAAAACCTAACATCATGACATCCGGTTCCATCACTTCATGGCAAATAGATGGAGAAAAAGCAGAAACAGTGACAGATTTTATTTTCTTGGGTTCCAAAATCACTGTGGACGGTGACTGCAGCCATGAAATTTAAAGATGCTTGCTCTTTGGGAGAAAAACTATGACAAACCTAGACAGTGTATTAAAAAGCAGAGACATCACTTTGCCTACAAAGGTTGGTATAGTCAAAGCTATGGTTTTCCCAGTAGTCTTGTACAAATGTGAGAGTTTGAACATAAAGAAGGCTGAGCACTGGAGAACTGATGCTTTCAAATTGTGGTGCTGGAGAAGTCCTTTGGGCAGCAAGGAGATCAAACGAGTTAATCCTAAAGGAAATCAACCCTGAATATTCATTGGAAGGACTGTTGCTAAAGCTCTAATATTAATACTTTGGTCACCTGATGTGAAGAGCTGGCTCATTGGAAAAGACCCTAATACTGGGAAGGATTGAAGGCAAAAGGAGAAGGGAGTGGCAGAGGATGAGATGGGCAGATGGCATCACCGACTCAACAGACATGAGTTTGAGCAAACTTTGGGAGATAATGAAGGACAGGGAAGCCTGGCATGCTGCAGTCCATGGGGTCACAAAGAGCTAGACATGACTTAGTGATTGAACAACAACTTTATTTACAACACACTATCTTGATACTTATAATTCTGTAAAGCTTTCATTTGGGCAAAAGTATGACTACTTAAGTTATAGCAGTTTCTTAAACTAAGACTGAGGGAGAATTCAAAATGAACTTGGAAGAGAGACAAAAATCCCTGTGTTTCTTGCTATGGTTTTGAATTTTTAGGAGCAGTTTCCTTTGAATCCTAAAGATAACTCACTATTGTTTTCGGGACATACACCAAAGAAACTCTTCAGTGAAAAGGATTCTTGAGGTTTTGTATACAAGCTTCCCACAGGAGTGGGAAGAAGAAGAGGTACCTGAGTTGTGAACTCTGTCCCCTGGGATGTATTGGCAAGAAAGATCTTAACTGGAGGGAGATGCAAAGGAAGGAAAGAAGAGAGTGTGTAAAAGGGAAGGGGTAGTGAAAACCCTTCCTTATGAGGAGCATGCCTTGTCAGGTCCTCTGATCCTCTGCTCTTCTTGCAATATCAGCCGTCAACTCACCAGGTCCCCTCTGCTCTGCATTTTTGCTATAAAATCGATTCCACTCTGAACTATGAAGTTGGACCTATTAGCTTTTCATGGTTTGCTTCTAGAGTTGCTGTTCCTGATGATTCTTCATCCTTGCCGACATCTTTTAGCAGGACTTGAGGCTGTCAGTGTGAAGGCCCACACATATTCTATCTCAACATGGCTAAGCTTTTTGAGGATTTTACCTTTTCTTTCAAGTAGTTTGCTTAAGTTGTATGGTGAGAGATATTTAAACAAGTAAAAACTTCAGCTCCAAATTCAAGGAGCTATTAAAAATTCCAATGGATGCTGCCCAGAACATCATCACCCAAGATGTGCAGAAATCAGGACTTAGATTGCTGTTGCCTTGTTAGTATCACCAGCTGGAACTAATGGTGAAGAAGGTCAACTGTGAGGAAAGGAAGTTAAAGAACTAGCACATTTACATTCCTGCCCAGTGCTTCCTCTTCTCTCTCCTTACAAAAATTTTTTGATTGAGGTATAATTAACATATAGCAAAATACACAGGCCTTCAGCATAAAGTTATATGACATTTGTCAAGGGAAAGCATGTACTAAACCACCATCCCAATCAAGATTTGAATATTTCCATCATCTTAGACCATTCCCTCCTATTCCTTCCTGGTCAGTCCTCACTGTGCAGAGGCAACCACCAGGCTGATTTCTAACACTAGAGATCAGTTTTGCTTATTCTGAATGTTCATACACGGAAGCAAATAATATGTAGTCTTCTGTGTCTGGCTTCTTTCTCGCAGTATAATGACTGAAATTCATTCCAGGGTGCTGTGTTGTTGTGGTAATGGAAGTTCACTCCCTGTGATTCTTGAAGAGGATTAATTATTTGAACACTGTAATTTGTTTATCCATTCACTTATGATGTACATTTGGATTGTTTCCCATTTTAGTCTAGTATGAATAATGCTGCTAAAAATATTCTTGAGCAATTATTTTGTGGACATGTATTTTTATTTTTCAGCAGGAAATGTATAGGAGTGAAATTGTTGGATCATCAGGTAAGTATATGCATAGTTGTATACAAAACTGCCAAAGCAGTTTTCCAAAGTTATTATAACATTTTATATTCCTACTTTCAATGGATGAGAGTTCCAGTTGTTCTTCACCAGCATTTGATATTGTCTAGCTTTCTAGTGTTAGCCAGTGGGTGTGAAGTGGCATTTCAGTTTAGTTTTAACTGGCACTTTCCTGATGATTACTGATGCTAATCACTTTTTTATGTGCTTGTTAACTCTTTGTATACCTTCTTTCATGAAGGATCTGTTCAAACCAATTGCTCAATTTTTATTGAGATATCTGTCATTTTATTATTGATTTGTAGGAGTTCTTTAAACATTCTCAGTACACATCCTTTGTCAGGCATATGTGTTCTGAATACTTTTCCCCAGTCTACAGCTGCTTTCTCATTTTGTGAATCGTGTTTCAAAGAGCCAATGTTTTAAATTGATAAAGATCAATTCTATACTTTTTGTTTTCTTTTATGGTTACTGCCTTTTGTGTCATAAAGATATTCTGTTTCCTTTCAGAAGTTTTAGAGTAATTAGCCTTTTTGTTTAAGTCTGTCCATATCCAATTTTTTAAAATGTATAATGTGAGGTATCGGTTGAGGTTCACTTTTTTTTTTCCTGTATGATTATCCAGTTGTGCCAGCACCATCCTTTTGAAAAGACTTTCCTTTTCCCATTGAATTGCTTTGCCTCCTTTATCAAAATCAATGGGCTGTATAAATGTGGATCTATTTCTAGATCCTTTATTCTGTTTCATTAATCCATTTGTCTATCCTTACCCTAATATCACATCCCATCTTTAGCACTATAAGCTTATAGTTAATCTTTAAGCCCTCTAGCCCTGTTCACATTTTTCAATATGATTTTGGTCTTCTAAATCTTTAGCATTTCATTTAGAGTCACCTTGTTAATTTCTGTACCAAAGCCATTGGGATTTTGAATATATAGATCAATTTAGGGCACTGAATATATAGATCAGTTTAAGGGAAACTGACATCTTGATACTGAGTTTTCCAATCCACAAACAGGCATATCTCTCCATTTTCTTAATTTCTTTCAGCATTGTTTTATAGTTTTCAGTGTAGAGGCTTTGTACATTTTTATTAAATATATTTCTATATATTTTATGGATTTTTGGCTATTAAAATGTTTTAAATCTCATTTTTATCTCATTTTCTAATTGTTTGGTTAAAAATACTATTGATTGGATAACCACAATGGTGTGACCACTCACCTAGAGCCAGACATCTTGGAGTACGAAGTCAAGTGGGCCTTAAGAAGCATTACTATGGATAAAGCTAGTGGAGGTGATGGAACTCCAGCTGAACTATTTCACATCCTAAAAGATGATGCTGTTAAAGTGCTGCACGCAATATACCAGCAAGTTTGGAAAATTCAGCAATGACCCCAGGACTGGAAAAGGTCAGTTTTCATTCTAATCCCAAAGAAAGACAATGCCAAAGAATGTTCAAACTACTGCACAATTGTACTCATTTCACATGCCAGCAAGATAATGCTCAAAATCCTTCAAGCTGGGCTTCAGCAGTACATGAACTGAGGATTTCCAGATGTACAAGCTGGATTTAGAAAAGGCAGAGGAAGCAGAGATGAAATTGCCAATATCTGTAGGATCATAGAAAAAGCAAGGGAATTCCAGAAATGCATCTACTTCTGCTTCATTGACTACGCTAAAGCCTTTGATTGTGTGGATCTCAACAAAATGTGGAAAATTCTTAAAGAGATGGAAATACCAGAACCTTACCTGTCTGCAGGTAAGGTGAGAAACCTTACCTGAGAAACCTGTATGCAGGACAAGAAGCAACAGTTAGAACTGGACATGGAACAATGAACTGGTTCAAAATTGGGAAAGGAGTACATCAAGGCTATATACTGTCACCGTGTTTATTTAACTTCTATGCAGAGTACATCCTGCAGAAATGCCAGGATGGATGAATCACAAGCTGGAATCAAAATTTCCAGGAGAAATATCAGTAACCTCAGATACGCAGGTGACACCACCCTAATAGCAGAAAGCGAAGAGGAACTAAAAAGCCTCCTGATGAAGGTGAAAAGAGGAGAGTGAAAAAGCTGGCTTAAAACTCAACATTCAGGAAACTAAGATCATGGCATCCAGTTCCATCACATCATGGCAAATAGATGCGGGGGGGGGGGGGGGGAAGGAAACGGTGACAGACTTTATTTTCTTGGGCTCCAAAATCATTGAGGATGGTAACTCAGCCATGAATTAAAAGATGCTTGCTCCTTGGAAGAAAAACTATGACAAACCTAGACAGTGTATTAAAAAGCACAAACATCACTTTGCCAACAAAAGTTCATATAGTCAAAGCTATGGTTTTCCCAATAGTCTTGTACAGATGTGAGAACTGGACCATAAAGAAAGCTGATCCCTGAAGAATTGATGCTTTTGAATTGTGGTCTAGAGAAGACTCTTGGCGGTCCCTTGGACAGCAAGGAGATCAAACCAGTCAATCCTAAAGGAAATCAACCCTGAATATTCATTGGAAGGACTGATGCTGATGCTGAAGCTGAAGCTCCAATATTTTGGCCACCTATGTGAAGAGCCAACTCATTGGAAAAGACCCAGATGCTGGGAAAGATTGATGGCAGGAGAAGGGGATGACAGAGGATGAGATAGTTGGATGGAATCACTGATTTAATGGAGTTGAGTTTGAGCAAACTCAGGGTGATAGTGAAGCACAGGGAAGCCTGGCATGCTGCAGTCCATGGGGTTGCAAAGAGTCAGACATGACTGAGCATCTGAACAATAACAACCATTGACTTTGTATGTTGATTTGTGACTTACTAAATTAACTCATTTGTACTAGTTGTTTTATTCTCAATTCCTTTGTATTCTGTACATACACATATTGCATGTGTGTTAAGTCACTTCAGTCGTGTCCAACTCTTTGTGACTCTATGGACTGTAGCCCACCAGGATCCTCTCTCATGGGTTTCTACAGGCAAGAATACTGTAGTGGGTTGCCATACGCTTCTCTAGGGGATCTTCCGAACCCAGGGATCGAACCCATGTCTCTTATGTCTCCTGCATTGGAAGGTAGGGTCTTTACCTCTACCACTACCTGGGAAGCCCATACAAACATACTTATTATTTATGAATAAAAAACATTTTATAGATAATAAATATGTTTGTATTTATTTATATTTTATATATAAGTAAATATTTATATATATTTTATATTATATTTATAAATTATATATTTATATTTTATTTGTAAAGTATATTTGTTTATAAATTTATAATTATAATTTATAATAATTTATAAATCTACTTATAAATTTATATTTATATTTTATTTATATTTATTTATACATTTATTTATTATAAATGTATAATTCATATACATTTATGAATTATATTTATTTCTCTTGTCTTATTGTACTAGCTAAAATCTACAGTACAATGTTAAACAGAAGTGGTGTGATGGACAAGTTTAGGATCTGATAGATATTTGTGAAACACTCCATCTCAAACAGTGAAATACATATTCTTTGAAGTATTCATGGAAAATTCACAAAACATACCATACTTTAGACTATAAAATTAATCTCAATTAAAAGAATTGAAATCATAAAGAGTCTGAAATCTGACCACAGTGGACTCAAATTGGAAATCAATAACGGAAAAAAAAAAAGGAAAATTTTCTAACACTTGCAAATTAAATAATTATGTAATATGCAGTTCATTCAGAAAGTTTCAAAATAAATTTTAAAAATACTTAGAACTGTGATAATGAAAATACACAATATCAAAATTTCTGAAATGCAGCTTGGGGTTAAGAAGGAAATTTATCATACTGAATACTTACATTGGAAGAAAGCAAAGGTTCTCAAATCAATTTCATTTAGTTCAAAACATTGTCTAATTTCCCATGGGATTATTCTTTGACCCATGAATTATTTATGTGTGCTGTTTAATTTCCAAATATGCAGTGTTTTCCAGATACCTTTTGTCATTAATGTTTAATTTACTCAAATGTGGTCACAGAGCAAACTTTTCATGGTCTCAATCCTTTAAAATTTATTAGAATTTGTTTTCTGGATGATCTATCATGATGAATATGCTATATGCATTTACAAATAATGTGCATTCTGCAATTGTTAACTATACTATTCTAAAAATGTCAATTAGGTAGTGTTAGTTGAAAACAACAAATTGATAATTTTGTTTGAATCTATATCCTTACAAAAATTTTAATCTCATTCTTCTATCAAATGCTGAAAGAATAGTGTTAAAATATTCTAATGTAATTTCTCTACTTCTTCCTTTAATTTTGTGAATATTTGCTTCTTGTCTCTTGAAGCTTTATTATTAAGAACCTAGACATTAATAGTATCATGTCTCTTGATGACTGACCATTTATCTTGATGTAATATCTCTCTTTATTGCTGATAATAGTTTTTGTTTTGAAGGCTACTTATCTGATATGAATATAGCAACAATAATTTTTCTTACATGTTAAGAAAATGTGTTTTATATGGTACAGCACAAAATTGATAATAAAAAAGATAGTTACATCTGAGCAATAAGATAAAAGGCAAATAAATCAATGTGAATTTAGATTCATTGTACATACGGATCATAGCATATACTTAAAAAATTTAGATGGCTTTACTGAAATATGATTGACATATAATAAACTTCATTTTTAAAAACTACATATATTTGACATATAAAAATGTATTCATTCTGGAGATATATATGTGAAGCCTACACTGTAATCAAGATTGTGACTCTATTCATCACTCCTGAAAGTTTCCTCATGTGACTTTGTAATCTTCTCCACCCACCCTACTCTGTCCTCTCTATCACTGCCACGCAAACGCCAATTTGTTTTCTGTCACTGCATGTTAGTGTGAAGATTCTACAGTTTTACAAACATGGAACCATACAATATATACTCTTCTTCTGTCTGGTTTTTTTCATTCTGCATACTCATTTTGAGATTCACCCATGTTGTTGAGTATATCAGCAGCGCATTCCTTGTTATTTCTGAGCAGTGTTATGGTGTGTGGATTTCCCACAATTTTATTTATCCAACCGCCTGTTGATGGGCACTTGGGCTGTTTCCAGTTTGGGGCTGTTACAGATAAAATTTCCACGAACATTTGTGTCCAAGTCTTCATATTTGATATATGCTTTCATTTTCTCTTGGGTAAATATCTTGGAATGGAGTACCTGGATTATACTATTGGTGTATATTAAACTTTTAAGATATCAACAAACTGTTAGTTTTCCAAAGTGGTCGCACCATTTTACATTCCCATCAGTAGTGCATGAGTGTTCCAGTTCCTTCACATTCTTGCCAATGTTTGGTATGGTCACTGTTTTGAAGTTTAGCCATTTTAACAGGTATGTAGCAATATGTCATTGAGACTCTAATTTTTATTTCTCTAATGACTAATGATGTTGAGCATCTTTTCATGTACTTTTGTGTCATCTTCGATGAAAGATCTGTTTAAATCTTTTGTCCGTTTTTCAGTTGGTTATTTCTTTTTTTTATTGTTGAGATTTGACATTCTGGGTATTAAGTCCTTTATCAGGTATAAACTTGAAAATATTTTCCCCCAGTCTGTGGCTTGTCTTTCCAGTCTCTTAATAGTGCCTTTTAAAGACTGGAAGCTTTTTATTTTGATGAAATCCAGTTTATTGATTTGTTCTTTTATAGATTGTTTCTGGTGGTATATCTAAGAAATTTCTCTATTTTTTTACAAAAATTTTTCTCTATGTTTTCTTCTATAAGTTTTATATTTTACAGTTAGGTCTATGATACATTTGGAGATACTTTTTTTATATGGTACAAGGTAGTGATCCAACTCCATTTTTTTTCTTCTGTCTTTTATTTGTTTTTTTGCATATTGACATCCAGTTTTTCTAACACCATTTATTGAATAGACTAACTTGTGTCCCTTGATCTGCCTTTGCACTTTAGTAAAAAAAAAATCCGTTATCCGTCTATGTGTGGGCTTAGTTTGGGATTCTTCATTCTGTTCCATTAATCTGTCTATCTTTGTATCAATACCACACTGTTTTGATTGCCCTAGCTTTAAAGTAAGCCTTGAAATCAAGTAGTGTTAGTTCTCCACTTTTTTCTTATTTTTCAAAGTAATTCTCACTATCTAACTCCTTTGAATTTCTGTATAAATTTTAGAAACAGCTTGTGAATTTCAACTAAAAGCCTGCTGGGATTTTGATTAGAATTGTATTGAATCTACACACCAGTTTTGGGAGAATTTATATCTTAACAGTATTAGCTTTTATTTAATTTCTCTTGGCAATATTTTACGGTTTTTGATGTTCAGGTATTCACACATTTTATCATATTTATCCCTGAATATTCTATATTTTTACACTATTACAAGTTATATTTTTTAAATTTCAATTTACAATTGTTTCTTGCCAGTAGAGAAGTACTGCATAACTGATTTTTAAATATATTGATCTTATATCCTGCAACCTTGCTAAACTCATTAAATCTTCTAGCTTTTTGTAGATTCCATCAGATTTTTTACAGAGATCATCAACTTGTTTGCAAATAAACAGTTTTATTTATTTCTTGCTGATTTGGTTGCCTTTGGTTTCTTGTCTGATTTTACTGGAAAGAACCTGTATAATATTTTTCTCCTCCAAGCTTTATTGAGATATCATTGATATAAAACATTGTGTAAGTTTAAGGTGTATTGTTGTGGTCTTTTACAGACCGGGACCTGGGGACTGGAGTCAACAAAAAGAAAGAGAGAAAGAGAGAGAGAGAGCAGTATCTCTCGGGTTACATGGAAAACCAATAAAGCCCATACACAGGACTTGTACTGCTTAGGAAGGCACAGGGCATCCTCTCAAGGAGGTCTTGAAAGCCCGGGCGAGAAAGTGAGCTCTGTAGGTTTCCATGCTCCGAAGAGAATGAAGACAGAAAGAAGGATGCGGGGGACCCAAGTCTTTAGTGGAACAAGGATATTTTATTAGCAGAAATGTATGCTTATATATCTTCAGTAAAATGATTACTCAGCCATTACAAAGAATGAAATTCCACCAGTTGTAACAAAATGGATATTCTAATAAACACAAGGTCGCTGAAGACAGTCACTGAAGGGAGTCACTGAAAGGAATCCAAGCAGGTGCCCTTTCCCATGATCTCAGTCCTGAGAACTGCGTGCAGCTCTACTCCTTCCTGTATTCCAGAACATAAGGAACAGAGAGTCCTTGAGAAATGGCATACAAAGGAAAATGCAACATATTGGATCCCTTAAAGTTGAACGTCCCCTGATAGTGTATAACATATTGATTGATATCTTTATGTATGACAAAATGATTACTACCTCCATCATGTCACATAGTTACCATTTCTTTTTGTAGTGAGAACATTTAAGAGCTATTGAGCAATTTTTAAGTATATGATACTGTATTAGGAACTATAATCACCATGCTAGACATTAGATCCCCAGAAATTATTTATCTTATAACTGGAAGATTGTACCCTGTGACCAACATCTCTCCATTCCCTTCACCCCACATCCCCTGGCAACCACCACTTTACTTTGCTTCTATGAGTTTGACTTAATTAGTTTCCACATACAGGTGAGGTCATAAAATATCTGTCTGTCTGACTTCTTTCACTTGCATAATATCCTTAAGATTCATCTACATTGTCACAAATGGCAGGATTTCCTTTTTTCTCATGACTGAATAACATTCCATCATATATACGTACAAGGGTTCCCTTTTCTCCACATCATTGTCAGTACTTGTTATCTTGTCTTTTTGGCAATAGCCATTCTAACAGGTGTGGGGTGATAGCTCACTGTAATTTTGATTTGCATTTCTTTCATAATTAGTGATGTTGAACACCTTTTTATGTACTGATTGACCATCTATAGTCTTCTTTAGGGGCTCCCCTGGTGGATCAATCATAAAGAATCCTCCTGCAATGCCGGAGACTCCCTGTGATGCAGGACATCCAGGTTCGATTTGTGGGTCGGGAAGGTCCCCTAGAGAAGGAAATGACAACCCACTCCAATATTCTTTCTAGGGCAATACCATGGGCAGAGGAGCTTGGTGGGCTACATTCCATGCGGTCACAAGAGTCAGACACAATTTAACAACTAAAACCATCACCACCACCACCACAACCATGTCTTCTTTAGAAAACTGTCTATTCAGTTTCTCTGCCCATTTTTAAATTGGTGGGTTTTTTTTTTTTTTTTTTGCTATTGAGTTATATGAGTTCTTTCTTATATTTTAGCTACTAACCTCTTCTCAGATATATGATTTTCAAATATTTTCTCACATTTCATAAGTTGCCTTTTCATTTTATTGATTTTTTTCTTTTGCTGGGCAGAAGCTTTTTAGTTTAATGTATTTAATGCAGTCACACTTATTTTTGCTTTTGTTGCTTGTGCTTTTGGTCTCACACCATAAAAATCATTGCCAAGGCCTGTGTTGAGGAGTTCTTTCCCTGTGTTTCCTTCTAGGAGTTTCACAGTTTGGGTTCTTGTGTTCAAGTCTTAATGCATTTTGAGTTAATTTTTGTGAGTGGTATAAGATAGGGGTCCAGTCTCATTCTTCTGCATGCAGTCACCTAGTTTTCCTAACACCATTTTTATTACTCACAACTCTATTTCCTTTACAGATGCATTATACAATTGTCTTTCCTTCTACCATCATTCCTATTAGCCTGAAGAGTATCCTCTTATTAGTTCTCTTAATGTGCATAAAATGACAATGAAAAATGCTTTATTTTATTGTAATTTTTGAAGACTGCTTTTGCTGAATAGTGACTTGTAGGTTGACAGGATTCTTTTCCCCCAACCACTGGAAAAATCTTCTTCCATTATCCTCTAGCTTTCATTGTTTCTTTTTAGAAGTCAGTGTTCCTATTGTTCCTCTGAATATAATGTGTCATTTTTCTCTATCTGCTCTAAGACTTTCTTTTTACATTCATGATTTATTGCTATGTAACAAATTACCCCCAAACTTAGTGTTTTACAACACTGAACATTAATTTTTTCATAGTTTCTGTGGGCCAGGAATTTGGGAGCAACTTCATTCATGTTTTTTGCTTCATATCTTTCATGAGATTGCTGTCAGGATGTTGCCTGGAGCTACAGTTTATCTAAAGGTTTGACAGATCAGAGGACACACTTCCAAGATGCTTCACTCACATAGCATGAGCAGGAGCGATTATACTGCTTTTTGGCAGAAGGCTCCAGTTTCTCACCATGTGGACCTCTCCATGGGTCTGCTGCAGTCTCCTCAGAGCATGGCATCTGACTTGCCCCAGAGTGAGTGATCCAATAGTGAGCGTCACCTCTCATGACCTAGTCTTGACAGACACACTCTCCCTTCTACCATATTATTTATTAGAAGGGAGGAACTAAGCCAGTCAGTTTTTCTTTCTTTCTTTTTTTTTTTTGCCTGATTGCTCTGGTTAGGTCTTCCACTACTATGCTGAATTAGAGTGGTGAGAGTGGGCACCCTTGTCTTGTTCCTGAGCTCAGCCCTGTGTGACATTTAGGCACTGTTCCTTCAAATCATGTTGGTTGGTTCCTATCCTGGCCTCGGGTAGTTTCCTGAGATGAATTTGCTGATCAGAACTCTGCTGAATACTCAAAGGGCAATATCCACAGATCTCTTGAATTCTTTTTCTGTACCATCTTCTTCTCTCTAGTGCTAGAGCTCTGTCTTGTGAATTCTAGATGACTTAATCTCTCTGGACTCACAGCTCTGTGTCCTCAACTTAGCATATCTTCCAAGCTTTACCTGAAATACCCCTCCTTGAACTGTAGCCTGGAAGTATTTTCAAGATAACTAAGCTGAGGAAATCATCAGATATACCTCACTTATTTCCCATATCTCAAGAATCACTGTTCATCTTCTTTTAATTATTTTTATTATTTTTTGTTTGGCTGCACTGGGTTTTAATTGCACCATGTGGGATCTTTTAGTTGCAGCACATGGAATCTTTAGTTGTGGCATGCGAACTCCTAGTTAGGCATGTGGGAGCTAGCTCCCTGACCAGAGATTGAACCTGGACCCCCTGTATCAGGAGTGTGGAGTCTTAGCCACTGAACCACCAAGGAACCCCCTGTCCTTCAGTTTTTTGATGTTTGGTGTCTTGAAAACCATGTTTCATGTATTTTGTCATTGTCAACATTCAAGGGGTGAGAAATTAGGCATAACCAACCTCCTGCAGGGAAGGACTTCCCTGGTGGCTCAGATGGTAAAGCATCTGCCTGCAACGCGGGAGACCCGGGTTCAATGCCTGGGTTGGGAAGATCTCCTGGAGAAGGAAATGGCAATCCACTCCAGTATTCTTGCCTGGAAAATCCCATGGATGGAGGAGCCTGGTAGGCTACAGTCCATGGGGTTACAAAAAGTCAGACACAACTGAGTGACTTCACTTTCACTTTCCTGCAGGGAAGGGCATCAAAGAATTTGTAGACATGTTATAAAACTACCATAGTTTTCATTTTTAACTTTCATCAATTTGACTATGATATACCTAGGCTGTGTGAGTTTTTTTGTTTGGTTGTTTTTTTTCTCCTCGTTTATTTGCTTATTCCACTTAGGATTCATTGAGCACCTTAGATCTCTGAGTTAATATTTCTCATCATTTAATCATTATTTTTTTCAAACAAAAATGTTTTTTTGCCCCATTATCTATCCTTTCCTTCTGGGACTCCAAATACATATCAGACAACTTAATCTTATCCCACAGGTTATTGAGGTTCCATTCATTATTTTTATATCAGTTTTATTTCTCTGTTTTTATTTGGATAATTGTCACTTAACTTCAAGTTTCACTTATCTCATCTTTTGCAGTGTTTAAGTCTATAAGTGAATTGTTTCATATACATTTTTTTCTATTATTTCTGTTTTAGAGTTACTATTTCTTTCCTGAAATATTCCATCTATTCACCTGTTATGCCCATCATTTCCTATGCTGCTGCTGCTGCTGCCCCATAGACAGCAGACCACTAGGCTCCCCCGTCCCTGGGATTCTCCAGGCAAGAACACTGGAGTGGGCTGCCATTTCCTTCTCCAATGCATGAAAGTGAAAAGTGAAAGCGAAGTCGCTCAGTCATGTCCGACTCTGTGCGACCCCATGGAATGCAGCCCAACAGGCTTCATCCATGGGATTTTCCAGGCAAGAGTACTGGAGTGTGTTGCCATTGCTTTCTCCGATCTTTTCCTATACATAGTCTCTAAAGTGAATTTATAACAATTCTGTTAACATCTTATTCCTCTTATTCCAATAACTAGGTCATCTGTGGATCTGCTTGTAGTGACTGTTTTCTTCTTGATTATGGATCATATTTGCAGTGGTATAAATGTTTAACAACCAGCTCTCTGAAGAAGAAGGAAGAGGAGGGTGGGGACGTGGAAAAAAAGACACGGCAGCAGCAGTCGTTATTTGTGGTGTTTGCCAGTTTTCATTGTGTGAATACTCCCATTAGACCTGAGTTCAAGTTACCAACATTTCATAACTGAACACAGAGTTATAAAAAGAAATGTGCACAATAGGCTCTCAAGAGCAGAGCTAGTTCCAGCACACCACTGCAGATTTTCTTATTTCCTCATATGTACAATTATTTTAATGACTACTATCTAGAAAAAAAATATGGGACTGAAATGTGATTTTGCTTTCTTTGCTTATGTTTTTCACACAGAGTATAAACTCTTTCCTCTGTCCATGGTAAGAAGCAGATCAATCAGATTCTTCCTGGGTTGAGTTCATTGGTGTTGGGCTTCAGCTTTAATTAGATCGAGTCACTTATAATTAGCTCTATTGGCAACCTCAAGTACCTTGAGCAGGTTTTCAATCTTGTTACTGAGCTGGGAATGGGTTTGGCTGCAGTTTCAGGTGGTCTTTTGGTTTACCTTTGGATCCAATCCTAGCAGGACCTTGGAATTCAAGGGCTTGAGGAAGACAGAGCACCATGTGATTCTCTCTCTCAGAGTGAACATAACTTAATGGTGAAACCCAGAGGCAATCGAGTCAGACTGCTTGGATTGGGATCTAAGCTCCTGTCCTTGACAGTTGTGTGCATTTGAACATGACCCCTTGCTTGTCTCAATCTCAGTTTCCTAACTAGGAAATAGGCATGATTCCTACCTGGGAAAGAGTTCTCATGGGGCAACTGGGAGGAGGAAATGAGATGAGCTATGTGACTTGACTAGTACAGTGCCTGACACCCAGTCCTTCCCCTTCAGCACTATTATTCCAGTCTGAGGTCACAGGATTCACCTCTCCTGGAGGGGCTAGCTTAGACCTCTCTCTTACCAGTGGCAACAACAAAAGGGGCCTGGTAGGAGCTTTAGTCCCTTCATGATGTTATTCCATCTTTCCTCCAAGCCATCACTTAAAATAATATTGCTGGATATGGGTGGGCCCTAATCCAATAAGACTGGTGTCCTTACAAGAAAGGGACATTTGGACAGAGACACACACAGATGGAAGATGACACAAAGATACACAGGGAGAAGCCCACGTGAAGACACAGGATTGGAGTGATGCAGCTGTGAGTCAAGAAGCTCCAAGGACTGCTGACCAGGAAGCTAAGAAGAGGCGAGGAGGGATTCTGCCCAGCGTCAGAGGGAGCACGGCCCTGCCGACACCTCATTTTAGACTTCTAGCCTCCAGACTGTGGGACAATAAATGTCTACTGTTTTAAGCCACCTAGTTTGTGACATTTTATTTTTGCAGCCCTGGGAAATGAAACAAGCCCCTTTAGAAAGAGTTACTATAATGACCCTAATATACAACAAGCATGTCTGCTACACCCTCTCTGCACTCCCTTAATATCTGAGTTTCTCCCCCAAAGTCCCTCCTAACTGAGGCTCTACTGCCCCTTCCCCACCCAGAGAAGAAACTACTAGTTCCCCCGACCCTCCTCCTTTTGCCCCTCACTGCCCCAGTCCCATCCTGCCCTCACCTTCCAGGAATCACCTCTGCCCTCATGCTCCAAAGTGGGGACCTGGACCCTCAGAGGGGCAAAAAAATCTTGAGCCTCTTCTGGGCTCTGCAATACTTGGTCCCTTGGGATTCTTGCAGCCCTACTCCCACAAGAAAGATGCTGCCAGCCCTGTGTTTTATAAAGACACTGAGGCTCACAGTCATTGGGGAAAAGCGGACTCCAGAGGGGAGTGTCGGAAATCAGGCTCAGCGGTCACTCCAAAGTCTTCCTCTTTGCATTCCCGGAGACAGTGGCCAGTGCGTTGGCCCCCAAATGGGCCTCTCTTCTCCCTGGGGCTCTCCCAGACTGGGCAGGCTGAAGGACTCTCTTGCAGTCTTTGGGGATTCTTGCTAGACAAGCAAGCTCCCTTCCTCATGGCTCTAGTTTAGCCAGAGGGCTTTCCCAGGCAGGGGTGGCCTTTCCTGTTCAACACTAATTTATTGTGTCTCCCACTGAGCTCACTTCAGGAGAAAAACATGCTGGGAAGCAGTAGCAGCTTGTGAAGGCAGTGAGTCCTCTTAGGCACTTTCCTTTTTTTTTTTAAATCACTCTCCTGAAGTTAGTCAGTTGCATAACATCCTATTAATTTTTTGTCCAGTCTCCATCATCTAATCTGGAAACTCCATGGCTAGCTGACAGGATCTTAGTGGGTGTGGGCAGGGCATTGGAGGCTTGGGGTCCAGTCCTGACTTCTCTGTTTGCTTCCTGTGTGACCTGGGTCAGGTCACCCAGACGATGATGGCTATAATTACGACTCTGTTTACTGAGCATTTACTATGTTGAGGGCTTCCCTGGTGGCCCAGTGGTAAAGAATCTGCCTGCAGATCCCAAAGCCAGTGCCCTGTGACAACCTAGAGGGGTGGGATGGAGGTTTAAGAGAGAGGGGACATGTGTATGTGTATGCCTGAGACTGATTCATGTTGGTATATGGAAGAAACCGTCACAATATCGTTATTATCCTCCAGTTTAAAACAAAATTTTAAAAAGAACTCACCTGCCACATGTTGTCTTATGTTTGCTTTTGGTACAAGAGTAGAGTTGAGTAGTAACCATATAATACACAAAGTCAAAAAGATTTACCATCTGGCTCTTCACAAAAAGAGTTTCAGCCCATAGTCTAAAAATAATGAAACTCCTATTCTATTACCCACAGAACAACAGGTTTTTAACAATTTAAGTCAAAATAGGCCAGTTTGTTTCATTTTTGTGATAAGACCACTAGAGAGAATTTTAAAGACTATAAATTTGGGATTCCCTGGTGGTCCAGTGGTTAAGACTCTGTGCTTCCAATTCAAGGGCAATGGGTTCAATCCCTTGTCAGGGAACAAAGATCCCACATGCTGTGTGGCATGGCCAAGAAAATAATAAAAAAATTTTTAAAAGACTACAAAAAAAAAAAAAGGAAAAAAAAGAACCCATTTGCAATGAGGGAGATGCAAGATATTCAGGTTCTATCCCTGGTTTGGGAAGATACCCTGAAGTAGGAAATGGCAACATACTCCAGTATTCTTGTCTGGAGAGTCCCATGGACAGGGAAACTTGTAAGGCTACAGTTCACTGGGTGGCAAAAGAGTTGAACATGACTTAGCGACTAAACAACAACTCTGCTCTGGGCCCTTTGCACAAATCATCTCATCCACACTCATAGACCCCTCCAAGGCAGAATGGGGACAGTACTACCAGATGTGGGAAGTGAGGCTCAGAGAGGCTGAGGAACTCCAGTGAGGCCACCCAGAGAATGATGTCAAGGCTGGGGTTTAGGATGAGACCAGTCAGCCTAGATCGTCTTTACTACACCAGGCAGCTGCCACTTCCCACTTTGGACAAGATGTCCCCAGTTAGACAGGATGGCTATTAGACCCATTTCCAGCTTCCTGGGGCAAATGTGTCCATTCTTATCTCCCGAAAAATCCCTTCTCCATCCAGTGGCCAGTGACCCTTTAAAGCATAAACCAGATCATACCACTTGCACAATCTGCTAGGGACTTGTTTGTTTATTGTGTGTCCTCGTCTGACGGCAGGGACCTGGTCTGTCCTCTCAAGGATGAGTCCCAGGCACAGTGGACAGTGCCTGGTGCCTGGCAGGTGCTCAGAGAGTGGCTGCTGGTGGAGTAAATTCTTCACAGCATGGGGCCTGGGTGGGAGGTGAGTTTGTAGGGGAGTTTGGCTGCCCTGGGTTGACCCTGAGGTTAGTTAAAATCTCAGGTTTGTCTGCCAGAGTATCTGTTGGTGAAAATGATGCTAGTGGTGAGGCTGGTCTTTGATTTGGGACTGACCTCCTTGACTGTCATTCCAAGCCCACCTCTGCCAGATGCCAGTTCATCTTCTCCAAGGTTTTAGCTGATGAGCTGTTTCTGTCTCCTATATACATTGTTGTTTTTTAGTCACTACGTCATGTCCAGCTCTTTGCCACAACATGGACTGTAGAATGCCAGGCTCCTCTGTCTATGGGATTTCTCAGGCAAGAATACTGGAGTGGGTTGCCATTTCCTTCTCCAGGGATCTTTCTGACCCAGGGATCAAACCCCCATCTCTTGTGTCTCCTGTATTATTAGACAGATTCTTTATTACTGAGCCACTGAGGAAATCCGTCTCTCATATATAGCTTCTACAAGAGAGTGAAGCATAGATCTGAATGAAACATAAAACACTAGGGATCCAAAGAGATGCAATTTGCTAATGGTGGAATTTTAGACATTGTGAAAGAATTGAGGAGACATATTTTGGGGCAGTTAGTGTCTTTGCTGGAGAAGGAAGTGGCAACCCACTCCAGTATTCTTGCCTGGAGAGTCCCGTGGACAGAGGAGCCTGGTGGACTGCTGTCCATAGGGTTGCACAGTGTCGGACACAACTGAAGCGACTTAGCATGCAGGCATGCATTGGAGAAGGAAATGGCAACCCACTCCAGTATTCTGGCCTGGAGAATTCCAGGGACAGAGGAGCCTGGTGGGCTGCCATCTATGGGGTCACACAGAGTCAGACACGACTGAAGTGACTTAGCAGCAGTAGCAGTGTCTTTGCAGGACCTCAAAACTTCCTCGTATGCAGTGGCTCAGTCCAGAGGGTGGACTGCCATCCGAAGAGATGTGGCTGCTCTCAGGTTGCCTGTTTCAGGACGGGTGAGACACTGTCTCACTTATGCTCATGGTAACCTTCCCTCTTTTCCCCATGTAGGGTTATGGCCATCTATTCAGATTCACCCATCTCACCCTTCTCATCTGACTAAAACAGACCTGAAGCCCAAAGAGATTAGTAACTTGCCTGAAGTCACACAGCAAGACAATGACTTGTGCTGTATAGCCCAATTCTTCTGACTCCTAATCTTTTCTCCACCTTGGTGATTTTCAGTCTGTGTTCTAGGGAGTCCTGGGGTTCTACACAGGTATTCATGAGGCTGCCACAGCATCGAGTTGGGGAGAATGGATGTTGGGTAGAAGGATTCCACAACTCTACCCTCTCCTTCAGTGTAGCTGATTTACAAATTGGGGTCTATTCAAAGAAAAGGTTTAATTACTAAAAGAAAAATGTTTGGAAACCTCAGTGATCCTGGGTAATGGGCATGAGTGTGTAGAGACTTTGTAAAGATAGAGGAGGCAGTGGATAGCCCCTTCATAAGGCTGTAGAGCCATCATCTGCATCATCCCTGGGACAGTTTGGTCCAGGGAGGGAATATTCAGTAGGTGATAGTTCCCCCAGGAAGAACATGGTCTATGGGGAAGAGTGTGTTCAGTCCTTGGAGTAAAAGAAGAAGATGATGATAATAATAATAATAATATATTTTAGCGGACTTTCAGCATTGTTCATGATACCAATATTATATTGATGTTTGTTGAGTGAAGAAATGAATAAGATGGGCCTATCCTGTATAGGGAGGCAGATGTCCTAAGTGTTCAGAGAGAGAGGAGTCTTTAAAGAGAAATGGGGAAGCACAATGTTTGCAGCCTTCACTTATTGAACTGACTTGCAAACCCAGATTTCCATAAAGTCAGCCACTTCTTCTTGGATATTGGTTCTGTGACTGAATCTCCTATCTCTGCATGACTGCACATATACAACTCATCCTAGCTTTCTTTCCTTCTGTAAAGGTTTGGTTGATGTCAGGTGTGGGATATCAGATGGGATTCTAGGACAGTCTTCCCATTTGGGCAAACAAGCACAGAGAAGCAAAGTGACCCTCCGCAAGCAGCATAGCAATTCCAGTCTAGTATGGCGGCCCCTAGGAACTGCCTTGGCCAGAATTCTGGCCTCTGATTCTCTCCCTATGACAAAGACCAAGTCAAAGGTGATTTCAAGGACTGGGTGAAAACATGCCCTATAAAATAGTTCCAGGTAAACTAAGGAGAGAGAGCAAACTAACAGGCCAGGCCAGCTGATCTGGTTCCTCCCTTGGCCTAGAGAGGACTTGGCCCCAACTTCCTGTCCCCTCTGGCTAGGGAGTTTCCGACAGGCCTGGGAGCCTGGGAGCGCTTTGCGAGCAGGTGGCCCAGGCCCAGACAATGCAAGGCAGCAACCGGGGTCATATTTCACTGGCCTGTGTATCCTTTCTACAGCATCAGAGCTGACAGGTCTGATGTGTCACGGTGTGCTCCCTCTGGGAGCCCCCTGCCAGCAGCCGGCCACAGGAAGCCTGCAGAGGCCTGGGCTGACAGCGCCTGTCCTGGGCCTGTCTGTGCCGCTGTTAGGCTACAGGCAGGGAGGTGGGAGGAGTAGGAGATGCCTGCTTTTCATGCCTGGCTGGATTTAGGACACTGGGCTTGTGCCTGCTGACAGCTAGGGTGGGTTGGAGGGCAGCAGAGCCTAGAAGCAGAACCCCAACTCACGCACCCTAGTCACAGACTCTGGACTTAAATAAATAAAATACACTAATAAAGCCTTAGAGTCATAGTGCTTTCTTTATGTTGAAATGGATGCGAGTGCTCTGGAAGCCCACAGAAGGGGCCCTACTCATTCTTGGGCAGCAAGGAAGACTTCCCAGGGCCACTCACATCTGAGCCACCTAATGGATAGTGCGTAATTCTAAAGCTAAATTTAGGCCAGTGATCAAGACCTTCAGCTCTGTCTGGTTGAAATATAACTCAAGTCACATATGTTATTTAAAAGTTTCTAGTGTCTACATTAAAAATTTTTTAAATTGAATTAATTTGGATATATTTAACTGAATGTGCCTCAAATATTTCAACACATAATCCTGTAATCAATATAAAATTTATTAATAATACTACATCCTTTTATTATTAATAATACTACATAATACTAAGTCTTCAAAATCTGGTATGTATTTGACACTTAAAACTTCTCTAATTTGGATGCTACATTTTCATCAGAAACACTTGATCAGTGTTTACATTTCATAAAATTCACAGCAGAAAAGTATCCATGTTGTTCTAAACATACTAAAGCTTTCCAGTAAGTGAATCAAGTATCAGTTTTAAAATTAAAAATTTTAATTTTAGATTTAAATGAATTAAAATTAAAACTTTTAAAATGAATTACAATTTAAAAATGAAAACTGAAATCTCAATTCCTTAGTCACTCCAGCCACACATCATGTGCTCAGTAGGCACTCGCTGCCAATGGCTGAGACATTGGACAACACAGACATAGGCTACCTTTTGAATTATCCTCCAGCTTCATGCTCAAGCTCCCTTCACCTCCATCCTCTCCTGAACATACCTGGTTACTGCCTTTCTGTCCCTTCAGACAGGTGGCCTCTTCTCTTGTCCACACCTCTAAACACTGCCCCTTCCCCAGATACCACCGGATTCACCTTCACCAGCAGAGGGTGTCAGGGATGAGCACCCTCACCCTTGAAAGTGTCTGGCTGTCACTGTGGTCTGTCCTTTCCTGTCCCCATAGCCTGGGAGGGCCATCTGTCACCACGTGGAAAGCCGGCCACAGAGCTGATACCCAGATCTGCCCGACACCGTGGTCCCATAGTCAGGATGCTCTGTGCCCTCTTGCCTGCGGGAGGGGGAGGACCCATGGAGTCCTGCTCCCCTTCTTCAGAAGGCTGAACTCAGGAGTGGGGAGAGGGGCAGTGTGGGTTGGGGATGGGGGCCATAGCAGGCACTGAGGCTCACCCAGAGAGGGCGTAGTTACCTCAGAACAGCCCCTGTCTTGATTCTAACTCTGGGCCCCCTACCTCTCTGAGCCTCAGATTTTGCCTCTGCCCAATGGGATCTTCTTATTCTTTGAAGACAGTGACCTCTGAGGGGACGGCACAGTGAGCTCACCAAATACAGCACACACCTGCAGCTGCCCCCTATTAACACCTCAGCTTCACTCAGCCATGCCCCAAACCTGTTCCTATAGATGCCACGTTCAATCCAAAGGGGATCTGAGGTCCCCTAAGATCACTGTTGTTGTTCAGTTGCTAAGTTGTGTCTGACTCTTTATGAACTGCAGCATGCCAGAATTCCCTGTCCTTCACTATCTCCCAGAGTCTGCTCAAATTCATGTACCTTAGATCATATGGGCCCATCTATTACCACCAGCTCTTCCCTTGTCAGTCACCCATCCAAAAAAGGACCAGCTCTCTCTGCCCCTCAATTTCATCCCCTTGAGAGACCTTTTGCCCCATTCTGGCTCATAAGCTTGGATGGTGTACTGTGAGCTCCCAGCATTGTATGGGTCAGGGTCTCCAACCCTTCCAAGGAAGCACTTTCACTCTCCCTCTGTCCCCCATGACACCTGCCAGCCAAGATCTCTTCGAACCTAACTTTCTGCAGTTGGTTTACAAAAACAATAGTTTTGTTACATATGCATTTCCAAATTGGATAGGTCTACCCCATCCCTGGCTGTTCTTTTGTCTGTCCCATTCTTCCTCCCAGACAGTAGTTACACAACCATGTCAAGACAGAGAAATAGAGGTACCCAGCATAAGGTCTGGCACTTCTCAGGGGCTTGATGAGTTGAAAGAACACATAGACATAGTCCCCTATGACAGTGGTCTCTGTCATCAGCTGGATCCTTTAGGGCACATGATGGAAATGTGATAGAAGGATCCAGGGAGGGAGCTGGGCACATAGGAAGTGCCTGACATAACTACTGAATCAATGAATGGGTCTTCCCAGAGCCAAGGTCAATTCTGCAAAGAAGCCCAGAGCCACCATCTATGGTGACTAGTGGCCAGCAGTTGACAAAGGTATGCCTGACACTCCCTGGAGTGGAACCCTGCTCTGAGGCATAAACACTGTGGCACACATTCCCCAGCCACAGGATTGCTAGTTGTTGTTAGAGCCTGGAGGCATGAATGTGCCCACCACATTTAGTTCTTTTTTTAAGTGGTATCTATTATGGTAGGTTATCGCTTCTCCTTTTGGACTAGTAAACAGGATGTGTTCATTTCCTCCTGGCTGCCCTTAGTCACTGCAGACAACGTTCTGACCTCTGTTAACAGTCTCCTGGGGAATGCCTCAATTAAGTCCTAAGATTATATAGAGGTGTCAGTTTATATCAACATGGTTAAAATATATTGTAGAAAGAAAAATGGGTATATGCTTTACATTGGGGTACAACTTGCTTTCCCCTTAACATTATTATGGTGATGTTACTGGAAGTCAGCAGACAACCATCTCCATCACTCTTTTCAATGCTTATATGGTGTTTTGTAGAATGAATACATCATGATTTGGTCAGCCAGTTATCCATCCATCAGTGGACACTTGAGTTGTTTTCAGCAGTGCGTATGTATGGGAACATAAGCAATGCTTCTCCAATAAGACATATAGATGACCAAAAATCACATGATAAGATGCTCAACATTGCTAATTATTAGAGAAATGCAAATAAAAACTACAGCAAGGTATCACCTCACACCAGTCAGAATGGCCATCATCAAAAAGTCTATAAATAGTAAATGCTGGAGAGGATGTGGAGAAAAGGGAACTCTCCAACACTAAGGGGGCAACAGATGGTTGGATGACATCACTAGCTCAATGAACATAAATTTAAGCAAACTGCAGGAGAAAGAGAAGGACAGGGAAACTTGGCGTGCTGTAGTCCATGGGGTCACAAAGAGTCAGACACAACAGAGTGACTGAACAACAACAACTATGGAGAACAGTATGGAAGTTCTTCGAAAAACTAAAAATAGAGTTGCCATATGATTTAGCAATTCCACTCCTGGGCATATATCCAGAGAAAACTATAACTTGACAAGATACACACACGCCTATGTTCATAGCAGAAGTATTTATACCAGCCAAGACATGGAAACAATCTACATGTCAACTGACAGAGGAATGGACAAAGAAGATGTCATTCCATATACACAATAGAATACTACTCAGCCATAAAAAGAATGAAATCATGCCATTTGCAGCAACATGGATAGACGTAGAAATTAACATACTAAATGAAGTCAGTCAGGAAGAGAAAGACAAATGCCGTATGATATTAATTATATGTGGAATCTAAAACACAACACACATGAACTTATGTATGAAGCAGAAACAGACTCACAGACATAGAGAACAGACTTGTGGTTGCCAAGGAGAAGGGGAGGTGGGGGAGGGAAGGATTGGGAGACTGGGATTAGCAGATGCAAACTATTACATACAGAATGGGTAAACAGCAAAGTCCTACTGTATAGCACAGGGAACTATATTCAACATCCTGTAATAAGCCATAATGGAAAAGAGTATGAAAAAGAATGTATATATATGTATAACTGAATCATTTTGCTATACAGTAGAAATTAACACAGCACTGTGAATCAACTACACTTCAATAAAATACATTTTTTAAAAAAGCAATACTTCAAGACCATGAGGGCTAGTTGACCTGGCAAGACAGGAGTGGCCATCTCTTAGCTGCACTGGGTGTCCCTGCCACCAGCCTTGTGAATGGATTTTGCAAGTCCCAAGGGTGCTGGAGGCCTGAGTAGGAGGTGGTGAGGTGGGCAGGCAGGGTGTGCAGAATGGCAGCAGCCTCAGCCTTCCTCTGCCCATATCCTGGGTTCTGACTCCCTCCTGGATCTGCCCAGTCTTTGAAGGGGAGAGCCAGGAGTGGTGAGGCACTGGAGAAGCTCTCACCTGAAGCCGTGGGGATGAAAGTAAAGCAGTGTCCCTGCAGGTCCAGTCTGAGAACACTGATTAATCCAGGGGAACTTGGTATCAAGAAGTGGAGACAGTGTTCCAGGAGGCAGGGGCAGGGCTGGGAATGGCTTCAAGGTTCCCTTCCACAGTGCTGGCCCGGCCCTAGGCCCAGCTGCCAGGCTGGCTGCTATGGGCAGATAGAGCTGCTGTGGGGGGTGGTTGGTGCTGACCCTCAGTCCCTGAGGAGCCAAAGGAGAGGCTGCTGGCTGAGCAGAGAGGCTGCAGGGAGCCCTATACCACAGTGCCTGTGGTCACAGCTCTGGACATGGACAGGGTAGATGGTGGGAACACACCTGCAGGAGGGAGTACGTGTGGGGTCTGCTGCCTGCGCCCTCCCGCTCCCTCGGGCTAGGAGGATGGAGCTGGGGCTGCTGAGTGGTCGAGGAGCGGACAGGTTAGAGGCATCTAGGGACCGGGGAGGAGGGGAAATGCTATTTAAAAAGTAATTTGTGGTGTGTGTTTTTTCTGATTACAAAAGCAATGCATATTCATTGTAGAAAATTTGGAAAAGAGAGATAAGTGCAAAAAGCAAATAAAACCCCTCTTAATCTCCCCCTTCAGACAGATTGACAGTCACTCTCATACCCAATGTGATGGGTAAGAAAGAGTCCAGGCTTGGGACCTAACTACCTGGGCCTGAATCCTGATTCTGCCATGAAAACTAGCTGTGTGATGTTGGATGACTGCTTTAACCTCTCTATACCTCTCCCATAGCATTGCTGTGAGGACAGTGTGAGTATGCCTGAAGCTCTTGGCACACAGAGAGTGCCCACCAAGTGTTCGCCATGGCTGTGATAACAAACATCCTCCCCAGCTCCACCTAGATGCCTGATGGCTTTCTCAAGCCTACCAGGATGGCTGGGTCCATCCCACCCAGATGTCTGTCCCCTAGCTTGCCCTGTCTTGGGACACAGTGTCCCCAGCACTTGGATGTTCGGCACTTGAGTTGTCCTTGATGCCTCTTTTTGGATGCCAGCCAGCCCACCAGAGGTCCTCTTCCAGGTCAGAGCACAGGAGGAGGAAGTGGAGGAGGAGGAAGAAGGGGCAGGAGGGAAGAAATGTTGGCCCTGGGAAGGGGGATCTCAAGGAAAGATTGAGGCGGAGTGAGAGAAAGAGAGGAACACTGGTATCACTCTCTGGCCTAGGGATGGGCATAGGTGTACCCTCCTCATCTTGGGTCCTCCTGCCCAAACCAACTGCATGTCTCTCTGGCAGGCATCCTGTACAAGCTGGTCCTAGCCGCCTCCCCTTGGCCCAGGCCGCAGCCCCTTGCCTCTCCGTACTCTTGGTCCTGTCAATAATTTATGGCTCACAGTCTACGATAACTATCAATAATGCACAGGCAATAATGTTCTACAGCTCTCTGCACAATTGTGTTTCTTCTAATGTATGCAGGTCTCGGTCCTGGCCCTGAGCCTGCTCACCGCTCCTCCCACCACAGGACCCCCTGTGGTTCATGAGAAGAGCTGGGCTGGCCGAGAAGGAGAGGCGCGGGGGTGTCAGGTTGGGAGGTCAGTTCTGCCCACCTCCCAGAGTTGCCCCTTCTGAAGTCTGTGGTCAGGCCAGGCCTCAGCGCTGCTCCCCTGTCCCTCCCAGGCAGGACCTGCCTCTAGGTTCTGATATGCAAACAGGCGGGGAGTGCCCCACAGCCCTCCGCTGTGGGCAGTGACCAGCTCACTTAGTTCCAACCCCACAAGCTCACTTGCTAATCAGTTTTCTCACCTGTAATATGAGGCTGCTGATACCCTCTCGCTACTTCTCCCCACCACACTTCACAGTGCTTTAGGAGGCAGGTATGGTACTGCCTTAGAAAGGCAGGAGAGCACTTTCCAAGCCAAGACTGATGGGATGAACGCCTCCGGTGGTCATTATTGCCATGGAGGCAAGCACCTGGAGCAGACACTTTGAGGACGGGATAGCAGCTTGGGCTCCTCCCCTGACTAGAGGAGGGGCTGGCACCACACACCCCCCCAGGCTTCACCAGGGTCTGCAGGCCACAGCCCTCCAGTAAGTCACTCTTTGGAAGCCCCTCACAAGTGAGACCACCTGGGTATGGGGACTCCTTGGTCTCTGGTAACTGGGCCCTCCAGCTTGGATGGAAGCCAACCTCTCTACAGCTGAATTGTCTCCGGTAAATTGCCGCTGCTAAAGCTAACAGCAAAGGTAGGTCCTCTCCCTGTTGAACTTGTTTCACTATCACATCAAAGGCTCGCAACAATCCTGCAAGGTAAAAGCATGATCCCCATTTACGAGGGAGGAAAAAATAAGCAAAAAGCCCACTAAGGTTCAGAGAAGGTGGGCAATTCACCTAAGGTCACACAGTGAAAGACAGTGAATGTGAGAACCCTAATTCAAACCTAAGTGTGTCCTGTTCCAAATCTTAATCTCTTGCCACATTCTTCTGCCCCCAAGTAAGTTTGAGATTTTTGGCATGTGGCTCTCCATGTTCCACTCCTTGGAGTGGAACTTGCCTCTATGAGTAGGGGTGAATGAGAGCCAAGGAAAACAGCCCACCACGTGCAGAGCTAGGATGAAGCCACAGGAAGCCTGGTGAGGCTCTTAGGATCACTGCCCCCTGAGCTCCTCATGACCATCCTGATGGGGGCAGGGCAGAGTGTACCACACCCATTGTCCAGAGGGGAATGTTGAGGTCAGTGGTGGAGCTTAGCCCTAAAGTGGCAGAACTCTGAGACTGGAGGCAAGAGCACAGTTCTAGGATCCTGGCTCTGTCAGCTTGGTGACTCTCAGAGCCGGGGTCCCTTCTCCTCTTCCTTCTCGGCAGGACTTGTGAGAATTCAGGCCGATTGCATATGTGGAAGTGCCTGGCTCATATTAGGTACTCAGTAGGTATTTGTGTGTAAAAGAAAATAGGAAGAGGATACAAACTTCTTAATGACCACTCATTTCCTTGGTATCTTGGTTGGAGAAAGGAACATGGTGATCGTTAAAATAAGGTGACCTGCATTGCTTGCTACTAAGTTTGATGGGATTGTGTTTAAAAACACAATTTTAAAGAAGAAAAGGAGAAGAGATGAAAAAGAAAGATGAGGTGAGGCTGTGGCTCCCAGACTTTCTGCAGTAGAATTGACAGTGGGGAAATGGTGGGGTTGGGGAGGGCTGGAGGAGACTGAGGACTTGCAGGGGAGGGGACTTCTGGTTACGGCTGCCGGCTTGTTCCCTGGCTGTACAGCCACAGAGGCTTTTATCAGGGGAAAGCCAGTCCCTGGACGTAGGGCTCAAAGGACTCACCCAGGCCAGGAGCTAGCATTAGGCAGGTCAGGCTGGAAGGGCAGCTGGGCTGCTCTGGGGCTGCCTGCCTGTCTGGGGAGGGGCCCTGCTGGCTGAGTCTCAGGGCCTGAAGCCAAGAAGGGCCTGGGAGTCGAATCACTTTGAAGGACTCTGGCTATTTAAATTTCTCTTTTTTAAACACTGCAATGAAATACCACCTCGCACCTATCAAAATGGCTATCACTGAAAAGAATACAAATAATGAATGTTGGCAAGGATGTGGAAAAAAGGGAACCCTCCTACACTGTTGTGGGAATATAAATTGGTACAGCCATTACAGAAAATAGTATGGAGGTGCTTCAAAAAACTGAAAACAGAACTACCATACCAGCAATTCCACTCCCAGTTACATATCCAAAGTGGGGGGGTGGGGGTGGGGAAGAAAGAACAAATTCAAAAAGATATACACACCCAATGTTCATAACACCATTGTTTATAATTGCCAAGATATGGAAGCAACCCAAGTGTCCATCAATAGATGAATGGATAAAGAAGATGTGATACACAGACACACACAGACACAGGAATACTACTCAGTCATAAAAAAGAAGGAAAATTTGCGCTTTGCAGCAACATGGATGAACTTGGAGGGTATTAAAGTGAAATAAGTCAGAAAAAGACAAATATTGCATTACATCACTTATATGGAATCTAAAAAAAGCAAACTAGCAAATGTAACAAAAAAGAAACAGACTCATAAATACAGAGAACAAACTAGTGGTTATCAGTGAGGAGAGACAAGAAAGGGGAAGGGGATTAAGAGATAAAAACTGCTATGTATAAAATAAATAAGCTACAAGGATGGATTGTACAACACTGGCAATATAACCAATATTTTATAATAGCTATAAATGGAGTATAAGTTTTAAAAATTGTGAATCACTATGATGTTGTATACCTGAAATACAATACTGTACATCAACTATGTGTGTGTGCTCAGTCACTTACTCATGTCTGACTCTTTGCAACCCCATGGACTGTAGCCCACCAGGCTCCTCTGTCCTCTGTCCTTGGGATTCTTCAGGCAAGAATACTGCACAGGATTGCCATTTCCTCCTCAGGGGGATCTTCCTGACCCAGAGATCAAATCTGAGTTTCCTGTGTCTCCTGCACTGCAGGCAGATTCTTTACCCCTGAGCCACCAGGAAAGCCCCATAGCTCAATTTTTTAAAAATCAATGGAAAAATTTGCTTTT
This sequence comes from Cervus elaphus, assembly GCF_910594005.1. Classification (NCBI taxonomy): domain Eukaryota; kingdom Metazoa; phylum Chordata; class Mammalia; order Artiodactyla; family Cervidae; genus Cervus; species Cervus elaphus. The sequence continues at coordinate 27,003,218 of NC_057829.1, read as the reverse complement.
TTATTTCTCATCACTCATTTTAGACTCGTCTTACCACTTTACACCCCATGGACCTATACTGATGCCAACTTGATCAGAGCAGTGTATTAATAACCCAAGCAAATGTCTGAGTTCTAGCCTAATTTGGGGAGAAGGTAAAATAGCTCTAATGAGGCCCAGAGAGGTGACACCATGTGTCCAGGTCACACAGTAAAACAGGTGTGAATTCTGAACAGGAAACTCCTCATTGTAACTCCCTGCTCCAGCCCCAGCCCCTTAGTTCCTCTTAAAGTCACATGTGTAATTGCATTTTTTCAGGTAAGCTGAGTCTGAGAGGGGCACCTTAGGGTCCTGTCTCCATATCTGCGGCTTGGCCCCTACTGCATTATTCATCAAGTTCTTATCAATGTTTCATCTGCTTTCTATCCCATATCAACCCTGCTACTGTCTTCTCACATTCAAGCTTGGGATCATGAAAAATAGATGTATTCACTCCACTTTCTTTTTCCCAGGTTTGGGCCGTAACAGGAAGTGATCTTGTTCAAATGTTCTCCCAATCATCTGAATTCCCTGGCCCCCCACCCCCACCCAGCACCTCCTGCCCTAGCTGAACTCAGCAAAGGATACTAAATGTACCTTACTTTTGGACCCGGCTTTCACTTTTTCAAAGCACACTTTTGCCCACTGTCTGTATTCCTGGTAGGCAGGAGAGCTATCTTTGACCACTGAGCTCAGACACACTAAACCACTTGCCCAAGGCCACACAGGAAATTTTGAATGATGGCAAAGGAGCAGGAGTCAATTCTGATGGGTTGTCATCCTCTGATCTCTTGGTCTGGGGTGTCTCTCCATCAGTGTCCTCCTAAAGTTGCATCTTCTAGCAGAATGGGCTCCTGAGGCTCAAGCCCATTCCTTCACATCCAGGAGGGAGAGAGGAAGCAGGAGGAAGCTGAGGCTGGTTACTCAGCTTTCATCACTTGTGCCCCTCCTCAGAGATTTTCAGTGGCTCCCCACTGGCCATGAAGTGAAAGTTTAACCCCTCAGGTTTTCAAGGAAGGCCCTTTGCAGAACTGTGCCCCAAACCCCCTTTCCACCCTGTCTCCCTTCTTCCCCCTCCAGTAGTCACACTGGGAGGTTCATCTTTCTAGGACGCCTGTCTGCACTGTCCCTCCCTTGTCTGGAACTGCCCTGTCCCCGCTGATCTCTTTTTCCTCCTAATCCAGGCCAATGATTCTCCAACCAACAAGGGTTCTGTGCAGAGAACCTCCTGATGCCTGGGTCCTGCCCCCAGAGAGTCGGCCTAAATTGGTCAGACGGAGCCTGGGCTTCAGTGTCTTCACCTCCCAGACTCTTGGTAAACTATACGCTTGTATAAACAATAAAACACATCACCCACAGTCTGCCTCAGAATGAGCCTCGCCAGGGCAGGGAGGATAAGTTTTAAAACTTGATTTTGTGTCTAATTTCAATCTATCACCTCTTCTCCCTGAAAGCTGGTGAGCTTGTTTTCTAGAGCTGGGGAGACAGCTTGCCTCAAAATGACTGGGCTGGCCTTCCCCTCTGGCTGCCTCTCCTTCTCTTCAGGTCTGGGGGCAATAGGAGGGGCTCCCCACTGCTACCTGTGTTTGCCCCTGTTTTCCTGTCACTCCACCACAGGCTGCAAACTCCTCCAGGCAAAGGGCTGCATCTTTAACCACCACCTCCCAGCATGCAACAAGCGCCCACTTCACAATAGGTGCTCAATAAAGGTTGGCTGAACTAATGACAGATGGGATCCGACCCCAGCAAGTAACTCTCCGGTGTCCCTTGAGGGAGCTGGGGGCAGAGCTGGGCCTGAGACCCATCTGCTCTGATATCTAGGATGTACTCTTCTCACTCCCCACCCTCTTCATCTGCCTAACTTCTCCCATCTGCTGCGACTCCACTCTAGGAAGCCCAGCAGTAGGAAAGACACAGGTTCATTTCCAAGACACGGTATCCCAGGGTTTGCTGATGCTAGGTGTCCCCAAAGGCCTTCAAGGCTAAGGCAGGTTACTCTCCTTATCCAATCCCAGGATCAACCACAATGCATTAAAACTATTCTGATAAACCCAACTCCACCTGTACCTTCATTTAAGTGAAAGGCACAGACCCTTTTCATCTCTGAAAACTCTAGAACTCAGTGAGTGAGCCTTACACTAGAAATATTAGTATCACTTGGAAATATCTTTGAAATGCAGATTCTCCAGCCTTACCCCAGGCCTACAGAATCAGAAACTCTGAGGATAGGGCCCAGCAATTGTATGTTAAAAAGACTTCCAGGTGATTCTAATGTATTTAAAGGCTTGAGAACCATGGTTCTAGAAGCAGCAGTAGGATTAGGGGTCTATAAAAACCTTCATGCAGTACCTTAGCTGGTTTGCCAAACAGGCCAGCTGCCGGCTACTGTGTCCCCTCAATGCCTAGCAGAACCCTTGGGGGACACACCTCCCATTCAATCCCAGGCCAAAGTAGGCAAGGATAGTGCCTGGACTCCTTACCCACTGACCACAGTCCAAGAGGGTTACTGGCTGCACATAGATCTCTTTAGCCCCTTGCTTTGATCTCGGATTGAGTAGAACTGACTCTAGGTGAGCCATGACCAAGGGAACACATGCATGCTGATGGCTGATGAAGACGAAGTTCAGACTGAAGGCTCAGACCACCAGACTTGGTCTCTTGACTGTGGGGCTGAAGGTTGGCTCTCTGGGTGATGTGCTTGCTCTGGACCGGGAGAAGACAACTCACCTGTGACTGGCTACACCTCTCTGACTTGGACTTTGGTAAGAGGCTGTGCAGGATCTCTGAAAGCCAGCCTGACCTCAGCGTGGTGTCATCTAGTGGGCAGTGCTCAGGATGGGAGGCTGCTGGCCTGGGGATACATCCAGATCCTGCCTCTGTCAGCACTCTGGACGCCTCCCACCCCCTGCTCCCACCTCAATACCTCCTGTTTCAGTTGGATGGGGCCTGGCAGCCTCCCCCAGAGGAAGGCAGTCCTGGTTGGAGGAGCTAGCATAGATCTGGTGCTCAGCAGAGCAGCCCATTTGGGGGCCTCCTGACCATGTGGGAGGAAAGAACTGCTGGGATGAGAAGGCCCTGGTGCACTGCTATATAGGGTTTCCACCTGACTAAGGGTGGAGTTGGGAGGAGAAGGGAAGCTGGGGCTTGGGCCAGCACCTGTGGTCTGGGCTGGATGGGAACCTGATCTTGCCCTTGGAGTGTGGCTGGAACAGACCCTCTGTGGGCGGAAGGAGTGGCTTCCAGGGGAATACCTGGCATCCCTGGACTCCAGGTACTTGGGGCAGACTGATCTGCTAAGAAGGCCTGGGCTTGAGTTCCTGAGCTGGGCAGGCCCTGGGTGGTTGGCTGGGGAAAGAGGTCGAGTATTGGGCTTGGTCAGTGAAATGACCAAGGTCTTGCATCTCTGTTCTTGGGAGGGCCTCCGTTAGCTACTGCTTCTGACATCCAGGCAATGCCACAGACTGGATCCCAGGGGAGGACAGTCTTGCACCTGGAGCACAAGCTTTGGGCTGGGTCGTTAGAACTAAGGGCCTTCTTCGAGCAAGGATGGGATTTGGAAAGGAGACTAGGGGCCCTAAACCACTGACTGGCTTGTAAAGGAGCTAATGGCCAGGTGGCCATGAAATTCCCTAGCAGCCTCTGTCTCACCTGAACCCCTGGTATCTACTGGGAGAGTTCCAATGTGGCACCGTCTGGCTTCATCTGTGGCTTAGGAAGCTGGCAGGAAGCTCGGTGCCTGTGTGCTTGACACAAAGGGCTCTGCAGAGACCCAGGTCCTGTGCCTAGGCCTTGTGTGTGGGACCCACATCTTGCACAACCAGCTGTCCCAAAATCCAGGTAGGCAGAATTCTCTTATTCTGTCTTCAGGTGCCATGGTGAGGAAAACAAGCTTGTGGCCAGGGAGTCCCTGAAGCCTGGACCTGAGGATTTCGGTATATCTGAGCTGAAGCCAGGAGATGTCATCTCAGTTATATACACTCAAGACATGTTCAGCTAGATTCTTATGCTGTGGCTCCCAGGTGAAGGAACTAGAACCAGAGGGCCTTGTAGAAAGGAGGCCTGGTCACAGGATCCCTAGTGTGGATGCCTTGCTATTGTCATAGCAATGCTCAGCCACTGCTCCAGCTATGCTGTTCATACACGCCTCCTTGGCAGGAGAGCCTTCAAAGGCTGGGTGGGGTTCCCTGTCTCCTTCCCCACTTGTCCCCAGTTCAGAGCAGGCCCTCTGACTTTGGGGGCAGTTGTAAACGGCTCTTGACTTCCTGGGCATGACGTGTGAACCAGCCGTGGCTGGATGGGAAAGGACTTGCGAAAGCCCACAGGCTGGGCTGAAGGTCCTAAGCAGAGCTTCTTAGGTGGCCTGGTCCCCTTCCAACCAGTGGTCACGTGGTGGGAACATATCCTTCAACACTATCCCACTGGGCTTCCAAGGTTCCCAGATCCATGTAGTGGGATCCTGGCTCTATGACAGAAGCCCATGCCAAGGATGAATGGGATGGGTCCTATGCTGCCTTGAGGCCTTCAGGCTAGCAGGGGAGGCTCCTGTGAAGAGAGGCTGGACACTGGCTGATCCCTGAGTGGGGGTAAATGGCCCCACTTCACCAAGTGGGGGCAAGGAGGGCAGTAGCAGGAATACAGGCTGCAGGTGGGAAAAGGGTCCGTTCTCCCTCACAACGATGCAGGGTGTTAACACCCCCTTCTTTGAAGAGAAGTCAGACTGTGGTAGATACTGGACTGAGGGCTGAGGTCAAGCTGAGGAGGCTGGAGTCACTCTCCCGGGAGAAAGAACCGGGGCGAGGAGGGTGAGTGGACCACGTGTGAAAAGGACACAGCTCTGTGAGGGACTGGAGTGAGGCTGCCGTCAAAACTAAGTGGAAGCAGCTGGGTAAGTGGCATCAAAAGTTTTGCAGGTGTCCCCTTCCTAGCTGGAGCAGCCTGAGCAGGGATGCCCTGGCCCTCCCAGGCCTTAGGCCAGCAGCTGGGGCCTCAAAGGCTGGGCAATGCTGGCTCCAGTGCCTCCTGCCATCTGACAGGGGGCCACGGTGCTCTTCCGTCCTTCATGTGGGTTATGATGGGCCCTTGCTCAGAGATCTAGATGCTGTCTTGCCTGCAGAGGTAGGGTCCTCAGCTTTCCCGCTGTGCTTGGACAGCCACCCTCTTAGCTCCCTTTTCTGGAAGGCCACCTCCTCAGGGAGCCTGGCCTCACCCCTCCACTCACATTCACTGGGAAGTGAGTCTGACTCTGGTCTGGAGTGACGTGCCTTCCTCCAACTTCCAACGACTAGAGTCTAAGAAGGCTCTAAAGTGTAAGAATCCCAGAGCCGACTCCTACAGGGCTAGGTATCCTTACCTTTCCCTTCTCTATGGGCCTTTTCACTCTGTCCTCAATATCTCAAAACCTTGAGCAGTCCCTTCAGACATTCCTGTCTCTAAGATTCCTTCATCATAACTACTGGTTTGTCCAGCTTCCATGTCTTGGCTTTTCTAACTACTTTTGATCTTTCCTTCTGGGAGGCTTTTTGATTCATGCTCCAAGTAAGTTTGCCTGTTCCTTGGCCAAATTCAGTCTCTTAGACATCAGTTCAGTTCAGTTGCTCACTCATGTCTGACTCTTTGCAACCCCATGGACTGCAGCACGTCAGGTCTCCCTGTCCACCACCAACTCCCAGAGCTTGCTCAAACTCATGTCCATTGAGTCAGTGATGCCATCCAACTATCTCATCCTCTATCATCCCATTTTTCTCCTGCCCTCAATCTCTCCCAGCATCAGTGTCTTTTCTAGTGAATCAGTTCTTCACACCAGTTGGCCAAAGTATTGGAGCTTCAGCTTCAGCATCAGTCCTTCCACTGAATATCCAGGGCTGATTTCCTTCAGAATGGACTGGATGGATCTCCTTGCAGTCCAAGGGACTCTCAGGAGCCTTCTCCAACACCACAGTTCAAAAGCATCAAATCTTCGGCGCTCAGCTTTCTTTGTAGTTCAACTCTCACATCCATACATAACTACTGGAAAAACCACAGCTTTGACTAGACGGACCTTTGTTGGCAAAGTAATGTCTCTGCTTTTTAATATTCTGTCTAGGTTTGTCATAGCTTTTCTTCCAAGGAGCAAGTGTTTTTTAATTTCATGGCTGCAGCCACCATCTTCAATGATTTTGGAACCCAAGAAAATAAAGTCTGTCACTGTTTCCATTGTTTTCCATCTATTTGCCATGAAGTGATGGAACTCTTAGACATATCCTTAATTTTAACTATCTTCATGCCTAACTGAACTTATAAAGTCTTTGGTCTGGTCTGTTATTTCTACCTCTGGAATCTGATGCAGTTAACCACCTTGGAATAGTTGCATTCCTAATGTCTCACTTGGCTTGAGCTCATTTTCCCTGGGGGTGTTGACTACCTCCAGCAATATCTATGCAGGGAGGCCAGAAAAGGGCTCACTGAGCTCCAGGTGGGAGGAAAGATGAACCCTAGGGTGAAGCACTCTGGTGCTGAGAAATCAGCTAATCACTCGTGACCCAACAAAAGGTTTTCTTAGGGCAGAGCCTGCCCTTGCTTACCAGGCATAAGAGGTGATAGAACAGTGAGACTGTAAATGCCCAGCCATTGGGAGAGGGTGGCAGAGGGGAGACGGTCCCTTGTCAAGCAATTCCCCACCTGTTCTTCCTTAGCTCATGGATTCTGCCAGGTCTTGACGTTTTCCCTGGTCTAGAAAATTGAGTTGCTGCAGGTATGAGGTAAGCTTCCTCCCAGAGTAATAGGTGAGAAGCAGGAACATAATTCCAGCTACCTTGGTTCTGAATTCCTCCACAGCCACCAGGCTGCCTCCTTTCCTCGGAGAACCACCCCCTTCCAGGTCATACCATCTCCCATCCTGTGGCTGCCTGTGTTTTTAGTTAGCTCACTCTTCTGGGCCAGATCCTGACAGAGGGGAGGTAGCAAATGAGATCAGCACTTGTGTAAGAGCAGAAACTAGATGCAAACCCCTCATTTTCCAACACTCTCAAAGGGTATCATCAATTGATTACAAGTTTGGCTGCCCTGGTTCTGGCAGTCCTAGCACACAGAAGTGAAACAAGTACTTAATAAAATATACTAAGTCCATTGTGAAATTCCTAGGTCTTTGCTTTCTTGTACTATGCTTTTAACTGAGTGGTTTGGAAGGTACTCCTTGCCTTCTCTGCCTCACAGGTAAGGCTGTCTGCTCTTGATCTTAATGCCAGTCTTTTCCTGGTTCTTTACTTTTTCTGATGTCTTAGGTCACTGGAGTGTTTGAGAAGCTGTGAGGACATTCAGACCCTCTCTTGGTACCGCTTTCTGTTTCATGACAGATAACGGGGCAATGGGGAGACCCAGAGCACAGTGTAGGGACTTGCCTGTACAACTGTTCATTGGAAGATGCAAAGCCCTTTGCAAGAAACAAAGGACTAAACTGCCTTTACTGTTGTGGCCGGCTTTCAGTTCTCTGTGTTAAAAGACTTGAGGCTTTCCATAGTGTCTTCTAATCCTGGGGTGGATGGAAAGTAACTCTAAGTAACTGACTACTTGAATATGCAGCTTAACCTCACCCAGACATTGCTGTGTTCCGTATAGGTTCTTACAGCTTTGCTTACATGGTCCTACTGCTTCTCTCTGAATCTTGACTTTACTGACTATACCTTTCCTGGGTACTTCACCCCTTCTAGATATCTGGGATTCCATCTGGAAGCACTTGCCTTCTGGCCAAACTCAGTTTTACTGTGAGTCTGCTGGTGACATTTTGTCTTCATCTTAAATTCTGAAGGATGTCTCTGGCAGGTAAAGAGTTCTGGACTGACTCCTACCCTCTTCGTTGTCAAAGTGTCCTTCCAACTATGTCCTGGCTTCTTTTGCTCTGGGAAAGTCGACTATGAGCCTTAGCAGTGTTCTTCTAGGCTCTTCTGGGGATTTGTTACCTAAACTGACATGCCTACATTCTTAATCTATTCAGCCTGAAAGTTTGAACTTAGACCTTTGGGCTTGTCTTATTTAGGAAATTCTTGGACACCTTAACTTCTGTCCCTTTCTCTCTTCCTCTTGAGTCTTCTATGCTTGACATGACGTCACAAGTCCCTGCCATGTGGATGAAAGGAAGTGACTTGAGTCATGTTTGTTAATGATCCTGGGTCATGCTGAACCTATTACCCTGAGGGAGGAAGCTGGTCAGCATCATCCTGGGCTGGAGGCAGTGAAGCTTACAATGCTAGGGAGGACAGAGAAGTATGGCTGTGAGCTGGGGGTGCTGCTTTGGGAACTGGAGGAAATTGTGTTACCCAGGAGATATCTCCCAGTATAGGAGGGTAGGGCCTAAGCAGGCACCAGTGTCTCTGCAGACTAGGGAAGGATTGATTCCTTATGTGCCTGTTTGTCCACCTAACAACTCCTAGGGAACAGGTAGAACAAACACTGTGTACCTGCTACTCCATCTTGACATGGAGAAGGAAGGTCAAGGTCAGTTTAATTAGACCATGGGGCCTCTTCCCTGAATGCTGCTGGCGAAGGCAATGGAGATGATCAGTGATAATATCAAAGACCACCTAGATCAAGTCAGGGTAGACTAAAAGAAAGTTTGCAAGCAGAGTGAACATCCCTGGTCCCTATCAGTGGGCCACAGGAGATGTTCCCACCCCCAAGTCCCTTCCAGGATGAGGTTGTGTTAGACACTAACCCTCATGCTTACATATATACTAGGCGCTACCTGGACCTCCTAGTCTTGTTCCCAAACCCTACTTCACAGCATCTTTATGTCTACTCAAAAGATCCTTGCCCCTTAGCTTTTATCAGTTCTGCCTCTTGATTCTTCAAGAAAAATCATTTATAGGTTTTTTGTTTGTTTATTTGACTTGTAAAAACCCTGGGCTTTAACATCCAATGATGCTGAAACTTCTAATTCTCACCTGGTTTCTCCTGAATCTTCAGAATTCTTAGCTTTTAAAGTCAGATCATAAGTGAGTTGAATATGCTGTCCTATTGACAAGGGCAAATTCCTGTTGCAGAGCATGGGTACTGATTTGGGTAGGGAACCCAGGTTGGACTTCCCAGGGGGCGCTAGTGGTAAAGAATCTCCTTGCCAATACGGGAGACATAAGAGACATGAGTTCAATCCCTGGGTTGGGAAGATCCCCTGGAGGAGGGTATGGTAACCCACTCCAGTGTTCTTGCCTGGAGAATTCCATGGACAGAGGAGCCAGGCAGGATACAGTCCATAGGGTCACAAACAGTAGGACATGACTGAAGTGAATTAGCATGCACACATACAGGGAATCCACATTACACTCTGCCAGCTAAGACTTCTAGAGACCACTTTTGGTGACTCTTGACTGTCTAGCCTGCCCTTGCTTCAACAAGAGGCTATGGTAAGTATTAGTATAAGGTCTATGTACATGCGTGTGTGTGTGCTCAGTCATGTCTGACTCTTTGCGACCCCATGGACTGTAGCCTGCCAGGCTCCTCTGTCTCTGGAATTTTCCAGGCAAGAATACTGGAGTAGGTTGCCATTTCCTCCTCCAGGTATAAGGTCTACCTGGGATCATCTTGGACAGGCAGGGCTCGAGGCAGAAGAGTACCAGGTTTATGTGGGGGTAACTGAAATGGCTTTCTGGAAGGCAGCAGAGCCTTTCATACTTGAGATTGCAGGCGCTGAAGCTTCAAGAAGGGACTACTGAGGCTGGAGAAGCTGGCCACCTAGAATATGCCTCCACGTGAGAGTTCTTGCAAGGGGGAGCAGCAGATCAATGGTTCTAACATCTCATTGCCTTCAAAACTCTTAGGGTATCAGGATATGCTGGAAACTGGGCAGCAGCACTAGGATACTAGGAATTCAAGAACATGCTGTAACTATGGGGAAAGAGACAAGTACAGAGATCTAGGGCCTGCATACCTCCTATTCCAAGAAAGATGGCTGGCAGAGAGGCCAGCACTGACCTGCAGAACCAGGCCTGGCAGGGTAACCCCAGCTAGTTACCAGATACAGGCAGAGAGGTAGTGATCTCTGTAGAGAACTGGGGAAGGCTCCACTGCTCTGCCCATTAGCCACAGACAGGACTTGGGTGCCTTGGGAATAGAGAACCTCATGCAGAGTTGGTCCAGGATCCTTCTTACTTAGAACACTTGCTTCTGGGCCTATGTGGAAGAGGACTGAAGACCTTCTGGCCAGGGATCTGAGTCGATTTTTCTTTTTCCTCATTGCATTTGAGAAGCTTAAGTTGACATTATCTTCAAGTTCTCATTTCTCTCCTCAGCAGTATCTGATCTACTGATGAATCCATCAAATGCATTCTTAACTTCTGCCAGTGTTTTAACCTCTAGCATTTCCTTTTTAAAATAATTTGGCTGCATTGGGTCTTGGTTGCAGCGTGGGCTCTGGAGTGAGCAGGCTTACAGCATGTGGGACCTTAGTTTCCTGACCAAGGATCGAACCTGAGTCCCCTGGATTGCAGGGCAGATTCCAGTCCACTAGGGAAGTGCCTCTAGCACGTCCTCTTAAACATTTCTAGGATTTCCATCTTATGTTACCCCTCTGTTCTTGCATGTTGCCTTTTTCCATTTGAATCTTTAACATATTAATCAATCACTTTAAATTTCCTATCTGATTCCCATTCCAAAATCTAAGTCTGATTCTGGTACTTGCTTTCTTTCTAGACGTTATGTGCCTTTTAGCATGTTTTGTGAATGCTTGGTGAAATCTAGTCCTGTTGGGTGATAGAAACTGATAATTGGACTTGGTTGAGTAGAAGGTAGCTGCAGGGGCCAGAGGCTCTAGTTTTTTCCCCTTTGCTATTGCCTATCCCTTAAGAACACCTCCTTAAATAGGATCTGGGTCTTGTGGCTCAGATCAATGTGTTGTAATCCACATTGGTGAGGAGTAGAAAAGAGAGAAAGCATCGTATAGTCTGATTTGTAGCAAGCCTGAGTCCTTGAGCTATGATCTTCAGAAGTGCACCTAGGCCTCTTGCCTCAGCTCCTATGAGACAGGAAAGCTAGAGGGGCTGGATCTGGCTAAGTATCCTCCCCCTGGGTCAGGTGAGACTAACATAGCTTCCCTTGGAAGATATGCCCAGAGCACCCTCCATAAAATAGAGGTCTATTTCAAAGTGGTAGCTTTTCCCTTCTACCTGCCTGAAAAGAGGGTTTTCCTGATGATCATGAGAGGCTGGTATTTCTAAAGGTAAGAAACCCATGAAGTACAGGGCCTTCTACTACTATGGCCTCTAGAATCTCTCCCTCAAGCTAGTCCAGCAACTTGGACTCTAGTTCCTGTCAAAGAGTTTCTTCCAGTTCCTGGTTCCCAGGTCTTCTGGACGTTGGTTATGAATCTGTATACTCCTCTATCTGTAAGCTTTGGCATGGTGGTTTGCCCTAGGACCTTGGTTTTCTAATGGACCCAAGAAATCATTGACTCTAGTTTGCTCAGTGTTTTTTCTCATGGACAGCAATGACAAGCTCCTCACATGCTAGAGCTGGTTTTCACCCAAATAATTCCGGAACATCCCTGCATGCCATTGGTTTTCCCCCCTGGATTGCGTGGAACTTAAGAAGCAGGAGGACCTTAAGTTCTTAGACTGTCTTTGGGTCTTGGGGGTGAAGTCTCCCTCTCAAGTCTGAGACAGAGCCATAATTGTATATAAGATTGTCTCTGCAACACATCTGAAGGGCAGCTGACAAGTGGGGCTCCCTCCTTCCCCAGCCCCAGTATAGGCTGGGGCCTCTGCCTTGGGTGCACAGCAGAGTAAGAATACTGGAGCCCTAGTAATGCTTGGCTTGTTCCTAAGGTGGAGGCTCCACTCTAGGGGAGGCAAGCTGTCCAGTCTCCCAACCCCACCCCCACCGTGACTGCAGAGTAACTGGCTCCTTGGTCCCCTTGTTTTTTCCTTTTTTTTTGGTCCCCTTGCTTTTAAGAGGACTTTTGGGTATGTTTTCACCCATGACCTTTGTTTGGGATTAAAGCCTCAGGTCAGTGTAGGGAAGATGGCCTCTCTTTTTGAGAGTTGGCCTCAGCTTGGTTTATTCAGAGGACCTGGTGTTCCCTGCCAACGCTGTTTACCTGAGTTCTGGGTGAGACACGAAGTAAAGGAACAAATCAGTAACTCCAAGGACTCGGTGACTTGAATTGAACTTAAAGTTGGGCTCATGAAGATGTAGAAGGCCAGTTCTTACCCATGGTGCGTGTGAATTTGATTTGGGTTCTGTTACTATATCCCTTGGTGAAGGACAGGTAAACCTGGCATGCTGCAATCAATGGGGTTGGAAAGAGTCAGACATGACTGAGCAACAGAACTGACCTATGAACCAAGTGGCCTGATCTGTATTAGTTCAGCTATGTCAAAACTTGATGTCTTGTGCTTCCTAGACTCCTCTAGTAGTTTCAGGAATGTGGCTATCATGAGAACATCAAATGCCAAATAATCGGAGACAGTACGTGGCTTTGGAAAGCTGGGTCTGGGTTTGCAATGCGTGCTGTGAGCCTGGAGAGCTGTCACCCAGAGTCGATGAGAGGCCCTGAATAGGGCTGTCTGGCCTGTGCTTAGTTCATGGGCTACCCCAGGAGCAGCACTGGAGACTTGTTGGGATTCTCACTCCATTCTGAAGCCGTGGGAGTGGGGTGAGGCTAGAACTAGGAACTCAACGTGGGGGAAATTACTATGCTGAAGAGAGGGAGCGTATCCAATCAGACTCTGAGACTCCGCCACATTGCTGCTGCATGAGAGGTGGTGGTGCTAGTGGTATAGTGGGCAGTCAGTGCTGCTCACATCTTTGTCTATGCTTTGCAGAACTGACAGCCTCTCAATGCCTCACATTGGAGGTCTGAAGGGTCTCCCTACCCACAGGACTGCTGGACACAGGCACATTCCTTGTTACTAAGTGCAACCACCCCTCATAGCTGGTGGACCACTCCTTCAAGTTGGCAGTGTTCCTACCTCATCTCCATTAGAACACAGACTTAACTTGATGGGGGAAAGATGATCACTATAAAATTGTATTTCTGATGAGCAAAACTGTACAAATCATCCTTTCCTTCTCCTGAACTACCTGTTGATGCCCTTAATCTCTCCCATTGGTATTCTCTTCTCATTTGCTGGGAACTCCTCTTGTCACTTTCTAGGACTGATGTCTTTTCCAGTCACCAGTCTCATTTTTATATGACTAAACAAGCTCAAATATTTCTGCTCCACCCTTCTCTAGTCTCATTCTGTATGACTTGTGATTTGGGTGTTAATGACTTCTTACCCTCAAGGTCAAACCTTATTCCTTTTTCTACTCTAATATTTAGTTAAGAAATGTAAACAGACATAAAAGTAGGAAATTCTGACTTCTGCAGTTGTACTTGCAGAACCACTGCTGATGGTACTACTCCTTCTATTCTGACCATCAATACTTGCTATGGTCAAACGCTGGGCTTCCAATCTCCTGGCCTCAGATCAGGGATCTTGTAGACTTCCCAGAGTTCTCTGTAGTCTTGACCATAATTCCATGACCTCTCTGAAATATCTTCAGGCTATGTATTTTCTTTCGTTTCTGGACTTCAATAACTTCCTGGGCATTCTAGAGACTATGGCAACCTTGGGCTTCTATATGAAATATAAATATGGTGAATAGGACTCTAACTAGACATGTAATATATCTGTGGTGAGGAATACATAAACCTGATTTCTCAAAGCTAACTTCTGGGGATACTTTGCTGTGTCTAAAGACTTGAAAATGATGGCTACTTCTGTCATACATAAGGCTTCTCACTGAAGTTCCATGAACATAGGAGGCTATAAACATCTGTAACTTGCAGAGTAGAGTAAAAGGTGACATGTAATTTAATCTACCTTTTTTTTTTTTTTTTAATCAGTGCCATAGTATTAAGACCAAACATTGTCTTATGGAGAAAGTCTGACCCACTGGAGATGTATTTAGTGACTGACAGTAAATGTGACAAGTTTTTTTTTTTTTTTTTTAAATGTAGCTCTTAGCTCCTTCCACCTGACCTGCCAATTCTCAAGTGAACTAGTTTTGTGAGTAACTAGCAGCAGCTAACTTTTGGAATTAACACTTAAGCTGAAAATACAGTTGCGCTAGTGAATAGGACTGCAGGGGCTGTGATGCGACAGTACCTCCGTGCCTGTCTGCTCATTCACATGTGGTGTCTCACAACCTGCTTAATGACTGAATCTTCACTTTGGAAATGGTTAGTGATGAGAGGCTTATGGAAACCACAAGAGACCACTTAATGGCAAATGAAGGCAGCCGGATTAGCTGAGCACGTTGAGCTTTGGGCTTACAACTCCTTCCAGCCTGAATCGGCTCTTGCAGGTTTCTGTTCCTTAAGTCGAAATGGCCTTCCTTTGAATTTGCCTTATTGTCACATTTTCAAATGCAATATTCTGCCTGCCTGGGTTTGGGTGAGATCTTACACTATCTTCTAGAGGTGAAAATTGGATACTATTTTTAATGAATTACATTGCTAATATCAGAGCAGGCTTAGAATTGTTCTGTTTTTTCCTCTTCGAATAAAGTCAGCAACCCTTTCTACAAAGGCCCAAATAGTAAATATTTTAGGTTTTGGGTGCTAAAAGGAAAAATTGAGGATATTACAGAGGTACAAAACTTCTTAAGAGTTAAGCAAAAATTGAATACAAGTGGCCATACAAAGTTACTAATAAAGAAAATAGAGCTTGTTTTTTTTGAGAAATCTGTGGTTCAGAGTTAGTGTTCTTCATCAAAACTGACCACAAAAGGTGACTGACAATGCTGATCTACCACGAAACAAAGTATCTAATTTTGGGAAGTCTTTAGGTAGAAAAGTGCTGCCAAACACTAAATTTTGTTAGTAAACCTGTATTCTAAGACCCTATACCTGATTAGCTTTAACTGCTACCAATAAAAGCATCAGCCAAACTCTTATGAGTAGGGTTCAGGGACATGGTTTATAGGGACTAAAGATAGGGACAGGGAGAGAAAAGGGCACATCCAGCACTGAAGGACCCAAAGGGGTTGACCCAGGCAATGTGCAAGTGGCATTGATTAGGTTCAGTTCAGTTGCTCAGTCGTGTTCAGTCGCTCTTTGCAACCCCATGAACCGCAGTACTCCAGGCCTCCCTGTCCATCACCAACTGCTGGAGTCGACCCAAACCCATGTTCATCGAGTCGGTGATGCCATCCAACCCATCTCATCCTCTGTTGTCCCCTTTTCCTCCTGCCCTCAATCTTTCCCAGCATCAGGGTCTTTTCCAATGAGTCAGCTCTTCCCATCAGGTGGCCAAAGTGTTGGAGTTTCAGCTTCAACATCAGTCCTTCCAATGAACACCCAGGACTGATCTCCTTTAGGATGGACTGGTTGGATCTCCTTGCAGTCCAAGGGACTCTCAAGAGTAATGAAAACAAATGTTGAGGTAGACAAACTGGAAATTGCATCACTGCTGGTGAGAATATAAAATAGTACAACTGCTTTTAGTCAGCTTGGCAGTTTCTCAATGTTAAAACAATTGCTACATGAACAGAAAGCATTCACCCTCTGACCATGAGGGTGGAGATCTTTTGGATAGCCCCTCTACCCTAAAGAAACAAAACCACAATTATTCGGGGTCTTAGGGCAAAAATTGGACTGCTAGGATGTAGACAAATATCTAGATACACTAGGACCTGCTGTTCTTTGACCTAGCCTCATAAGTGAGTCTTGAAGGATATTTGGGAAACCTTTGATGCCTATACCTCCAATCTTCCAGGCTGGTCCAGTAACTGACTTTAAAGCCAACCTAGGTTTTAGGATGGAAGTGTATTGGGACAAGGTCCAATTATATAGTAAGTATGGTACATTCCCTTTCCTTACTGAGTACTCCACTTGCTTCCTATACTGCAGAAAATAGAAAACTCATTTCCCAGATTTTGTTTCTCACATTCTTATAACTAAGATTCTATATGTAATCATATTCTGCTAACTGGATGCAACTGAGGCTGTCTTCTCTCAGCAAGCCAGGATCTAGGGATACTGCTTATTGTTCCAGTAGGTGTTAGGCAAATTAGGCAGTTCTAATTCCTCACCTTCTAGGTCATGGCAAAGGTATCAGTTCTCCTTGTTGGCAAGTTCTCGAATACTGCTCTGGTAACTCTCAGTAGCTAGCCTGAAGTCTCTTAAAGATATTGCAAACTTGTGTTCCTACGTATGCTTAAGATAGCTAGAATGACTCATCTGTTAATCCTTGACTCCTACGCAGAGTTCAAGACCATGTTAGCATAGCCATTGAAATAGGTGCCATCAATTTCCTGACAGGTCATTCTGGCAGGAAGCACTGTGGGGGCTGAGCAGGGTAAGTCCAAGCTAAGAAGGCAGTGTTAGCTAGAAGTGATGACATACAAGAGGAAAAATGGATGAGTTTAAGATTTAAGTGGTAGAAATGACAGGTCTTGGTGACCACATTTAAGGAGAGAAGGAACAATTAAAAGGAGATACTAGGCAATCAAAATTTAAGTATAAATGCTCAGTTGATGAGCTAGAAAACCATACTAATAGAGGAGTCACAGGAAAAATTATTTGGGCAAGCTTGGTTTGCACTGCCTACAGGACATCCGAGTGAAAACAACAGTCAGGTAATTGGAAAACTGAACTTGGAGCTCCCCAAAATAAGGAAGGGAAATATCTGGAATTGTCTAGAATATAATCACCAAATATCTTCAGAAACAGCCCATCTGTAAAAATGGGGTGCCCAGAGGACCCCCAACTTTAATGTTATGAGAAATATACTGGCAGGGGGTATTGAGAAACAGGAGATGATGTATACTGACGAGCAAAAACAACTTGTGGTAGCAAAGGAGAGCTTCAAGAAATCAGTGTGGAAGGCTTAGTAAGGTGAATGGAATGGAAGCATCTATTGGACCTACCAAACAGGACTAAGTTAGTATCCATAGATGCTACTTAGCAGTGTAATTGGAAACATGATTGGACTAAAGAAATGAAGATGGCATGGCACATAGCCAATTCTAACACTTTGGCAATAGAAGGAAGAAATAGGGTGTTTTCTGGTGTCCTATAAAGGTGAGATTTTATTTTGATAAATAATAATTGGAAGGCAATCCAAAATTAAGATGATGCTGCCTAAAACAGGAAAGCAAAGGGTCCATGACACAGGTGGACAATTAGCCTTTTTAAGAGACTACTGCTTAGGAAAGTGTAAACTAGAGGTCAGTCTATAGACTTGTGATGAATTTCCTATTGAAAGAAATGAGAGAACAAATCATTCTGAGGGGAAGTAGATGTGCAATGTTCTCTCACACCTGCCTTCCCATTTATTGACCACAAATGCAAAAGTGAGTGCTAGGGATGGGAGAAAATCAAGATGCACTAGCCTCTAATACTGTTCTGTCAAGATGCGCTAGCCTCTTTGTTCCATGCTTCCTAGAGACTTGGGCATGTGCCTTACACTTGCATGTTTTGTTAGGTGATCCTTTATTTTTATGGTAGGGGAGGGAAGAAGCAGGATCTTATTGCTGGAGGTAGACAGAGAAACGGGGTGCTTAGTTGATAGAACCTGATTTGAGCTCAGCCGCCTTGGCCTAAGCTGTGTTAATCTGTTTGAGATAACGGTGGGCTGTGATATTCTGGGTCCTATTCCAGGAAGCCTCCCCACCCTACTACTGAAGAGTAAAAGTGTTAGTTGCTTAGCTATGTCCGACTCTTTGTGACCCCATGGACTGTAGCTCAACAGGCTCCTCTGTCCATGGAATTCTCCCAGCAAGAATACAGGAATTGGTAGCCATTCCTTCTCCAGGGATCGAACCTGGGTCTCCCACATTTGGGGCAGATTCTTTACCACTAGGGAAGCTAAAGGGTGTCAAAAGGACTTGGGAGGATGTCTAATTGGCTATCATGTTCTAGTGTCCTACAAACAGAAAACTAAATAGTCCTATTTATAAAAATGTGTCCCTTAAACTTTCTATAAATACCTAAGTATTTCTCAGGAAGTTGTGGGGGAGGGGAACCCTAACAATACTAGTCACATCTAAACAAAACTGTCAATTATATTTAGTTTACATTTTACCAGTTCTAGTTCATTCTAGTCTTGATGGGAGCTAAGATCCAAAAAAGGCTTGCATAGTATGATGGTTGGAGTCTTAACATCTCATTATATTCATCTTTCATTGCAATTCAACAGGGTCTTTTGTCCTACAGAATTGCCTACATTTGGGAGTATAATTGCCTCTCTGATTTACTGTAAGTTCCTCTCTTCATTGTTCTGTAGTTGGCTCTAAAAGGTGAGATTCAAGTTTACTTCTTGGTAAGACTACTTAGGTAGCTGTGAACTAACAACAGGAGGTATATACCTTCTACTGTTGCTTGTTGAGGTTAACAACCACTGACTATCACCTAGTTCCACTTACTAAATGCTGCCAAGTTGCAATCCTTATCATTCATCTCTAAAGAGCTATCCCCTATTTAAAAAAAAAAAAAACAGCATAAATACACTATTCTTTACCTCTACGTACCAGTTTCCATATCTTAACTATGAATGACTTGGTTTTATTAAAAACTATTAAGCTAATGACAGAGACTGAAAGATCCATGGGGAGTCAGATTAAGCATATAGCATAGGCTCCTGGAGATGACTGTTCCATAGCAACAAGAATGCATGGCATTTCAGGTGTTCAAAAGTGAGTTTAAAGAACAGATTCTATAGATGTCCACAGAACAGGTAGGTCAAAGCTGACTGGGGTCATAACTGTTGGCCTTTGATAAAATAAGCAGATTGAAATCTGTCCAAAAGGGTACTGTCAGGTTAAAACAAACTTAACACTGGCTTTCTGGAAGTTCTTAATACTGTCAATGCTAACAGAATGCAGAGAACCAGTTCTGAGGCACCAGGAACATGTTGGTACTGATCCGTAAAGTCACTTCATACTTTTACTGATCAGATCAAACAAGCAATCTCTTTTATTTTATTTTTTTTGTTTATTTTTTTATTTTTATTTTTTAAAATTTATTTATTTTAATTGGAGGCTAATTACTTTACAATATTGTAGTGGTTTTTGCCATACATTGACATGAATCAGCCATGGGTTTACATGTGTTTCCTATCCTGAACCCACCTCCCACTCTCCTCCCCATCCCATCCCTCTGGGTCATCCCAGTGCACCAGCCCCGAGCACCCTGTCTCATATATCAAACCTGGACAGGTGATCTGTTTCACATATGATAATATACATGTTTCAATTCTATTCTCTCAGATCATTCCACCCTTGCCTTCTCCCGCAGAGTCCAAAAGGCTGTTCTATACATCTGTGTCTCTTTTGCTGTCTCACATATAGGGTTATTGTTACCATCTTTCTAAATTCCATACATATGCGTTAGTATACTGTATTGGTGTTTTCTTTCTGGCTTACTTCACTCTGTATAATAGGCTCCGTTTCATCCACCTCATTAGAACTGATTCAAATGTATTCTTTTTAATGGCTGAGTAATATTCCATTGTGTATAAGTACCACAGCTTTCCTATCCATTCATCTGCTGATGGACATCTAGGACAAGGTTGCTTCCATGTCCTGACCATTATAAACAGTGCTGCAATGAACACTGGGGTACACGTGTCTCTTTCAATTCTGGTTTCCTCAGTGTGTATGCCCAGCAGTGGGTCATATGGCAGTTTTATTTCAAGTTTTTTAAGGAATCTCCACACTGTTCTCCATAGTGGCTGTACTAGTTTGCATTCCCACCAACAGTGTAAGAGGGTTCCCTTTTCTCCACACCCTCTCCAGCATTTATTGTTTGTAGATTTTTGGATAGCAGCCATTTTGACTGGCATGAGATTGTGCCTCATTGTGGTAAACCCTCCAGAAAGCAGGAATAGAAGGACTACACCTCAACATAATAAAAGCTATATATGACAAACCCACAGCAAACATTATCCTCAATGGTGAATAATTGAAAGCATTTCCCCTAAAATCAGGAACAAGACAAGGGTTCCCACTCTCACCACTACTCTTCAACAAAGTTTTAAAAGTTTTGGCCACAGCAATAAGAGCAGTAAAAGAAATAAAAGGGATCCAAATTGGAAAAGAAGAAGTAAAGCTCACTGTTTGCAGATGACATGATCCTCTACATAGAACACCCTGAAGACTCTACCAGAAAATTACTAGGGCTAATCAATGAATATAGTAAAGTTTCAGGATATAAAATTAACACACAGAAATCCCTTGCATTCCTATACACTAACAATGAGAAAAGAGAAAGAGAAATTAAGGAAACAATTCCATTTACCATTGTAACAAAAAGAATAAAATACTTAGGAATATATCTACCTAAAGAAACAGAAGATCTATATATAGAAATCTATAAAACACTGATGAAAAAATCAAAGAGGACACAATTAGATGGAGAAATATACCATGCTCATGGATTGGAAGAATCAAAATAGTGAAAATGAGCAAACTATAGATTCAGTGCAATCCCTATCAAGCTACCAATGGTATTTTTCACATAACTAGAACAAATAATTTCACAATTTGTATGGAAATACAAAAAACCTCGAATAGTCAAAGCAATTTTGAGAAAGAAGAATGGAACTGAAGGAATCAACCTGCCTGACTTCAGGCTATATTACAAAGACACAGTCATCAAGACAGTATGGTACTGGCGCAAAGACAGAAATATAGATCAATGGAACAAAATAGAAAGCCCAGAGATAAATCCATGCACCTATGGGCACCTTATCTTTGACAAAGGAGGCAAGACTATACAATGGAAAAAAGACAATCTCTTTAACAAGTGGTGCTGGAAAAACTGGTCAACCACTTGTAAAAGAATGAAACTAGAACACATTTTAACACCATACACAAAAATAAACTCAAAATGGATTAAGGATCTAAACATAAGACCAGAAACTATAAAACTCCTAGCGGAAAACATAGGCAAAACACTCTCCAACACAAATCACAGCAGGATCCTTTATGACCCACCTCTCAGAGTAATGGAAATAAAAGCAAAAATAAACAAATGGGACCTAATTAAACTTAAAAGCTTTTGCACAACGAAGGAAACTATAAGCAACATGAAAAGACAGCCTTCAGAATGGGAGAAAATAATAGCAAACGAAGCAACTGACAAAGAATTAATCTCAAAATATACAAACAACTCCTGTGGCTCAATTCCAGAAAAATAAATGACCCAATCAAAAAATGGGCCAAAGAACTAAACAGACATTTCTCCAAAGAAGACACACAGATGGCTAACAAACACATGAAAAGATGATCAACATCACTCATTATCAGAGAAATGCAAACCAATCTCTTTTAAAAACTTACTTTCCATATTGGTAAAACAAATTAAAGGCTTTGGTTCAATGATTCTTAATCAAAATCTGTTCTGTTAAATGGGATGTAGTGTGGCATATTAAAGATGCTTGGCTTTGGGAAGATCTCAGATTTCTTAAACACCCTCAAAGTATACACTTGGGGTAGAGATGTCTAGTACTTCCTGCATGTGAGTCCCCTCCTGGGTACCGAGGCTGACTAGCTCCTAGCCTCCCTTACTGGCTAAGTTTTAGCAGTAGAACATGACCAGAAATGCAAGTTGCTTGTAAGTCTAGCCCATAGTTTTCTCACCATCTTTTCCTTCCCCACATCTACTGGTTTAATGGTGAAGACTCCAGGGAGGGTCAAGCCACAATATGGAAGAAGCCCCAGAACAGGAATATGAAAGGTGAGCCAGGAATACCTACACTGAGCAGTGATGTGATGCGATGTGTGAAGCGTCTCAGCCACTGAAGCTGAGGTCTGTGAAAATGCCAAAGTGTTACTAACACAACCTATCATACTGTTGAATATGAAATGTTGCTTATTTTGTTTTCTTAGCTTTTCTAAGCTGACCATCCCAATCTTAAATATTAGTGGTTAAAGGCAAATCGGATATCTTAAATGGGGAATTTTAGTCACTAGCTAGTTTCAGGCGGAGACACAATCTATACAGAAGTGTCTGGATTGGTCCAGTACACTTGTGGACAAAGGTTAGGTAGGGAAGTGACATAGCAATTGTTAGCTGCCTTGCTCCATCTAAAGCAGGAAAGCAAGTTGGAACATGATGGTCCAACTCATACCATCTTCCATTTCAAAGTCATGGTAAGAGTACCATGGGTAAGAGAGAGTCCCATGGCTGCCCAAAGTTAGTTCACTAGTAAATAGAAGAAATTCATTATAACTTAAACTGCTTATGAAGATTGAGTAAACATTTACAGTCTCACAATGCTAATGATACCCCGGCTTCTAGATTGTGACTCCCTCTGTTAGTGGTAACACAGTCTGATTCTTACTCTTTGCTTTTTATGAGTATGCCTTGAATTGCAGTTTCACTTTACTTTGGATGTGGCTGTTATGACCATCCTCGTGCATATGGAAAACACACATGCAGAAAGGTCCACAAATCAAGTATACAGTTGGATGAACTTTGAAAGTAAACATTGGTGTAACTGGCATTTACAGCAAAAATTACTGCCAGTATTCCCAGAAACTCCCTAACATCCTCTCTTAAGGGATAGGTAAAAATATCCCTGGTAAATCACCAAGGTAAAATATCCAAGGTAAAGTTTTGCCCATCCCTTTTTATGGTATCATTCCCAGGTATTTTAGAGGAATACTCATTTCATAGAACTAATAACTGATGGAGCTCATGGGCTGGGTGTTAACTAGCATCTAATGCAATTTTCATGCTAGAGTGATAGTAAGCAATTCAAATGTCTAACAGCTTATTCTCTACTCCTTTAAGGTAGAAAGTAACTACTTCACACATGAAAACTGAGGTGGTATCTCTGATGTTTTAAAGACTAAACTAACACATTCCAGGGATCCTAAACACATGCATATGTGTTACTTTTACAGTTAGAGAAATTGAAGTACAAAGCTTACTTACCCAAAGTTTCTCTTCTCCCCCTATCAAGGGCCAAATCCTGTGATTTTCTTACATTCTGTGGAGGGAAGCTCTTCATCATGAAGTGACTGAGAACCTACAATGGAAGAGACAAGTGAACCAGGTGTGTCCTCCTGGTTACTCAGGACTAAGTATAAAACTAAGGAATCTTGCTAGCCAGCTTAGCCTTTCTAAACTGAGGTGTGACCATATTGAAAAAAGTTAAAGTGTTAGTTGCTCAGTCGTGTCCAACTCTTTGTGACCCCATGAACTATAGCCTGCCAGGTGGCTCTCTCCATGGAATTCTCCAGGCAAGAATACTGGAGTGGGTAGCCATTCCCTTCTCCAGGAGATCTTCCCAACCCAGGGATTGAAACCTGGGTCTCCTGCATTGCAGGCAGATTCTTCACCATCTGAGCCACCAGGGAAGCTGGAGATGTAACCAAAATGATGCCCTAACCATAAGTACTTTTTAAGAAAAAAATAGTATCTTAATTTATTAAATACCTATATGGTATGACTTAAAGTACTGAAAACAAAACTATTCTAGGTAGCGTTAGAACAGTCTATTGTCTTAGCCCTGGAGTCAATTTTGCATAACTCTCTAGTTTGGGAAACTAGAAAATGCTGGTTTGGTATTAATAGTGACTATCAGATGTAGACATATTTGTCCCCTCAATGTTTTTCTTAACCCAGCATTTCAGCAATTCAAACTGCACGGCAGTTTAGAAGGAACTGCTCCTGTAATTGTCTTCTGAATAGGAAAACAGTAAAAAAGGAAGCTCATATTCACCTTAATTCAATAATGTTCAGCTGGAGATCTTCTTGGCCAAGAGTTACTGAATTTGCATTACTTCAGAGGCACAGTTAAGATCCAGGCTGTGCAGCCAGCCTCAACTGGAATGGATGACTCACTATAGTTTGAAAAACAGTCTATTTAGTGTTGCCTCTATACTAACTCACAAAGTGGTTGTCACCACCAGGAAACTTCAAGTAGAGGCCCAGAGAAAATGCCATCTGCCTGTGGCCGGGAGGGTAGAAGGCAGCCATTCTGGGTATGAGCCCATAGGCCCTGGAGTTCTTTGGGGAACTTCACTGTTTTCTTGGAAGTGCCCTATCTGTCCTCTTGTGGTGGCTTGTGTTAACTGGAAGCCTCTCAAGTTTGTACATCCTGAATGTGTTCAATGAACATCTTGACTTCCATGTGAGGGTGTTTGCAGGAAGGTCATGGAGATTTCTCTTTCCATGATTTCTTGGGTCTGTTTAGCAAGAAAGCATGGGTGACCACTGTCTTCTGGGTAGCGTTGACAGATCAAATGCAGGCTGTCTGAGACATGCTCAGACTACAATATTACCTGCTATCTGAAACTTGGACCTTCTCTCCCCTCTTAGTCTGATAACCCCAGCAGGGTGACACCCCAACATTGCTACTAGCCAACACTTAGGCTTCTGCATGGCCCTTGGAAAAGATGGGAAGAAGGCAGCATATTCACTCCAATTCCTGCCCATGAGGCTCGGGTGGCACTTGAGGCTTCATTTGGCACTTTAACTGTATTAGTCCTTCAGTGGGAACAGCTCATTCAGCTTGCTGCTTGAATTTTTAGAAATGTACTTTGCTGCAACTATGCCTTCATCTTGGGAGGGACACTTTGACTGGGGAAGTCATGTTAGTAGAGTGACTTAGACTTAACTTCATGCCATGGATGTTGAGTTAAATCTGAGCTGCTAGTGCAAACTTGTGGAATCTCTGATATACAAAATTGGCTCAGGGCAAAGGATGTACAGGATTCCCCACTCCCCTTCCTGTGGTTTTGCTTTCTGTGGTTTCAGTTACCTGTGGTCAAGTATGGTCTGAAAATCTTAAATGAGATATTCCAGGAAAAAATTCATAATTTGTGTGTTCTGTGGAGCATGATCATGTCACAGAACAGATGATTCACAACATGAATCATCTTTGTCCAGCATATCCCTCCAGTCATGCAGAAACCTCCTGGTTATCAGATGAACTGTGGGCTACCGCAGCGCTTATGTTCAGGTAACCCTTAATCTCATAATGGCCTCAAAGAGCATGAGTAACAATGCTGATATTCAGATATGCCGAAGAATCCATAAAGTGTCTCCCATAAAAGGTGAAAAGGTGAAAGTTCTTGATGTAAGGAAAGAAATTCTAATCTGAGGTTGCTAAGATCTGTGGTAATCTGTCTGTGATGTTGTGAAGGCAACATTCATGCCAGTCTTGCTGTTGAGTCTCTAACTCCAAAAGCTTACAAACATAGTACATGAAAAGTGCTTAAGACGGAAAAGATGTTAAATACATTATGCATTTATATAATACATTTTGAGAAGCCGATAACTTTCTGACAGTATACTAAAATTCATAAGTTTGCCAATTGATCTTATCATAGGTATGTACAGGTAAAGACAGTGCACACAGGGGTCACTACCAGTTCAGCCTCAAGCATCCACTGGGGCACTTGGAATGTATCTCCCAGGGACAAGGTGGGGAACCATGGTCCTGGGGCTTTGGCAATCTTTGAACTGTACCCTCTTGAGGACATATGGAGCTCTGCAGTCTTGAGTGTATTATCTGACCCTCTCCCTGCCCCCTCCCTAGCTCAGGTAGTTGGTAAAGCTGACACACTCTAGCTCTAAGCCAAGTACCATTCTACCCAGTGGCTGCAAAGGATGGCTTCTGATGCTCCTACCACATTCTGGCTCTTTGGCCTGATTCTGCATGAAGCTTAGCCTCAGAGTCCTTTCTTGTTCTGCTCCTTACTTGGCTGAGCCTAGGACTTGTATGCTCCTCCAAGGAAACTTCTCTTGGGCTCTGACAAGATGCCTTCTTGATTTTCTGAATATGGAGTTCTTCTTGGAACCTAGACCCCATTTAAACATGCCATGATATTTATAGGATGGGCTCTTGGCATTTGTGGTCTGTCAGAAAAAATTTAGGTTTAAGCCCTGACTTCTCCACTACTCCATACCCAGGAGCCTGGCCAGTGCCCTGGCAGAGGAATAGGTATAAGTAGAGCTTCTACTTGCTGTTCCAGGCTTTTCCCTGGCTGACTATGACAGGGACTCTCTTGCTTCTTCAGTCATTTCTCTCCTGCATATTTCTGTGCTAGGGCTGCCATAACAAAGTGCCACAAACAAGGTGGCTCAGATAACAGAAATGTACTGTCTCAGTTCTGGAAGCTAGAAATCTGAGATGGAGGTTGTTGGTACCTTCTGAGGGCTGTGAGAATCTGTTCTGTATCTCTAAGCTAGCTTCAGGTGGCTGGCTGACAACCTGATGTCCCACACCTTGCTGTGCTGTGCTTACTCACTCAGTTGTGCCCAACTCTTTGTGACCCCGTGGACTGTAGCCTGCCAGGCTCCTCTGTCCATGGGGATTCCCCAGGCAAGAATACTGGAGTGGGTTGCCATGCCCTCCTCCAGGGGATCTTCCCAACCCAGAGATTGAACCCAGGTCTCCCACATTGCAAGCAGATTATTTACCAGCTGAGCTACCAGGGAAGCCCCTATTTACTGAGGAAGCCTAGTCAAGTTCTTGGAGGGAAATGTCATGATACTATGGGCCCCCTGTGACTGGGTCCCCCTGGAGCCTTTAACTCACAGGGTTGTCTGCACCAAGCCTCCAACATAGTTACACTTGGTTGTCCTACTCCAGCACTGGTTCTCACAGCAGCTCTTGAGCTTCCGTTGGGGTAAACTGTGGCTTCTTATATTCGTCTGTCTCCCCAACCCTGGTACACAGTGCTTAATCCAATATCTTCCCTTCTTTTGGATCCAAGAACCATTCTATGGTCTGCTCGGCTTAACCTGTCAGGACAGTGTCAACGTCCAAGCCTTTTACATGTAAACCAGAAACTAGATGTTGAATATACATTACTTGATTTTGAGCAACCACGTGTCTTGGGGTAGTCTCTTCCTTTCCTCCCATCACCTACATAAGGAAGGGCTGTTTCAAGAGATAAGCCTAAAGTTTTCAGAGCTTCTGCTTTTTAAGTACTGTCTCTGTTAAGAACAGACATGGAATTATCGTGGCAGGTACAGGCAGAGCATGTGACTCATGGCAACCAGTTATACAAAGAACTCTAGAAAGCATCACATGGCCTAAAATTCTCATACTCTTGGGTCACTACTTCCCTCTCCCTCTGTCATGAGGGCTTCCTATGGATTTGTTTTTCCATGACACAGTGACATCTACTTCTTCCCCAGAAGCTTTGTCTTGAGGTAGAATTAGCCAAATGATAAAGTATACAACATGACTTCCGCTGTAATCATCACAATCAACCCACCACATACATCACCTCACACAGTTGCCATCTTTGAGAACATACTGTACTGTAGACTGGAAATTTGCTGGGAGAGTCAGTATTAACCTGATTGCTTACAGCATTTCTCCCTGCCCTTCCCCTGCTGATTGTGAGGCCCGCCCACCAGACTTCTCTCCATGGCGGCAGCATCTGCTTCTGTTCCCTGCTTTCTGTGTTTCAGTGCTCCCAGAGATGCTACAACTTTCTTCACTTGGGCTGGCCTCTAGGCTGCCCCATCCCAGGTCCTGTACTATTGCCTCCAAAACATCTGACCCTCTCTTCTTATTTCTGTCTAGGTCAGTACAGCTGTAGACTTTCTTGGTTATGTTAGCATGTTTCCCAAGCTTTCTTTCCTTGTCCTGGCTATAGAATCTACTGCACTGGGATCTATGACTTTGTGAAGTCCTTAATGTGTTCAAGAACCATTTTATGCCCAACTGCTCACTCTTCACTTTCTCTTGGTATAACTGAAGCCTTCTAGTAGAACTAGATGTATCAGAATCTCACCCAGATTCGTGACCACTGATGACTATTGGCATTCCCCAGTGTGATCTCAGGTCCCTGTTGCTGTAGTCCCCTCAACAGAAAAATGAGCCCAAGAACATATCTTCTTGCCATATTCCTTCCTTACGCCAGACTCAGAAGCCTATGGGAACACGAGTAGTTCTAAAGTAGAACTGTGGAGTTAGAATAGCAGCTTCAGCAGGTTCACAACTGCTCAGCATTAGGGCATGGTGCTGAGTGAAGGACACTTCCACTATTGAGGCCTTGAATGTACTAGCTGAGTGGAGAGAGCTCCGGGAGCCCTGTCAGTCCAAGGCATCTCACTCCCCAAAAATGGGAAAGTACTTGGCTCTGCTGGTGTTAACTCTGGCAGGGTATCCTTGAGACCTTCATAGGCTTCTGAGATCCCAATATCTCTGAGACACCTAGCTTTTATATGAAAAGCTTTTAGCATCTTCAGAAAGACAGAAACATGGAAATTCCTTTATGTTATGGGGCTAGATAAGGAAAGTATCATAAGTATCCAGCTGTTAGGCATCTTCTGTCTCTAGGAGAAAGTCAAGTTTCAGGTTGGCTTTCTGATTGAGAGATGAGTTGATATCCTGCACCCAGATAGACTGGACCAACCTGGGGATATGTCACATAGATCCCTATGTCCGCTAAAGAAGACAGCCATCACTGGCTTTGCCTCAGGCTAGGGACATGCCCAGGTATGACTGATTCATGTGCCCTGATGTTCTCACCTTCCATGTATGCTCCCTAGGGTGTACACTCAGAGTAAAATACAACTGGATGTTGGAACCTGGGACTTGAGGCATGAGAATGAGGCCTAGCTTGCATTATCTCTAACCTGCTGAGCCCAGGATGATCATTTCCTGTGGTCCAACTTATCTGCTGGATCAAAAACTTAGGTTTCTACAAAAGAAACCTGTAGAAACTTGGGATCCCTGTCCCTGGGACTGTGGCATCAGGATGCGGGGTAACTTACATTACTCCTCTGGTCTGCTAAGCACAGGTCTGATCCTTTCCTGTGGTCCAACTTATCTGTTGGATCTAAAGCCTGGTTTCTTTAATGGAAGTTTGGGACCCCTACCTTGGGAGCTGAGGAATCAGGATGAGATATAGATTATATTGGTTCTCATCTGCTAAGCCCAGGATGATCCTTTCCTGTGGTCCAACTTATCTGCTGGATCCGAAACCTGGGGTTCTCTTGTGGAAACATGTAGAAACTTGAGATCCCTGTCCCTGGGAGTTGGGACATCAAGATGAGATGTAGTTTACATCGCTCCTCTGGTCTGCTAAGCACAGGTCTGATCTCTTGCTGTGGTCCAACTTTTCTGCTGGATCTAAAACCCAGTTTCTTTACCTGTAGAAACCTGGGACCCCCATCCCTGGGACGTGGGGCATCAGGATGGCGAATATATTGCTTGACTCTGATGCTGAGCATAGGTCTGATCCCTTCCTGTGGTCCTGCTTTCCTGCAGGATATAAACCTGGGTCTTTTGTAGAAACCTAGCACCTTTGCCCCTGGGGCTTGAGGCATGAGGATGGGGTGTAGTTTAGACAACTTCTGTGGTCTGTTGAGCCCAGTATGATTCTTTCCCTTGGTCTGGTTTCTTTTAAACTAAAAGCTTGTTGTTGTTTTTTTCTTATAGAAACTGGGCACCCCATCCCAGGGACTTGTGGCATGGGAATGAGATGTAGCTTTTATTTCTTCTTTGGCCTTCTGAGCACAGGTCACTAGTCCTGTGGGTGGTTTTCTGTGATTCTGAATGTGGGATTTTGCTCTTTATAGAATCAACCTTTCCACAAGTCATTTCACAATACGAGTAGAACAGACCTTGGCACAGTCTGTCAGGATAGATTGTTGGTAAACGTGCTTAGTTTCTTTGCTTTACATCTAAGTATGTGGCCAGTGTCTGGACAGTCAAGTGTGGCTGTGAATACAACTCTAACACCTTGCACTGACTTCCAGGCTATATATGAGAATTGTCTTAATCATAAGATCTTAAGGCTTTCATTTATTCTTTAACCTGAGAAAGAGAGTCAAATTCGGAGCATAGATATGCCCCAAGGCCACTTCTCCTTGAAGCTGAACTGATAGGTACAGGAGTCATACTAGGTCATAGATTGTTTATAAACTGCTGGTACTATAAGGCCAGTGGCCAGAGGTCTAGATGTGATGTCATATTCTTTTCTAGGCATCCCTGGTCTGTGGACAATGGATTGGCCTCACAGTCCTAGGGCTAAGTGGCAAAAGATCTTAGAAAGCAGTGTAAGGGTTCTTTCTGATATATCTCCCTCTAGGAGACTCAGAACCTGGGGGACTAAGCATATCTTATTGGAAGAGATTAGGGTTTCTTGGACTATGCTGGCAGTTCAGTTGTCTAGACTTCAGGATTCTAAAGGACAACTCAGCTAGGGAGGCTAGCTTCCTTGGGTCCACCTTGGAAGGTTGATACTTACCATCCATCAGGGGCAGGCTTCATTTTCATGGGTGTTACCCAAAAGCTAAGGCAGGAGTAGGACCTCCAAGGAAATAGGTAGCAGCACTGGAATTCTGATGGGAGTGCTGTCCATATCAATAGGTAACAAGGGAAAATCTGGACTCTTGCTCCTAGCCCTTCAGAATGCCATTGCAGGGGAATTAACAGAGGCTGGTACGTCACTAGAGTGGATTTGTGCTAAACAAAGAGTCCCATGGTACCAAAGGAGACAGCTACATAGAGAACATGGCCAGGAATGGGACATGGACTGTCCCATGGATAGGGACATACACAAGTACATACAAGACACTTCCTGGGTCTATGAAGAAAACTATTTCTAGAATCCTTTCAAGCTTAGATATTGGGTCCATTGGCCCAACATACCCTGGTTGAGGTGAAATATCATGATTTCCCTCTAATACCTGAAGGTCTATTCTAGAATTGGTTTCTAGGGATGATGCAGATATGTTATTTGAGATCATTAAAGTCCAATCCAGTCTCTCTTCTCTTTGAAAGACTTTTACCTACCTTAGGTAAAACACAAAATATACTTAGATATGCAGCTATATGGGGCTGACTAGCTCATGATGGTCAATCTCTAGATGGTCTACAATATCACTTCCTTCTGGGTTATTTCCTTCCTGTTACAGATGCTGTCATTGAGCTGCTGAGTCTTCTGGCACCTTGCTGAGTCATTGAGTTGCTGAGTCTTCTGGCAGATGAGTTCACCTTGCTGGGAGCCCTTGAAGAAAGCTCTGCTCTCTGCCTGTGACTCAGGGTGTTCTTCTCTCTGGGGCCCTCCTGCTCACAATCTGTTGCCCTGTGAAATGGGCTCTTTTGGACTATTGTCCTTTTTCTCACCTTTCTGACTTTAGAATTTCTAGAGCCATCAGGCTGGTTTGAGGTAGTTCTGTATTGGTATTTCCCCTTATTAATGCTGCTTCAACTAGGCAACCTCATCACTGCTTCCCATAAGCTAGATGCAGGCTCTGACCTGCCAACTAGGTCATGGCACCTAGTCACTTGACATGTAGGCACTGAACTTCCCAATGGGTGAGTTCAGATTTAGGTTTATTCACCACAGGCTGCACCACTCAGAAACAGAGGTAGAGGCACCATTGGAACCCTGGGCATAGTCTGTATCAGGCTTACGAGGACCTAGTTTACTTTGAGTAGCTTCTCTTTAAAGAGGTTTTGTGCTTTCACTGAGAGGTCCCCAGGGGTGCTATCCTGGGGAAATCAGGCACTTTGAAATAGATGGAACTCACAGTTGATTGTGCTGGTGCACACCCTCTAAGTGTGCATGAGATGTTGACACTGCAGCACGACCTTGGGCAGCAGATGTAGCCGTGAATGAGAGAAAGGCCTCTGCCCTCCAGATGAATGAGGCTATATTCACAGACTTGCCATGACAAGAATGCTGCTGAGGGTCAGGCCAGCTCTTGGAGGCGGGCTCATAGAATCCTGCTCAGATGGGCTATGGCTTATGTGGAGCTGATGCTGACAGCACCCATAGGGCATCTGAGGCTGGTCCTCTGGACTTCACCTTCACGTGTTGATGTCTTAGTGAGAAATTCAGTCATGGAGGCTGCTGAGGACACATGCTCCTAGAAGGTGAGGCAGCACCTTAGACTATGCCAACGCTTCTGGCAGACTTTGGGCCCAAAGGAATAGATTGACTTTTTGAGTCATCCATACTCAAGGCTGTTCCTGAATGTTGCTGACCCTAAAAGGTCCTTCTGTGTAAATACATTTAGTACTAGAGGTGACAGGTAAAATTCAACACATGAGGCCACTGCTGGCATCTATCCTCCCCTGGCCAGGGAGTGGGGGGGAGGGCAAGGGTTGCTCTCATTCAAAGAATTCAGCCAGTGTGGTAGTGATGCTGTTTCTGTTAGCGTAACATGCAGTGTCTGTGATAGGAACTGGACATCTTGCTGTTAGTTGATGATCAGTGACATCTCTATGCCCTCTTTCCCTTTTACCATCATCACAGGTCACAAGAGTACCTCACTGACATAAGTGGAAATGATGTCACTTCTGGTTCAGGGCCATGGAGGGTAGGTGTGCTTTCCTCAAGTTCTTGTGCAGAGATGACCCTGAAAGCTATGTATTCTGATGACATAGCTGAAGGGACCATTCCTGCCTATACTAGTAACAGAGCCTTGCACAAACCACTGTACCCTTATGAGACTTGAGCCAAAAATAAACCTTTGTATTAAGCCATCTAGAACTGAGCTACGAGACCATAACTCAGCATTACTTGGACTGATAAATGATCCCTGTGGACTGGGGAACACTCTCCCGACCAACTCCATTTCTGCCCATCTCTGACTTGGCTGTGACAGCCATTACTGCTCCTGGGAAAAATCCAGATTTCCAGGCTGTGTTCAGGGCTTAAGTGCCTTGCTGTTCCCTCTACTCTGGTAAGATACCATGTGGTCTTGTCTCAAGGACCCACTACTTAGTTCTTAGGCAATCCCCTGGAGGAGAGTTCAGACTGTCTCTACTGTGGTACAAGATGAAGCTAGAACACCAGATTTTCTACAGAATTCTCAAGCTAATAAGAACTCTTTCCTTACGCTTAGTGGATGAAGACGACATCTTCTTAGAAAGTACAAAACTAGATCTTGGCCTAGAACTTTAAAGGGAAGCATTTGAACGTTCTGCCACAAGAATTCATAAAGCCAAAATAGTGGAAAACCAACACTTGGTAACCATGTAATGTTTTGGTGTTGTTGCTTCTACCCTTCTTCAATGTACAGGGCTTTAGACAGGTGTTAGTCTGATTCTCTGGCGCTTATGTAGTCTTGTGGGTTCTTCCAATTGTTAAAGCTCAAACCAATCTGTTACCCATTTGTATTGGTACCTTGATCTTATCAGGGGCGAAGACTAAAACTCTCCTACATTGCTACTGGGTCTCTTTATATTCCCCCCTGGCCCACCTGTAAACTTGCAGAGTTGTTTCCCTAGGGAGGATTCCTGAGACTCAGAGTGGCTGATGGTTGGTAATCAGGCAGGCAGAACAGGTACTAGTACCAAGGGGTGGGCTTCTGCTGCCCCACGGGCTGTCCTGGGCCAGGGCAAAGCAGCCCCTAGGAGTCAGGAGCTGTGGTGAGGCTCCTGGGATTATCACCCGAGGGCCTCGCTGGTCAGAAGATATGGCAGCCTGGGGTGGAGGGTCAGGGATACATGCTGGGTTCTTGCCTCATTCTTCCTCTCCTGGGTGCAGAGCCCTACCCCTGCAGCATATCTTCTGTGGCCTATGGGGATAGCTTCTCACTCTTCTTATGAGTCTGTTTTTTTACTCTGGTATAGAGAAGAGAGCGGGGAAGCAGGAGGGAATGCAGTGAAGGAGCATCTGAAAACCTGGCCTCTGCCCGTAATCTGTATGTATGGGGGCCAATCGTTCTGGTCCTTCTGGCCTTTTCCAGGTAGCATTTCCTGACACTCCCTGAATCAGTGTTACCTGACTGGTGACCAAAGCTGGTAGTACTGAGCAGGGTGTCTGAATAATTTTCTCTATTGTATATTCTTTCAGGTTCCTCTCTTCTAGTAACTCCCAGGCTAGGGGAGCTGGACAGCCTGGGTTCCCAGGGCCCAACCCTGCACAGATTTGTCAGTGTGATTATCATCCCTTAATTCCATTAAATTCAGGTTTGATAATTGTCATCCCGGGGGTCTTCAACACCTGAGTGAACCTTGAGGTTTTTGAGGGCATCGGGGGCATAGGTAATGTCTGAGGCTACCCAGCAGGTACCTGGTCACAGGCATAGTTCTTCTAGCAAGAAGTCTGTTTACTAACTTGTCAACTCTTCTATAGTACTGGGTATAGTGAGTCAAGGCAGCAGGAATACGGACAGGTCCATCTAGAAACTTTTATCTGGAAGCCAGCAGGCAGTCCTGGGTCCTGGAAAATGGCTTCCATTACAGATCCTTCTGACTAAAATATGAGGAGCCTGCCCCAGGGCTGGAGGTGAACAGGAGAGAAGCTACTGCATTAAGTCAATGGCATGCAGGGATTTGAGAAGGGAGGAGCTACAGCCCTTATAGTGAGGGGAAAAAAAGGCAGTGTGAGGGGCAATGAAGAAGAAACTCAAGGTTGGCCCAGAATAAGGACTGAACTTATAAGTCCAGAGGTATTGCCACCTACTTCCCACCTCTTTCATATACACCTGATACCTCAGGTTCCATGTCTATGGAAATAAGACTAGGCCTGACTGGAAGGCCTGACATGCTAATCTCTCTGAGGACTAAACATGGTGTATAAGTAGAATATGTATATTGATCTTGAGTGACTACATTTGCAGTTGGCTTATTGAGGGTGGGTGTGTAGTGGTGACTGGGGATGATGAGCTGAATTTAAGGGATTCCCTCGTGTCTCTGTCAGGCCTTGAGGATGGTCCCAAACCAACCAGGTAGGATTCATAAACATGTTCTAATAGCCAACTACACCATGGTACCTCTAGGCCAGCTGCCCATCGGACTCCCACAGCTCTGAGGCCCATGCTCACTTAAGAAGCAGAAAAGTTCCCTAAGGCCAGATAGAACACTATGGGGTGCAGAAGAACTGCACTGGGGAAGGAGCCTGTCTCATGCTCCTCAGACCCCAGGACAACCTGGAAGATAGGGCTGGATGATCAAGTGCCTAGTCTTGCGAGTTTCTCTCATGAAATGAGGATAGAATATCTTGTAGCAATTTCAGAGAGTTCCATAGCAAAATCATAGCAATTTCTAAGAGTTATTCAGTGAGTGACTTGTCTGTATTGGTTTATTAACTGTTTTTGACCTAAAGGTATCCAGGCATATGAATGCCAGATCAAAAGGTGGTATGACCCCAACTTGGAAAACGGGGTTGACAATAGGGACTTAAGCCAGAGTCAGACCATGTCAGGTCTGACTCTGGCTTAAGTTGGACTCTTAGACTGAGTTGAAGACCCTATTATATGCCCTTTGAATGCTAGGACTCTATAAAATGGATTTAAGCAGGGGCAGGAGACCAGTGACCAGATAAGACTATCTTTAAAAATAACTCCGGATTTTAGATGAGAGCCTGGCTGGAACTTCAGTGAAAAGTTCTGGTGAACTCTTAGAAAGTTGTAGCTCCTCAGGTGAGAGGGGGTAAAAAACTTGGGGTAGGGAAGTCAGAGTGAGATAGATGGGTTCAAGAAATTCTTAGGAGGTAGGACAGGATTAGTTAAAGGAGAGAGGCAGAAAACAGCTTTTGGTCATCTAGTGGTTATCTTTAGGTCCACAGCATGACATCTGCTGAGGCATCCTTCTATTTCCTTAGAAGCAGAAACAAATTCAATATAGGGCAATCTTGGTTTGAGTTGCTCAAGTGAGAATGTCCAGCAGGAAGAGAGATCCTTGGAGATCAGGAAGAGTCTGGGCTGCAGGCAGTTACTGGTGTACTGATGGAAATAGATTGGCAAGCATGAAATCAGACTACAAGCTGAGAAGCAGGCCTAAGAAGGAATCCTATAAACTGTCACCTCTTCTGTCCAGGGTTTATAACTGGAGACTGAGCAATAGAGATGACAATGGAATTATATCCCTAGGGGATAGCTACCTGTAGGCTACTGGGGCCCTCAGGAAGAATATCAAGGTAGGGAAGGATTATAAGATTGGGGCACACAAAATGAGATGGAGAATGGGCTTCTCAGCTATGTCTTAAAAGAAAAAACAATTATAGAAGGTAAAAAAAAAACCCAAACCAATTATAGAAGGTCTAGTTTAGAAATAGATTATAAACTAGACCCTATAACTATGGATAGAAAGTATCCAGCAGCAGGTAAGCTGAAGCTAGAGAAGGATGTCTTATTAAAATAAGTCTCCTGAGAAAGAAGTGTTTGCACTAGACTTTCCTTTAAGTTTCTGTCACTGTGTTAATGGTATAGAGGGGCTGGTTAGAAGCTGGCTGCTGACCTTACCCCACGGAAGCCTTCTGGGATCTGCCTTTGTGGAAGTCTGAGGCCAGGGACCAAGGTAGATACCTGGGAAACACGCCACACATAGTCTGAGGCAGGCATCTCCAGGATGCCCAGGAGCCACCTTGGAGAGAACTTGTTGTTCTAGAATCTAGACAGAAAGCAGGGCCTTATTTCAGTTCAGGACTTGACTCAGTGCTTTTTCTCACTCAATTTCCCATCTCTTCAGAGTTTAACTGCAGTAGGTAGTGAAATCTGGGGACCCAGGCTATGAGCATCCTGGCTTCTGGCCTGCTCAAAGCTGTATGTGGAAGACTGTCTTCAGAGCCTTCTTCCTGGTTCTCTTGAACTTGTTCACCTTCCCTTTAACCCGTGACCTCTGTTCAGCCAACCATGGAGATGAAGATAATGGCCACCATGGCTCTTTGCATCTGGGCACTGTGTCTGCTTGTGTGTTGTCTCACAGCTGTGCCAGGCACTGGGACTCGTCTCATGAGGTCCATTTGGATCCCAGTTGGGCTGGTGGTTTCTCTTCAAAGCTGTTTTTCCTCTCCTGCCTCTGAGTCCCAGTTTTCATCTGTTGCCCATAATCTAGTGGGTTAGGCATCTAAGGTCTATAAATCTGCCTAATTAAATCTCAGTTTACCCTTCACCCTAGACATGTGGGTCAGGTTCTGGCTGAAAGAAATAAATGAGGCTGGAATTTGTCAGGGCCACCCCTTCACTAAATTTACTTGTGTAAGCACCTCTCTTCCCTGCCTCTTTTCCCAGGCCACATCTCCTAAGAACTCCTGGCCCCAGGGGTTGCTTTAGAATTCTTATGTAGGAAGACCTTGCCACTTGTCATGTAGCTGTGTATGTGGAATATCACCTAAGCAGTAGACCATGAACTTGGCATGCTTGGTCTTAGTAGAAATCATGAAGAGACCACAGTCCCTTCATACTGTTGCTTTAGTCCCATTAGAGAAGATGAGCCTTCAAGAATACACCTTGACCAGAAGGTAAGAGAAGACAAATACTTGGTCTTCCTTTGGACAGAGACCAGAGTTGGCCCATAGCCTGGTCACCACAGTCTTGCCTTAGTTATTCCAGGAGTTGCTCTGTCCTACTTTCCTCTGCTTGGATCAACAGCCAAGGTCATTTAGGAAGCCTCCTTAAACATCTGTCCCACAGACTTTCCAAGCCTGTCACCCTATAACACATCACCTAGGGACCTGCTTGTCTCTTCAATCTGAGAAACTTCTGGGGAGGTCTATCTTCTATAGAAACTTCACACACAACTACTGGACATCAGCTTTGTCATGGCCTGGAGTGTAAAAGAGCCAAATCTCTGCCTTTAGGGAGCTCAGAGTAATGACTGACAGGTCACAGTAGTATGTGACATCCCTGGGCTGTAACAGGTATGTGCCAGGGAAAGCCTAAACTCAGCATGGGAGGCTTACCAGAAAGCTCTGATTCTGATTCAGGGCTCAGAATTGCATTTCTCCACAGGGAAGAGCATCTCTGAGAAGCTTTGGGCATAAGTTGAGGACTGCCTGCACTTTGCATAGCCTCTTTCAGGGCTGGATGCCTCCCAGCTTAGCTTCTAATTGGAAGCAGGAATACACACTCAAGTACACACTGGCTCAGAGGGCTGTATCTGCTCAACAAACACACATTGTATATGGCAGGGTCTCTCTCAGAGGGGAAACATGGCTTAGGTTTTCATCTTCTACTCAACCTTGCTGGTTCCCCTTCATTCTCTCCCAGGCATACTTTCTCTTGAACTTGACCTTGAGTTGCTAAAAGTCCATCCAGAGTAGGTTCCTGACGCCTGCCTGCTTTGGGTAGGGACCCTGGATCAAGTCTTTCTGTACCTCAGCATTCTCTGTATACCAGGATCCATCCCAATTCCCTACTGCCCATAATATATGTTCTCCATGGCTCCTTCATCTTTCTCTTCTACCATCCTCTCTTGGTCCTCATACTTGACTAACATTCTCCTTGCAGCCTGGTACCTGGGCTCCTTACTATATCCTACTTGTTGCCTCTGACCTTTTGGTCTGGCTGCTGCCCCTCAGGCTGCTTTGGACCGCTTTCTGGCAGTCTACCCCTCTGATTTTGCTGCCAGTACCTGTCCTGTGATGGTTTAGAACTCAGGTCTCCTCCTTGAACCAGGGTCTGTGTTCATAGGTGAGTCAAATGTACTGGTTTTACGTCTAGACAGCCTTCCTTTCTATCCAAGAGTGAGACCAAAGCCCCCTAAATTTGCAAGAAGAGAAAGTTGTAGCCTTGTTGTGGGCACTGGCTCTCCAGGAGTGGCGTATGTATCTTTCTTGTGACCCTGGGTTAGGCAGTGCCTGGGGCCTTAGCAGCTGGATCTGTTGGCCTGGGCTGGCAAGGGTGGCAAAGCCCAGATGCAGAGCGTGCTGTGCTAGAGTGGTGGCTGATCTTGGCCCAGACTCTAAGGGTGTCCAAAGAACATCATGCATAGCCAGGGCAAGGGGTACAGACTGTTATCCCTTTGAGCCTTATACCCTCCCCACCCTTTCCATATCCCCAAAGGAATGGTCTTCAAAGTATAATAGAACAGTGTCTGGGAATACTGAGCATGGATCTACCTCCATGTACAAGCTGGTTTGCCTCTGGCCTTCTAGACTAGCATACCCAGGAAGTTACCATTGTAGGCCTGGAGAGTATAGAGACAGGACCTCCACAGACTTGTTGCAATTCTAGCCATAGGATGTGCTGAGGCTGAAGCAGGAAGAACAACCCAGGCAGAAGGCATCAGTTGAGTGTAGGTGATAAGCAGAAGGAAGGGATGGTATCTCTGGGATCTGTCTGGATCCAGGCAGCATTTCTGGGGATGGAAGAATTTGTCCACAAATGGCAAAATTGGAAAAGGTAGGGGAAGAAGCTGAGATAGTATTAATATTAGAAGTTCTAGGTTTTCCCTATAAATATGAGGTTTGGTTAAGCATGGAACAGAACACAGGATAATAGAATCATAGCACAGTCCATGGTTGCTAGAGTGAATCTTGCCTTGGAGGGCTTGAGCCAGAGGGCTCTCATGGACAAGACAGGGACAGGTCTATGTAAGCATCTCAAGTACCCCAGCTGAGATTTGATGAAGTACATGGTGTCCTAATCATGCTTTCAAGCGCTGAAATGTAATCATCTAGGAGGTAGAAACAGGCCCCTAGTGCTAGACCTTGGTAGAAAAGAAAGAAGTCTTGAGGCATTTCTCCTGGGTTCTATGGCCTCCTGAATTCTCTATCTCCCCACAGAGAGATCAGTGTTGCCCAGAAATTCTCTGATACAGTGAAGTCCTAGCAGTGGGGATCTAGAACACAGATCTAGAACCTGTTTCTGGCAGAGGGCACTCTAAGTGAAGCCTGTCCAAACCATCACACACTCCTGGCTTCAGCCCCAGACTGAAACCACAAGAACAATAACCCTTAAACACAGAGGTGCCTTTCTCCAACCAGAGGCTTTCAGAGGGGTGAAGAGGTGTGTGGGAGTGTGGGCAGGAGGCAAGAGATTGGAACTGGGAGAAGCAAACCCTTTACAACAACAATAGCCAGACCTAAACATAGTGACCAAGATGGTGGAAGGAGGTACTGCCATCTTATGCTTGTATACCCCCAACTTGTGGACTTCCTTTGGAGAACAATAAAGGTCACTGGGTGGACTGATCTGGCCTGGAACACTGGCAGTTATGAGAAAGCACTGGAAGTAGTACCACTTCTACTAGAAGTAGAAGTAGTACAAAAGTAGTAGAAGGTTTGTAGAAGATGTCTCAAGTCAAAGTGTGTCTGTGTTTGAAACAGAACTTGTATCAGCAGCCGAGCTGGAATTGAAGCTGGAGACCACTGTGCTTGGATGCGGGCCCTTGGTTTGTACGTAGGCAAAGCACAATGCATCATTTTGGTCATGGTGGCCCTGCAGCTGGTCATCACAGCCGGATGCTGAACAATCAGTAGATCCCAGTCACTACTGTGGAGCAGCCGAAAGATCTTCCCAGAAGGCATGAAATTGCCATACAAGAACCAGGGATCTCTTTGTTTTTTCCTTGGAGCACCAACCTTCTCTGTGAGTTGCTCCTGACTTGGTCCTTTCAGTAGAATCTAGGACAAGCAGGTGATTGAACAAGCAGAGTCCAAGCAAGCTCTGCACCCATCTGACCAGGCTGGTGCACACAATGGCTGTAGACAGATACACTGAGAAGGCCAAGTCGCCTCCATCCATAGGACTAGCAGCCCTAGTGAGGATTTGCACCTGACTACTCACTTGGCTCCTGCTCCATCTGAGAACCTGCAGTAGCTTCACACAGACTGTGAACCTGGTGCTGAAGCAAGAATGACACTCAACAGAAGTGGCTTCTCACTTGAGGCCCAAAGCTTTCCCTGTGTCCTTTTACAGTGCATGGACATCTATTTAGGTAAAAATACATCTATTTATATACACTGGAATTTGGGTCTCTGCATGTATCTAACCTATACCATACAGTGCCTTCCATTCCCACATGAAAGGTCCCAAGGGCACCCATTAGCATCACTAGGGGCTAGAGTCTTGTGCTAAAAAGATAGAACATCTCAGCACAAATATCACCATGGTGGGAGATAGACTCAGTAACCAGGACCATTGCTCTGACCTCTGCTTCACCTCTGTATGTTCCAGAATTCTTGGGAAACATGGAAGGAAGACTTGGGCCAAAGCCAATATGAAGGAAAGAAATGTAGCAACTGCATTTGGCTAAAGGCCAAGAATGAATAGATCAGGGCCTTCAGGCATAAAGGCATGCCTGGAAGGCATGGGCCAGCATACCATAGCCTCCAGCTGCAGGAGGTTGACTTGCGAGCCCATGGCCTGGGGGTGGGGAGAGATGCGCCCTGAAGTAGCAGATAACATATCCTATATCCCTACTTCTGCACTAGCATGTGTCTATGGCTGAAGGGTTGCAGGCAGAACAGGAAATGCTATGGTCACAAAGAGCAGGAGTGAAGAAGGGCGGAACATTACAGACTAGACCCCTGGGTATCGCACTGGCCAGGCTATAAAGCCCTTTATTTTCTCCCACACCCTGTTTTCTACCCAGAGTCTGGCACTGCCTGGGACCCTAGAGGTGGTGACCTTGCAGCTCAGGCCCTTGGCATGGAAGCTGGCTTTCTCATGGTGGCTGTGACCTGGCTTCAGGGAAGCTTCCTCAGTGGCTCTATGGACAAAGGCATTCCTAAGGGCAGAAAACCAATAGAGCATCATCTGTCTGAAGTCGGGACTATGACCCTCCCTTAGGTGTGGCAGAGATGGCAAGGAACTTCCATTCTGTGTGAACAGGTGGGAGCCAAACCTGGGGAGGTCAGGGTTGTGCAGATAAACTAGCCATGCTGGCTGTCTTTGACCACTTACTGTCTGATCCCTCTGCCTCTGCTTGGATTTTTAACATTTTGGTCCTAATGGGAAACAACACCCACTTGGCACTAAGGAAGCAAACTTGAATACCCCCTCTTGCAGGTAGAACGTAGACGCAGGACTCAGGCTCCATTGATATGCCCTCCCTGGATTTGGAATAGAAGCCAATGAGGCAAAGCTTCAAGAACTCTGGACGATAACCTTCTCTCTGCTAACCGTGGCAACTGCAAAAAGATCAAGCTTCAGGCGGCCCTGAAATTGGCCACATCTGTCACATAAGCAGTGTCAGCTAGAGAAGCCAGCATCCACTGGTGGGGTTGAGGTGTTCTCACCAGAAAGGTCTGCTGTGTGGCAAACTTCAGCTCTCCTGAGGATTCTACAAGCTACCCCCAGTCTTCATGAGTTTCTTTCTCTGGTTACATTGGCCAGAATAGGTTTTCATTGTCTTATAACCAAGAACCTTGCCTGAGAGAATTGCAAGCTGGACTGGCTGGCAAGGAACTGGACCTTAAAGGAAATGGACTGCATTCTGGCCGAGTAGGGGCTGAAGGCGGTGACAATTCAGCTGGTATGAACGTGTGAGATTCTCATAGCCTGTGGTATGTGGAAACAGAACAGTTACAGAGAACAATGGGCTTTAAGCTGCCCAGTGGCCACTCAGCTTGGTCTTGTCAGCATCTTTCATGCTGCTCAAAGTGAGTGGTTTGTCACCCAAAGCCATGCTTCAGTGAACACACTGCTGCTGGGCCTTCCTTACATCTTCTTTTCAGTAAGAAGTCTAACACTCGGTAGGCAGCTTTGGTTTTTGAAGAGAGCATGTGTCATAATTGTCCTGGCTGCAGTGGTGACCTAAAAAGACTGACTTTGAGTGGTACCCAGAACAGGACACAGCTCTGCCCCTTGGTTCCCAGCATCCAGTAGA
Source organism: Cervus elaphus (assembly GCF_910594005.1). Lineage (NCBI taxonomy): Eukaryota > Metazoa > Chordata > Mammalia > Artiodactyla > Cervidae > Cervus > Cervus elaphus. The sequence goes on along the minus strand of NC_057829.1, from coordinate 26,960,757 downwards.
ATGTTGGTGTCCAGGTGTCTATAGCAAATCTGAGTGAATTATAGAACTCTTAGGAAACCCTGATAGGGGTGTACATGGAGATTCTCCTAAGGTTTTGGGGCTGCATTCTGCAAGTAACTGTTCTTGAAGTGGTACTTGACTTGTTATTTTGTCCCTGGTAGAAAGTGGATACTGTCTAAATGAATAAGCTGTGATGTACCCAGCCATCATTAGGCATGCCCAGTGGTCCATCAAATGGAAGTCCTATGTAAGAGTAGGTCCAGGTAGGTCTTAAGAACACATGTAAATTACATGAGGACTTGGTTAACATAATGACTAAACCTACTACTTCAATCCATTCCTATCTTATGGAGCGAAATCTAGACACTGGTGTAGATAATATACAAGTATCAGCTGAATAGTGCCCTAGCTCCACTCAAGGTGACCTTGAAGGACCACAGAAAAGAAGTCTTTCTAACAGTCTTTCTAAGCAGGACTTTGGGCAGGCCATTTTATCTCTTGCCTGTAAGAGCACATGTTCTAAAAGATCTACAAAAGGTTAAGGCTATCACTGCCAGTCATGGACTTGGGAGCAAGACTATATGATTAGTGACAAGGAGGCTTAGGGAAGAAGTACATGGGTAAGATTCTTCAAAAATATCCAAATTGTGGTGCTATCCCTTGAGAATGCTCACAAAGGCCCCACGCTGGAGAAGGTTCTCAGTTAGATGAGCTAGGTGGTCTGCCCTCTGATTGATCAACCTCTTTCTTCAGGTACCCCAGTGCTTGCTTAAAAGATTTATGAATGAAGCGTTATGGGAACAAGATCAAGACCAGGCATGGATCAACTTAAACTTCTCATAAGGACTTAACTGACAGCTACTGAGACCAACTTGCCAGCAACAATGACTCTGAAGCCCTGATAAAGTATCAGTACATAAACTTGGGAAAGAAGTCAGCTTCCTGATGGTGAGTTCCCTTCATCAAACTCATAGAGCTATTTGCCATTACTGGAACAGATAAATCCAAGGAATTATACCTTTTCCTGCCCACCGAGTATGTTAAAACCATCCACAAACTTGAATATCCTCTACCCACTGCATCTGATGAAGGAACTAGTTTCTTAGAGTAAATCAATAGGCCGAAGCCCATGGAATCTTCTTATGTTTGCATGCACCCCACCTCCCAGAAGCAGCCAGCCTTATAAGACTGTGGAACAGTCCACGGAAACTCCCATCATTGTGCTACCTCGAATTCAGCACCTGGGAGGTTGGAACACTATCAGAAGGTGCGGTATATGATCAAACCAGAGACTAATAGGGTGGCAGCTCCCTCATAGATGGATTGTCTGGATCTAGATACTGGATGGTGGAAAAGAATGAGAACCCCTCACTGTAACAAATGCCCTATTCATTAAATTTCCCCCTCCTACATTTCTGGACTCTGCTAGTTTAGAGGCATTCATAGGTAAAAGAGGACTTAACTAGATAATACAATTATCATTGAAATAGAAGTAGAGAAAGGCTGTAGTCATTTCTCTGCTACTTTGAACAGGAAAGGGGGGTGGTTTACAATATTGGCTGGGGTGATCTTATCTAAGAAAACAAGATGATTCTATGCAGAAGAGGCAGGGGGTGTACAGGCACAATCCAGGCAATCCCCTGCCAAGACATCTCCTACTCTGGTGGGTTAGTAGACCACAGAAAACTCTGCTAGCAGTTCTATCAATGGTATGATTCTCAGTAATGAAGGTGTGGGTCATTCCACCATCTAATAAGCTGAAGGTTAAGGAAAAGGGAATAATGAAGTCTGTTTTGGAAGATGGGTCACAAATAACCATGGCCTTGTACTTGTTTTAATAAAATGTCCTTACAATGATCTGTGTTTACCCTCTTTGCAGTGATAAGTTTACCTTATGTAAGGTATGATGGGGACAGTTGACACTCTAGTCCATACGTCACAATGACAGAATTGGGGTAAAGCTGAGTATTACCTTATATTGGATTATAATAGAATATAGCTGACTTGGATACTCCCCTTGCTAGGGGACCAGAGGATGGGTATCTAACCCCGACTGTATCACACTTCCTTAAAGTATAGGAAGAGTGGATGTTGACATTACATAGTAAAAGGGGGTGGACTAAAGTGAACATTTAAGGATGACTTACTGTGAACTTGCCCCTCTGTCTAGATGTTTGTCTTCTGGATGTGTCAGTGTCTTACATGAAAGTATCTTCAACTTGTCTCAGCTAATTTTATAGCTTGTGCTTGAAGGTGCAACAGTGGGATCTTGAAGCAGTTCTGGGCTGTAATTTGGGGGGCAGGGAAGGAGGTGGTATTCTGGCTGATTCCTGTTATCTGAGTCATTACCTGGACTATATATTCTAATTATTTCTGCTTAAATCAGTGTTTCTGATCAATATGGCCATGGTGTGACAACACTGAAGATGCTCTAGATCATGTTCTTTGGCCATGGTTAAGCTACTACCCCATTCTCTAGATAGGTTGAAGGCCCAGACTGTCCCCTAAGGTCTGTATGTCCTGTCACATACAGCAAGCCTTTTAAAAGCCATCTCCTTTTTGTTTGCTGTCTAATCTTAATACCCACACATGGTCAGAGTCTATAGGAGCATGGTTAGAACTGCTCGTGAACCTATAGATAAATGACCTTAGCTTTTTTCATGCATGCTTTAGTCGCTTCAGTCATGTCCAACTCTTTGTGATCAGGTGGACTATAGACTGCGAGGCTCCTCTCTCCATGGGATTCTCCAGGCAAGAATACTGGAGTGGGTTGCCATTTCCTCCTCCAGGGGATCTTCCCAGTCCAGGAATCTAAGCTGCTTCTCTTAGGTCTCCTGCATTGGCAGGCAGGCTCTTTACCACTAGCGCCACCTAGGAAGCCTGACCTCGGCTTTTTTAGCCATTCTAAAACCTGTTACCTGTAGTCTCGCCTGTCCTATTGACCTCACACCCTGGCTATGCTCAGAACTCTTCTTGACCATCAGGCTCAGTGCTCTGAGGGCCCTTCACTTTTCTCCTAGAGAAACTCCACCAGGAGTTAAGCCCACCCTTGTCCCTGATTGCTCTGTGTCTCTTGCTCCTCTGACCCAGAGGCTGTATTCCCATCTGTGCCTTACCTGGATGGCTCAGAGCTTGGGTGCAAGGGGCTCAATCCTTCAATCCTTTTCCAAACCCAGAGGAGAGGAATGGTCTGGTTCTGTCCTTTGACTTGACGCCTCCCATCTAGGGCTCCTGGGGGCTGTGGCAGCTTGAACCACAAGAATCAGTACCTTTCTTTCTCTCCACCCCTCTCATGAGCAGTCAGACCCCACCAGACTTATCCCCCTCACTTTAGCAGGGGTTTTCTTACTCTCTAAGTACATACTTAGGTCTGTGGGATATAGATGGATTTGACATTACTCCTCTTCTTGAAAACATCAGTACTAGATGGGGGCAAAAGGCCTCTGATTGAATGTAATAGCAGGTGTGAACCAGAAATGCCAGACTTGGGGTCAAGGCTAAGAATAAGAATTCTTTTTGTAGATCAGGAGGTGGATAGTCACACATGGATCTTCTACCCACCACTCTGTCTACCCTGGATTGCTGCAAAAGAGTCCTAGTTGACCTTGGTGGTCTCTGGGTTTCCATTCCCATTGCCCTCCCCTGTTCTCAATATTTCAGGTGTTAACTCTTCCATACACACGACAACATGGTTTTCCCCGACAGAACCCATGGCCCCTAGTAGAAATTCAGATGATCTGTTCAACAGGGTCCTGGTTACCTCTACTGACTACTGCTACTTCCAGAATCCCCTCTGATGCATGTATATCTTGCTGGGATGTTCCCTCTGCCTAGAACTCTGAGGAGGTGGCAGCAGCAGTGTCCACCACGTGCTGGGTGTGTAGTTTGGGAAGACTCAGTCCCCTCATTCAGATTGAAAATAGGCTGACTGGCAGATATTCTTCTCTCTCCTCTGTCCCCAGTCCCAACTGAAACTCTTCCTGGACCACCAAGAGATTTCCAAGTGTCTCCATTTCTCTTGGTGACCCTTCTAAGGTGGCAAGGAAGGAAATGTGGGGCTTATCAAGAGATGGCATGATAACTAAGATGTTTTGGGCGCTTAGGGGGCTCCCGAGTGTTCATTAACTCAATGAGTTAATGAGTCCTCATACTAACACAATTGAAGGTGCTGTTGTCTCATTTTGTGAGGAAACCGAAGCCCAGAGGGGTTAAGCAATTTGCTTTAGTTTATATGGTTGGGCTGTGGTTGAACCAAGATTTGATCTTAGACTTTCTGGTTCTAGGGTATTTTGGGTTCTCGGGAGAGACAGAACCAAAGGGGTATATATAGATCCTTATTATAAAAAATTGGTTCACATGAGCATGGAGGTTGAAGAGTCCCATGACCTGCCATCTGGAGACTCGGAAAAGCTGGTGGTGTAGCTGCAGCCCAAGTTTCAGTCCCTGAGAAGCAGAGGGGCTGATGGTGCTAGTCCTGCTCAGAGCTGAAGGCCTAAGAAAGAGAAGATGGATGTCCCAGGTCAAATGGAGAGCAATGTAGATCTTTCCCTGCCCTTTTTGTCCTATTTAGGCCCCCAAGGGGTTGAATGATGCCCACAGTCATTGATGAGGGAGATCTTTGCTCAGTTTACCTATTTAAGTGTTAATCTCTTATAGAGACATCCTCACGGATACATCCAGAAACAATGTTTTAACAGCTATCTTGGTATCCCTTAGCCTGGCCAAGTTGACACAGAATTAATCATCACAGGTGTATGTTTTTCCCCAATGAAAAAAATTCAAACATAGCCTAGCTAATGGAATTTTACAGAGAACGTTGATACACTATTTACATTTCACTAAGTTTGTTTTATCACTTATCTATACATTTCCATTTTATTTTTGATGTGTTTAAAGAGAAATTATAGATATTTGTGTACTTCCTTTAAATACTTCAGCATGGATATTTAAAGTTTACTATCTGAGTTTTCCACTTGATGTAAAATTGGTACGAACTCATATTCAGCCACCTTGCTCTATTGTTTCCATATACAGCACAAAACTGACCAGGCCATCCTACAGTGGTCATTTTACAAATGTTTACTGAACTGTCATGTGTGAGAGGATCAGGGCTTAAGAAGATGGATAAAACTCTCTGCTAAAGAATTTCACACGATGAGCAGCACTCAGTGAGAGGAATGTGCAAGTACAATGGGGGCACGAGGATGTATGAGGCTGTCCATGCAGAGGGGAAACCAGGGAAGGCTTCACAGAGGAGGTACTGGGTGGAATTTCAAAGTAAGACTTTGTCAGCTAGCCAGAAGCAGTTCCTTGGGTGGAAGGAACAGCATGTGTGAAGTCAAGGAGATGTGAATTGCGGTGACTTAAAAGATGCTTGCTTCTTGGAAGGAAAGTTATGTCAAACCTAGAAAATGTATTAAAAAGCAGAGACATCACTTTGCCAACAAAGGTCCATATAGTCAAAGCTATGGTTTTTCCAGCAGTCAGATATGGATGTGAGAGTTGGACCATAAAGAAGGCTGAGCAATGAAGGATTGATGTTTTCGAACTGTGGTGCTAGAGAAGACCCTTGAGAGTCCCTTGGACTGCAAGGAGATCAAACCAGTCAATCCTAAAGGAAATCAACCCTGAATATTCATTGGAAGGACTGATGACGAAGCTGAAGCTCCAATATTTGGCCACCTGATGAAAAGAGGCGACTCATTGGAAAAGACCCAGATGCTAGGAAAGATTGAGGGCAGGAGGAGAAGGTGCGACAGAGGATGAGATGACTGGATGGCATCATCGACTCAATGAACATGAATCTGAGCAAACTCTGGGAGACAGTGAAGGACAGGGAAGCCTGGAGTGCTGCAGTCCATGGGGTTGCAGAGTCAGACATGACTTAGTGACTGAGCAACAACAACGCAACTGTAGGTAGAACTTAGGATGGGAATAGGGGCTGTTACTTTCGTACTTCTGCAGTAACAAATGGCCACAAACTTGGTGGTTTAAAACAAAAATTAATTTTCTTATGACCCTAGATGTCAGAAGTCTAGTAATAGTTCTGTCTGGGCTAACACGAAGGTGTTGGGGTTGGGCTCAGAGGAGAATGCATTTCCTTGCCTTGTCTGGTCTTCCCACATTCATTCTAACTTCAAGGCCAGCAATGACTGTGCAGCCTTTCTTATATCACATGTTTCTGACGCTGCCTCCACTGTCACATCTTCTCAGACTTGCTGGTCTTTTTCCTTGTAAGGACCCTTGTGATTACACTGGGCCCGCCGGGATAATATAGGATAGTCTCTCCACCTCAGATCCTAAAATTAATCTCATTTGCCAAGTGCCTTTTGCCATGTGAGGTAACAGTCCCAGGTATTGAGACGTGGACATCTTTGCAGGAACATTATTTTGCTGACCACAGGGGGACTGGGCGACCTGGACCACCAGGACTGTGGGAGCTGGGCTTGGCCTGAAGCTTCTGCGAGGGGACAGCCTTGACTGTTGGGTGGGCTTGACTTAGCAGAGGAAAGGCTGGATTGAGTGCAGAGAAGGGGCAGCCCAAGTCTGGCCATTGTCTTCTCTACCTGTTGGGATGGTGCAGAGGAGAAACCCACTAGGAATTTGCAAAATGAATAAAAAGTGAAGTGCGTCTGGCTGGCTGCCAGGTGGTAGGGGAACAGCCTCTCTGAGGAGCCAAACTCTACCTAGGAGGGAGCTGAGAACCACAGCAGGAGGATGGCTCTCCTGGGAGACCCGAGCACGGTGCCCTCTCTCCACACAGCGTGAGGGTTAAGACAAGTCTATTACTGTTTCCTTGTCACTCTGTCACCCATCTAATGGCCGTCGATAGTAGCTGAATGAGAATTGATGGGGAGATAGATTTAATTAACCCCAGTGTCAGCAGCTGCGGGCCACCCGTTTTTGCGTTAATAGAGCGGCTGCCAGTCCTCTCCCGGGCTTTGCTGGAAAGGTGGGGGCAGAGGTGGCCAGGCAGAAGGAAAGCGGGGGCTCCGCCTGGGCCCACTGCTCCCCTCCTCTGAGAGCAGCCAGTCGCCTTGTCAGCCTGCCCATGCCACCTGGCTCTGCTCTCTTGTCTGGAGATATGAGCAGGGAGAGCTTGAGGGCTTAGAGCCACCACAACTCCCCCCACCTCTGCCCCCAGCCTGAAGACAGGCGTCCTGCTGGCCCAACCCAGCATCCAAGTTCCCCCCAGTCCAGCCCTGTCCTTGCTGGCCTCCCGGCATGATGTGCTTTCCTCATGCCTCTCTGCCCACTCTGTTTCCTGGGCTCCACGTGCCACCCAGGCTGACAGCCTGCCCCTAGGCACCAGCCTCCCATCCTAATGTCCTCCACCCCCTTCTTTAGTTCTCTCCCTGTACAGACTAACCCCTCAGCCAGGCACCAACAATTGAAGGCCCACTGCTGCCTCACAGGTGAGGGGACCCTGTCAGGAGTGGTGGCAGGAGGCCTCAGGAGGCTGCCCTCTCAGTTGCCCACTTTGTGGGCAGTGGATCCCACCCGCTCCTTCTGTAAAATGGGAGCTTGGATGAGTGGTCATCCTGATGGGCAGCCAGGGGCCAATGACCTGGGGCTGATGGTCTGGTCTTCTCTGACGTGGTCTCCTGAAGTCGGGTCCCACCATGGGGGACTGGTAACGAGGGGACACTAAGGGGAAGACTCAGTGCTTTGTACTCTTCTGGGTGGTAATGTCCATGAGGATAGGACACTGTTGATTCCACTATGGCTGTGTGCCCAGCACACAGTAGGTGTTCTGTCAGTATTTGTTAAAGGGACACCGTACTTGGGCCTGCCCCAGGCACTGAACGTGGAGGGTCCTATGATTATGGCGCAGATGAGACTGGCTGCCTGGCAGGGAGAGTCTCTTCCCATTGACCCCCAGCTCCCCACTCATTGCTCTGCCCCTCCACGGTCTGTGACCTTGGACAATCACTTTAGCACTGGGAGTTCCAGTCTGTGGGCACAAAAATACCATCTCTCTCACAGTTGTGACACTGAACTCAATGAAATGGTAAGTGGACCAGGTCCGGGACACACGCTTGGTCGGTATTCACCATCTGTTCCCTGGACCCAGTTATCCCCACAATACCCACCCCCAGCTTTGACAGAGAGGGAGCTTTGGAGTCTGGAATCTAGAGGCCACATGGACTCTGTCTCTGAGAATACAGATCACTCTTGATGAACAGAGATTATCTCAGCCTGGGTGTCACAACAGGGGACATCTGGGCACCAACTCTGAGAGGTACCTGAGCACTGACAGACTAATAAGTACAGAAATTCTTTCTCCCTCACCCCCTTATCACTTCAGCCCTGGACTAGGGGTCTGCTCTTTAGGTTGAGAGAGGCAGGCCCATGGTTCCCACTGGCTACCTACTTCTTGGAGTGGCAGGTCACTGAGGAGGGCCCTCACCGACTGGGGGCAGGTGTGTGGGCAGCAACCACCCAGCCACCCGGGGCCGCAAGCCACCCAAGCGTCCCGTCTGGCAGCCTCCATCCTCGCTTCACACCTCCACTGCCTTTCATTTTCAGCTCTGATTGGTTTTCTTGTTTTAACACATACCCCAGGCCCTGTCTTTGACCCCGGTGATGGATTCAGCTGCTCCCTGGGACTTCAGCTGCCAAGCTTGCCTGGAGCTGCTGGGGGTGGGGGAGGGAAAGACGGTGGAGGAAATTACCCTTCATGTTCCAGGCTCAGCGGCGGGTGAGGAACACCCTCCCCAGGGCCAAGAGGCAGCTCGAGGCTGCACAGGACGGCGGTGGGGACCGTCAGGCTCTGTCACAGGGAAATGGATTTTCCCTCCCCGGGCCTCCAGTTTCCCTTCCGAGCAAGGCAGTCTGATGGTGGTGAAACGCTCATGTCTGTGACGTGGAAAGTCTGAGACCTCGGACAAATGGGACATTGATTTTCCTTCATGCTTCTGGATGTGCCTGCTCCCAGCATCTGCCTGTGCTGGCTGTGCCTCCAGAGAACTGGCCAGGAACTAGCACTAGATGGTCCTCAACCTGCCAGACCTGGAGGGGGAGCAGGGCTGGGGAAGGGCCACAAGATGACCAGAGCGTTCTTCCTCTGGAGGACTGAAGGGTGCGCCAGGGGCCTAACCCCCTCCCAAACCTACTGCCTATGGGACCCAAAAGGAGCCCCCACCCAGGTTCTTGTCACAGAAAATGATAGATGACAGGCTGAGGGTGGCAGTACCTCAGCCAAGCGGATGGGGCAGTTCGAGCCATCAGATGTTTGGCATGCCCAGTGTACAATGGCTAATTGGAAGCATCTGGATGGTTGACTGAAAACAGGTGTCTGTCAGCCAAGATGCAGAGACCTTGAATGCACCTCCTCTCACAAGCGCATCAAAATCGCAACTATCTGCAGAACAACCATCCATGCAAAAGACTGGAACCTACCAGATCTACAACTGAAGACATAAGGAAGGAGCCACAACGAGCCCGGTAGGAGCAGTGGACTCGTGGTATAATCAAATCCCATACCACAGACTTGAGTGACCCACGGACTGGAGAAGAATTACAGTGCAGAGGTTCTCCCACAGGAGTGAAGGTTCTGAACCCCACATCAGGCTCCCCAGCCTGGGGCATCTGGCACCAGGAAGAGGAGCCCCCAGAGCACTGGGCTGTGAGACCAGTGGGGCTGAATTGCAGGAACCCCACAGGACTGAGGGGAAACTGAGACTCCACTCTTGGAACGCACACCAAGTCTCACTTGCACCGGGACCCTGGGCAAAAGCAGTCATTTTATAGGAACCTGGGCCAGACCTACCTGCTGCTCTTGGAGGGTCTCCTGGGGAAGGGGTGCAGCTGTGGCAAGCTGGGGACAGACACTGGCAGCAGCCATATTTAGGAGCTCCTTGGGCCACTGGAAGCCAGGTGCAGTGGGCGGGGCTGTAGTGTGGGCTCCTCCCCCTCACTGACCGTTAGACCTAGCCCCGCCCACAACCTGTAGTCCACATTGCTCAGCTACCTCAGGCCCTACAAGTACCTGGGAGGGCGACAGGGCCCCACCTGCTAGCAGATAGGCTACCTGAAGACTAGCGAGCCCACACCTGCGTCTGGACACAGACCTAGACAGAGCCCAGCACCCCAGACAGCCATACATCTACAGATGTGACACTGAGAGGTGGGAACTTCTCAGGTGCGAGAGTGTTTCCTATGGGTGAGGTGAGCACAGCCTGGATCTCAGGGACGCGGGCGTGGCTGTGAGAGCTATGGGTCCCTGCAGGGGCTCCTGATGCTCAGAGGGAATGGGAAGGGAGCACCTGGCGCCTCACCTCACATCAGTCTGAGGACAGGTGGCTCCTCCCCGGCACGATTTGGCAGCTGCCCTGGGCAGCCTCTGCTCCAACCCTGCTCCTGTTTGGTGGCTGGGGCTGGACAGGGCCCCATGACAGAGGAATGAGTCTGAAGACCTGGTCTTCCAGGCCCACTCTGCTCCCTCCAACTGTGGGACTTCTGAGCCTCATTTAATTCATCCCTCAAGTTGGAATGTTGTCGATGCATAAGGCACAGGGTGGTTGTAAGAGTGCTTTGTAAATCATAGAAGGAGATTTGGACATTTTATTCTTTCCAGAACCTCAGGCAGCAGAGCCGGGGACTCACTTGAGATCTAGTTGACTCCCTTTCTTCCCTGCTGCGGGGCCTCCAGGGGAACCTGTGGTAATCATCACAGCCCTGAGTCCTGAGCTCTCACCTGTGCCAGGGGCTGAGCGCAGGGCAGGGGATGCCAGTGAGCCATCAGGTTTTCCTGCTTCCCGGTGCCTTGGTGTCAGACCAGGAATATGAACCCCTGATCTGGCAGAGAACTGAGGGGTATGAGCCGTGCTGTTCCAATGGCCTAGCCTCAGATACTCAAGGAAAGGGAAGGCCAAGGAAGACAAGAAGGCTTTCTGGAGGAGGTGGCTCTGAGCTAGGGTTTGAGGGACAAGTGGCATTTAGACATAGGTCCAAGAAGCAGCAAGGGGGCTCCCGGTGAGGGTAGGGGAGTGGAGGCATCCCAGGCAGGCCTGGAGGTGGGAATGTGTTTGGCTTTCTATCTGAGCTGAGAGGATAGACATGTGCTCATTAAGTCCTGGAACCATGTTTGCCTCAGGTTTGGAGGGTGGGGCCGTAGACTGCCCCTCAGCCTGGTTGTCCCTCTATTATACAAATGCGTCACCCCCTGGTCCTAGGACTGGACCCACAACCCTTCTCTTCTAGCAAAAGGCATTCTTCCCCCCTCTCTTCCTGAACCTGTGGCACTTGTCCACATCCTGTCAGAAATTCTTGGTCCAAGTCAATAAAAAATGGCTGACATCAGTAAGAAATATCCGTGAAAGCATTTCATTTGGAAAGATGAAAGAACTCCCTGGAGGAGCAATTAGAAGCATGACACATGGCAGCCTCTGGGGAGCTGGACTGAAGGGTGACTGACATTCAAGGACAAGGCTGTCCTCAGTACTGACTGTTTAACTTCAACAAAAATGAAACCACAAAATTTTTTTTAACATACCTTCTTGCCCAACCTGAATCCTTCCTACTACATAGGAAGGCCATCTCCTGTTATCCTGTCCTTGGAACAAATTAAGGTGGACAATGGTTTTTAGAGGAGATCCTCAGAGATTCCCTTGGCTGACAGTGTGGGCATCATCACTCCTCTGAGCTTGGAACCATCAGGGCAGAAGAATTTTCTTTGATTCTCTAGACCCCAAATCCTGATCAGCACAAATAATGTGGAAGCCCAGAGCTCTGGGATATTAAGGCAGCATGATCCATGCTGGTACATGGGAGCTGGGTGTGTACCCTGAGCCACACCACCACCTGGCTTCAGTTCTGGCTTGCCATGGGCCAGCTTGCTCACCTTGGGCAAGTTACGTAACCTCTCAGCACTGGCTCAGTCTCCCCTTAGGCGAACACTACCATGTGTTTCCAGAGGTTTGAATGACACACGGAGCCTGGCATTTGGTAGGCTCTTCGTACATACAGTCCATTTGTTGTTTGGATTTTGGAATTACAGAAGTGTGTAAGATGCTAAGCTATTAGATGCTGGATGCAAAAGAAATTTGAAAGGTCATCTTCATTTTGTACAGAGAAAACTGATGTTCTGAAAGCTTGAGACCAACGAGTCAGATAAGAACCTCTAAGATCCTCAGCACCCTTCCTCCAGCTCACAGGTGGGGCAGAGGCACTGGGAAGTGACTTCAGAGCTGGGAGCAGACTTGGGTCCGAAGGGACAGTGGCAGAGAGGGAAGATGGGAGTGAGGGAAGGAAGCAGGAAGCAGATGCCAGCAGAGTGTGGAAATGATGGTGGGAGATGGAACCACTGGGCTGTCCCTCCACTGAAAGGGCACTCTGGGCTGCTGAATGTGGCAGGAAGTGACTGTATGGCCAGAAGTGACTGGAAGTGGTGTGTGTCAGGTGTGTTAAAGGCAGGGCCAGAGGCTGGCTGGGGAAATGGGGCCTTCCTAGCTGACCATGTCTTCAAACATATCTGTAAGGACAAAGGGTTTCAGGAGCTCCAAGGCTGGCATGGTGGACTGAACAATAGCTGTGCCTGGGGGTGACCCAGGGGATCTGTGGTTTATGGTTCCTGTGGCCAGATAACTCTGAAGGTTGTGATGCAACTTTTTCTGTGACCCTGAGAGTTTCATATGATGTGAGTAGCCCCTAGCCACAGAAAGGGGGTACCTGAAAGGACAGAAGATTAAGTATTTTTAGAAGTCAGCTCCCCTCCCAGCCAGTCTCACCCCAAGGCGTCGCCAATACAGTCTCTGCTCAGGGAGGTTCTGGGTCCTGTTCCCCTTTAAGGAATTCAGAAGTTTCCTAAAAATGGGACCAGGTATTGGGTGCTAGGAGCCTCTATTCTGTGACTGAGCTAGTATCAGGCCCCAAAATGTTTTGGGGACTCCCAAGACTTGGAAGGAAAGCAATGACAAACCTAGACAGCATATTAGAAAGCAGAGACATCACTCTGCCTACAAAGGTCCATATAATCAAAGCTATGGCTTTTCTAGTAGTCATGTATGGATGTGAGAGTTGGACCATAAAGAAGGCTGAGTGCTGAAGAATTGATGCTTTTGAACTGCGGTGCTGGAGAAGACTCTTAAGAGTCCATTGGACTGCAAGGAGATCAAACCAGTCAATCCTAAAGGAAATCAACCCTGAATATCCATTGGAAGGACTGAAGCTGAAGCTTCAATACTTTGACCACCTGATGCAAAGAGCCAACTCATTGGAAAAGTCCCAGATGCTGGGAAAGATTGAGGGCAGGAGGAGAAGGGGGTAACAGAGCATGAGATGGTTGGATATCATCACTGACTCAATGGTCATAAATTTGAGCTAACTCCAGGAGATAGTGAAGGACAGTGAAGCCTGGCAAGCTACAGCCTGGGGTCACAAAGAGTCAGACACAACTTAGCAACTGAACAATAACAACAACAAAGACTGGAATAAGGAAGAGAGATATATCTAAGAAGCACAATGAGGATCTAGGATTTCTACCTAGTAGAGGTTTTAGGGTAGCAAGCTGGCAGGGATGGGTACTGGGGCTTATCTTGAAGCTGTATTTGCATTTGAAGGTGACCTTGAACTTTGGTAGAATCCAAACCTACAGCAAAGTGATCTGTTCCTACCTTGCACCTGGGCCAGCAGTCATCTCCCAGCCCAGGCATGGATCTCTGACTTCTGGGCTGTCTGCTGTTTAGATAATTCTTCTCTTCAAACCTCAGTTTTCCCTCCTTGTCAATGTACCAGCTGGATCTCATTCAGCCAACTGGAGCCAAAAAGTATCCATCTGCTCTCTGTTCTCAGGACAGCCCTGCCATTGTTAGTATCAGTAGCTTGTCCTCTTGGACTTTCTCCAGGTGAATGTCCTGATCTTAGAACCATTCCCCACCATGAGGGCAGCACAGAGCCCAGCACAACCAGTCCCTGCAGGGTCCTAAGGCTGTTCTTCCACAACCAGGACATCTGGAATTTGCTTGTCTTTTTCCACATGAATTACTGCTTTTTACCCATATCTCTTCCAAGCTCTAATTACTCACAACACCCCCCCGCCACCCACCAAAAAAAAAAAAAAACAAAAAAAACCACATTTTACATTTACCCCTCTTAACCTTGTTTCAAGCTAGCAATATCTTTTTGTATCTTGATTCCAACATCTCATTGTATTAGCTTTCTCTCCCAGCCTGAGTCCTCTGTAAATCTGATAAGTGGCCTTCTGTGCCTTTATCCAAGCCACTGATAAAAGCATTAAACAAGACATGGTCAAGTTCAGAGAAAGCACTGTAGCCTCTAGAGAGCCCTCCAATTTGATATTGATTAATTAATTAGTCTCTTTGGACATAGCTGTTCAACCAGCTATGGATCTGGCTCACATCCTCTCCACAGGGAAGTCTTGAGAGACTTTATCAAATGCTTACCCAGAAGTTTTAGGTCTACAGCAATCTTCTGATTCATCTCTCCAGGACCCTGACAAAAAATGGGGACTGAGCACGTTTGTCATGACCTCCTGGGGAACCCACACCAGCTCCTGATGACCACATACCCTTTGATAATTGGCCACAAACTACGTGCTTAACGATCACTTCTACAATTTTACTTGGAACTAGCATACAATTAATTTGTCTACATTTCTGGAATCTCTCTCTCTCCCTTGGAAAACTGGGACACATATTGATCTCCTTTTACCCCTCATTAGTTTTCCACAATTTTTCAAGGGTTGCTGTTTCAGCTTCTACAAACATATCTGTTGGTTCTTCCAGAAATTTCAAAGATAACTAGGGCATTCTAGAAGGCAAATTTGTCTAAAGCAGTTAGTTACCTGGAAACCATAAAGAAAAAAATCCTTCTCTTTGGCCATATAAACATTGAAAAGCATATCTATGGAAGACCTCCAAAGTAAAAGTCAATTACAATAATGTTTCCCACAAATATGAACAAGACTAATTTTTCTGTCATACAAACAGGTCTTAAAAATCAATAAGAAAAAGAGAAAAATGAGTAGAGGATTTAAACAGGCAGTTTATAGAAACAACAAATACAAAAGGCCAGTAAGCATATGAAAATATGCTTAATCTCTCACCATTAATGCAAAACAAGGTTAAATCTGTATATTATTAAATTAGCACAAATTAAAATTTGATGAAACCCAGTGCCAGCAAGGACATGGAGAAATGGGCACTCACGTATGTAGCTGGTGAAAGTGTACATTGCTGCAATCTGTTTGCAAGGGATAGTTTAATAATATCTACCAAAATTTTAAATAAATGTCCTTGCCTGTAGGGATTTGATCACAGAGCTATGCAGGTGTTCACCAGCAGCCCCTTTGTCAGGCTCCTGATCATTCTTCTTGCTGGAGAAGGACACCAGACAGGACTCAAGGATCCTTCTTTCTCCATCCTGCTTTAACTCCCTACCACCCAGACTTTCCAGTGGTTACAAGTCCTGTTGTTGCATTTGGGTTGTTTGCCTCTATTGTTTGGGAGAGATTCTTTTTTCCCCCAGTTTATCTTCATCCAGATCTTATCCTCTGAACTACAGGTTCATTTCACACTTTTTGTTTTCTGCTTTGGTCTATGTTTCTTCTTCCATCCTCTGCCTGGGTCCCTGGTAAACTTTAGTTGACACTTTAGATGCCTCTCTTTTTCTTCCTTGAAGTCAATTGTTCTCACAGGTCAGAATCAGGGCACAGGGTATGGGACCATATCCATCTTTGCTCAGAAAGTTTTCATCTCTGCCTTCCTGAAGTCCAGGATAGCTTTATTCAGCACACAATCTTGAGCGCCAGGGTGCTAGAGAGCCACAGTGGAGATTAGATAGGAAGCCAGCCCTCAAAGGACTCTACCAGGAGCACAGTATATGCTGATGAATTATAATGTAGATTTTTAAAAACTTCATTGTGTCCTAAGTAATGCCCCAACATAGCCTGGACTTTCCTGGCAGACATTGGAATCTTTCAGGAGGTGGAGGGGCAAGGAAAATGAATCATCTGGCCTGTTTTCCCCATCCTATTCCTAATCTGATTGTACTGCTGCGTGGAGACAGCATATGAAAGGAAAGTGTGTTCCAATTCTACTTCTTGGGCAACCTCGGGGCACATGGGGTAGGTAACTGGTAGGAACATGATTGTTCCTTTTCAGTTGGGGGTTAGAAAACAGAGTCATTAAAAGGTCTCTGAGCTTGGAAGAAAGTGTGTGTGTACGTGTGTGTGTGTGTGTGCATACATGCACATGTATTCCACATGTGGGGAAGCTGCATGTGAGAATGAGGATGGAAAGTGTGTGTACCTTCATGAAGCAGCGGTGTGGAGGGTGGTGTGGGAATGTGGAGAGAGTTTGGGGTCCCTTCCCCCACTAATATCAAGATTGCAGTAACCGCAGATTAAGTGCTGCTGACCCCAGGAGAGAAGCGGCTCTGTTTCCAAGGGAACCACATGGCTCAATCAAGGTCCCTGAAAGGGAGGGTGAGCCAGGATGGAGCAGCCCTTCAACCTTCCAGAGCAGTAGTGCATACAGAGGAGCTGTCTGCCCTGCTTCAGCCTGCTGAGGGAGCCTGGGCAGGTCACTTAACACTGCCTGGCCCCTTCACAAGCTCCTGCTCCTAGGAGAGGTAGACAGGTAGTTAAGGCTCTTGGCTATCCACCTGCCCCCTTCCGCCCCCCTCCCTGCCATGGTCTCTGAATGATCTTGGGATAGTCCATTTGCTTCTCTGAGCTTGGTTTTCCCATCAACACAATGACAGTATTGGTCAAAGAGTCTCTAAGGGTTCCTCCCAGTTCTATGACTTTCTCCTGAGACCTCTCCCCTCTTCTATCACATGCAGACTCCTTGGTCCAAAATGTGAGGGGAATGGAGGACCCAGGGAAGCCATTCTCCTTGCCCACCTTCCCCTACCAAATAGCACCCATTGTGCCATCTCCATAGCAACTGATGCCTCCCCATCTTTAGGGAATGAGTGGGGTATTCAAGAGGCCAGTGGTGTTTTTATCAGCAGCTTCAAGCAGGAGCAGAGATGGAAGTTGAATATCAGGAGGGGCTCTGATCTGAAGAGAAGGTGAGAAGGGGCCCCTCAGCCCACAGCCCTTCAGTAGGGTCACTGGAAAGTTGCAAACTGAGCCTCACCCTGTCTAGGGCATCCTGGCCCATGGGTAGGTCCCACCTCCACAGAACCCAGCATAACGCAACCTAAACCCTGATCTCAGATGAGAAAGTCATGGAAGTGCCACGGGGTGGAAAGAACCCTTGCAGTCAGGCCAGCTGGTTTCACTTTCCGGTTCTTCCAGGTCAGTGGGTCTCAACCCTGGCTGCACATTAGAACCACTAAGAGAGCTTTTAAAGATGCCCAAGTCTGCCCCCAGGACATCCCAAGATGGGATCCACGCTTCAATATTTAAAATGTTCCACCAGAGACTCTGTTTCTAGCCATAAAGGAGTAATAGGAACTGAATTCACCTTTCTATTTTAAACAACCAGAAATCTGGACAAAATATAGGATATGATAGATGTTGAACAACTGGCAGGGCAGGACAGTAATTGCTTAGAGAAAGGAAACCAACACAGTGAGTCCTACAGTTTCTTCAACTTACACTCTGGGTTGGGAAAACAGAGACTGAAGTTCGAGGAGACCAAGGTGTCTAGACTTTGTGGGAGAGAGTGCTGGAGAGGTGAGGGCTGCAAAGAAAGAAAGCACTCCAGAGCATAGCAGAGGGAATCTCTTGGGGTTTTGGCTAAGAACTCATCTGAGCACATGTGAAAACCACTGGGCAAAAAACCACTAGCGAGCAACAGACTGAACAATCTCCAGAGTGCAGACAGGGGATTGTTCTTGTTCACCCCAGTTAGAGTAGGAAAACCTTGTAATACAGCAGACATCAGCTAGAGTCTTGAGAAATGTGTCCTGGGTCATAGAGTTAAATTATCTCCAGAGCAAAGTGTGCACTGAAATCACCCTTAAAAAGATAAAATAGCAAACCTTGAAGGAATCCAACTATTTTCAGATAACTTGTGTTTCAGAACAAAACTAAGAATATTTATGGGAACACATAAATATATAGCATCCAACAAAGTATAATTCACAATGTCTGGCATCCAACCAAAAATTGGTGTTGTTGTTTAGTCACTAAGATGTGTCTGACACTTTTGTGATTCCATGGACTGTAGCCTGTCAGGTTCCTCTGTCCATGGGGTTTCCCAGGCAAGAATACTAGAGTGGGTAGCTCTTTCCTTTTCTGGGGGATCTTCCTGATCCAGGGATCAAACCTGTGACTCCTGCATTGGCAGGTGGATTCTTTACCACTGAGCCAAATGTATTAATTTTCTATTGCTGCCATAACAAATAACCATAAACTTAGCGGCTTCAAACAACACGTGATTATCATGTTACAGCTTCTATGGGCCAGAAGCCCAGGCACAGCACAGTTTAGCGGGGTTCTCTGGCTATGCTCTCCCAAGGCTGAGATCAAGATGCCAGTTCTCTTGGTTCTCTGGATCTTGGACTTGTCTTCCTAGCTTAACCTCAGCTCTTGTGGCTGTAGGCCTGAGGTCCCATTTCTGTGTTGGTTGTCAGCTAGGGGCTGCTCTGAGCTCCTTGAGGCTTCCCAGATTCCTTGTCATGATACCCATACTTTCAACACATCAGCAGTGATGCATCAAATTTTACCCCTGCTCTGAATTTCTGTGACTTACTCTTCTGTCTCTGCTTTAAGGAGGCATGATTATGTTGAGCTCACCCTGGGTAATCAAATATATTCTTATTTTGAGATCAAATGATTAGTAAACTTAAGTATATCTGCAAAGTACTTTTTCTCTATATAAAGTAACACATCCGTGGTTTTCTAGTTTAGAGCATAGAGTGCTCTTGGGGGCCATAATTCTGCCAGGTATGCAAAGAAGCAGAAAAATATCCATTCTAGGTGAAAAATAAAACATTAGAAATAGGCCAGAAATGAGAGTGATGCTTAAATTAGTGGACAAGGGTGTCAAAACAACTGTTATAACTGTGCCCTATATGTTCAAGAAAAGAGAAGAAATTATAACCATGATGGAGAGAGAAATGGAAGATGTAAAAAACATTCAAATGGAACTTTTAGCAATGAAAAATTCAATATCTGAAATTACACTATATTTTCAATATCTGAAAATACATTGGGTGGGATTCATCATAGATTAGACAGAGCAGAAGAAAAGACAGTAAACTTGAAGACACAGGACGAAGAATGACCCAGAATGAAGCACGCACAGAGAGAAACAGAAACACAAAAGTACATGGAACTATGATAAGCAATCCAGTGTCACACACATAAAAAAGAGACAAACATGCTTTTGAACAAGTAATGACCAAAACCTTTCTAAATTTGCTGAAAACTATAAATCCACAGAGCCAAGAAGCTCAATGAACCCACAGCAAGAGAAACATAAAAAAACCATGCCAAGACACAAATAAAATTGCTGAAATCAGTGATAAAATGAAAAATTTAAAGGCAGCCACAAGAAAAATACACAGATAGAGGAACATAGAAATGGTAACAGACTTCTTGTGAGACATTATTCAGTCCAGAAGGTACAAGATAATGTCTTTAAATACTAAAAGAGAACTTATCAACCTAGAATTTAATACCCATTAAAAGTGTTTTTGAAAATGAAAATAAAATTAAGCCTTTTGATTCAATGACAGCTAGGAGAATTCATCATCAGCAAACATCCTCTATAAGAAATGTTAAAGGAAATTGTTCAAGGAAGAAAAACATACCAGATAGAAATTTGGATAGAGGAATCAAGAGTGGTAGAAATGCAGAAATGTGAATAAATATTAAAGACATTTTAAAAATATTTTTTGATCTCTTTAAGATACAATTGCCTTAAAATATTTTACAGCTTGCTATTTGTGACCATACAGATAGACCAAGAGGGTATTATCCTGAGTGAAATAAGTCAGAAAGAGAAAGAAAAATCCTGTATGATTTCACTTATATGTGGAATCTAAAAAACAAAACAAATGAACAAACATAACTAAACAAAAACAGTCATAGATACAGAGAACAAGCAAGTGGTTGCCAAGGGCAGAGGGATGGAAAAGGGGAGAAGTAAGGAAGATTATGAGATATAAATTTTAGTTACAAAATAAATATCATGGATATGGAATGTACAATGAGGGGAATATAGTCAATAATGGCTATATTTTGTGTCAGATGGAAACTAGATTTATTATAGTGATCATTTGAAATGTATAGAAGTATTAAATTACTATGTTGTGTATCAGGAACTAACATAGTGCCGTAGGTCAATTATACTTCAGAAACCAACCAAACAAGCAAACAAACTCATAAAAAAGACCTGATTTGTAGATACCAGAGGTGGAAAGTGTTAGCTGCTCAGTCGTGTCTGACTCTTTGTGACCCCGTGGACTGTAGCCTGCCAGGCTTCTCTGTCCATGGGATTTCCCAGGCAAGAATACTGGAATGGGTTGCCACTTCCTTTTCCAGGGATCTTCCTGACACAGAGATCAAACCTGAGCCTCCCACATTACAGGAAGATTCTTTATCATCTGAGCCACCAGAGGAACCCTACCAGAGGTGTTTGAGAGCAGTGTTCCCTCAACTTTGTTCTTTTTTTTTTTCTTCCAAAACTTTTGGCATTTTGAGGTCCCTTACATATGCATGTAAATTTTAGAAGCAAATTGTGAGTTTTCTACAAATAAATAGGATGACTTGACTAGGATATCATGCAACCAATGGAACAATTTGGGGGAAATTGATGTCAATGATATTGAACCATCTGATTCATGAGAATAATATGTCTCTCCTTTATTTGGTCTTCTATAATTTCTCTGAGAAAGATTCTATTGTACAGGAATTGCAAATATTTTATTAAATATATTCCAAAGTATGTAATATATTTTGCTATTGAAATAGTATTCTAAAATTTGAATTTCAAATTATTCATTCCCAATATATAGAAAAGGAATACATTTTAAAATCCTATGACCATGTCAGCTATCAATTCTAGTAGCTTTTTTTTAACCCCTTAAAATTTTCTTCTTAGACATGATCATGTCATCTGTGAAGAAAACAGTTCTAATTTTTCCTTTCCAATTTGTGTGACTTCTTTTCTTCTTGCCTGCTTGTACTGGCTGGGACCTCCATTACAGTGTTCAGTAGAAGTAGTGAGAATGGAAATCCTTAGTTTTTTCCCAATATTAAGAGGAAACATTCAGCTTTCCACCATTAAATGTGATGTTAGCTGTTGGTTTTACATAAATACTCCTTATCAGATTGGGGAAATTTCCTTCTGTTCCTATTTCACTGAGAATTTTCTTTTTAAAATTATGAATGACTATTTAATTTTCTCAAATGCCTTTTCTATATCTATTAAGATGACCATATGGATTTTATTTTTATAAAGACTTCTATTATTGAAGTAAATTTGATATGTAACTTTATGTAGTTTCAGGAGTACAACATAATGATTACATAAATGTGTGTATTATGAAATGATTACCATAAGAAGTCTAGTTAACATCCATCACCACACAGAATTTCAATTTTTGTGTGTGATAAGAACTTCTAAGATTGAGTTTCTTAGCAACTTTCAAATATATAATGCAACATTATTAACTATAGTCACTGTGCTATACATCATGCCCCCAATATGGAGACTTAAGATAACTACATAATGCCTTGGAAAAACTAACAACATTTCAGATCATTATACCCATTATACAGAGACATGATTAATTCGAATTCTATGTTTACAAATTTCCTATAAATTTAGAGACATAATTTTATAAACCACTTCATGATTTATATATGAGTGAATTATTTATTTGGAGATTGATTTTTAAAACTTAGAACAATTTTGAATTTTTGGAATAAGCTACATTAGTCACAGTGTACCTCCTTTTTCATATATTACTGGTTTCACTTCACTAACATTTTGTTAAATCATTTTGCTTGCTTTTTTATAGAATATTGAACTATAGGTTTCCTTTCTTATAATGCCTTCCATTTTGGTATGAGGGTAATACTTGCCTCATAAAAGAAATTGAGAGATAGTCCCTCCTCTTGTATTTTCTGGAAGAGTTTCTGTAGAATTGTTATTATTTCCTCTCTAAATGCTGAGAATTTACCAATGAAGGACTTCTCTGGTGTCTCAGTGGTAAAGAAGCCATTTGCCCATGCAGGAGACAGGGTTTGATCCCTAATCTGGGAAGATCCTATACGCTGCGGAACAACTAAGCCCCCTGCGCCACAATTATTGACCCTGTGCTCTAGAGCCCAGGAGCTGTAACTTCTGAGGCCAACTACCGAGGCCTGCATGCCCTAGAGCCTGTGCTCCGCAACAAGAGAAGCCAGCACAATGAGAAGCCCATGCACCACAACTAGAGAGTAGCTCACCACAACTGGAGAAAAGCCCATGCAGCATTGAAGACCCAGCACAGCCAAAAATAAATACATAAAATAAAAAAAGAGAAAAAGAATTCACCAGTGAAGTCATCGGGGCCTGGAGTTTCCTTTATGGAAAGGAGTTCAACTACTTTTATAGGTATAGGGTAATTCAGGGTGTCTATTTCTTCTCAAGTGAGCTTTGGTAGATCATATGTTGTAGGACTTGAATTACTTTAAATTAATTGTAGTTTGTTTTATGACCCAGAATATGGTCTACCTTTATAGACATTTTATGTGCTTTTGAAAATAATTAATAATCTGCTATTGTTTTTTGGAGTATTCTATACATGTCATTTAAGTCAGTTTGTTTAATAGGGTTGTTAAAAATCTATTATTTCCTTGATGATTTTCTGTCTACTTTTCCCTCTATTTTTAAGAGAGAAGTAGTGACTGTTTCAACCATAATTGTGGATTTCTCTATTTCTCCTTCCAGTTCTATCTGTCTTTGCTTCATGTATCTTGAAGCTCTGTTATTAACTACATAATGTTTAGTATTGCTATTTACTCCTCCTTTATTGACTTCTTTATCATTTTAATTGATGTTCTTTATCCCAGGTAATATTCTTTCTTTGAGATATTTGTTTGATATTAAAATAGCCACTCCAGCTTTCTTTTGTTTCACGTTACCATGTTATATTTTTAAAACTTTTACACTTAATTTAATTGTATCTTTATAGTTAAAGTGTATTTCTTGTAGGTAGCATATAATTGGGCTTTTCTTTTTATTCTGATGGTCTCTGCCTTTTAATTGGGGTGTTTAGACTATTTACATTTAATGAAATTATTGATATGGTCATATTTAAATCTATCATTTTGTTAATAGTTCACTAAACCATCTGTCTGTTCTTTCTTTACTTTTTTCTTCTTTTTGATTTATTGAGTATTATTTATGAGTCAATTTTATCCTTGGCTTATTTGTTAGGTATCACTCTTTGTTTTATTATTTTATTGGTTACTTTAGGGTTTATAGTTATTGCCAACTTATCACAGTCTACCTTCAAATAGTCTACCTTCTAATGTATTCATTACATACATATTATAAAGACCTTACAATAATACATTTCTGTTTCTCTCTTCCTGGCCCTCGTGTTATTGTCATAGGCTTTACACAATATATTATAACCATTTTGTTCAACGATAAAGATATTCACATAGTTAAAAGCTTTAAAATATTTGTATTAATGTAGTTACCCATTCCAGTGCTCTTTTTTCCTTTGTATAGATCCATGTTTCCATCTGGTGTCATGCTCCTTCTGTGTGAAGAATGTTCTTCACATTTCTCAGATTGCAACCTGTTGGCGATGAATTCTTTAAACTTTTGAATATCTGTAAATATATGTGTCTCATTTTCATTTTTAAAAAGATATTTTCACTGGGCATAGAATTGTAGGTTGACAACTTTCCCCAGCAATTAAAAAGTTGTATTTTAGCTTCCATTATTCTGATAAGAAATCTGCAATATTATTTTTACCATTTTTTTCTTTTCTAAAGTGTCTTTTCATCTGACAAGACTTTCTTTTTATCACTGGTTTTGAGCAATTTGAATATGATATGCCTTGGGGTCAATTCTCTTCATGTGCTTGGAATTCTTTTCATTTCTTGGATTCATGGGTTAATACTTTTCATCAAATTTGAAAGTTTTGGCTATTATCTCTTCAAATAATTTTTGTCTTCTCTCTAACCCCCACCTCTCTTCAGTGATTTCAGTTACTTATAAATTACTCTCCTTGAAGCCCCACAGTTCAGTGATGCTCTTGTATTTTTGAATATCTTTTTTTTTTTTCTGTGTGTTTCATTTGGATACTTTCTGGTACTATGCATTCAAATTCACTAGTATTTTCTTCTGCCATGTCTAATTTGTCATTAACCCCATCTCAGACACCAAGGTTTTTATCTCAGACATTGGAGCTTTCAATTCTAGATGGTCTTTTTTTTTTTTAAACAAAACTATCATCTGTGTATCTACTTAACTTTTGAACATATGAAATATAGTTATAATGACTGCTTTAATGTTCTTGTCTGCAGATTTTAACATTGTTTTCAGTTCTGTGTCTGGCCCAGTTCATTGATTATTCTACTCAATATGGATTGTGTTTTTCATAATCCATATGATGGATTGTGAATGGTATGGCTGGTAATCTAATGGACTTCAGACATGGATTTTACCTTATTGAGTCCTGGCTATTTTTATATTCCTGTAACTATTCTTGTTTTTTCCCCCTTGGGATGATCCAGTTAAATTACTTGGAAAGAACTGATCCTTTTGAATCTTGATTTTATGACTTGTTAGGCAGATCTGGAGCAGTTGCTCAGTCTAGGGCTCATTATTCCCCATTACTGAGGCAAGAACTTCCTGAGTATTCTACCTAATAATCCATGAATTATTAGCTTTTCCAGTCTGGCAGTGGGAAGAAGCCCACCTCTGGCTCTGTGTTAACTTTGGGAAATATTTCCTAATCTTTTTATATTGTTTTTATTCCCTCAGCCATGGATAATTTCTTTATATACTTGCACTTATCAGTACTCTGCTGAATTTTTAGGAGGGCCCTCTGTAGATTTCCAGGGTTCTCTCTCTGTGCAACATTTTCCTTGAGAATCTGAGCTGCCTATATCTCACCAGATGCTTAACTTTTCCCTCCTTAACCCAAGGAATCCACTAGTCTCCACCTGGATTCCTCCTCCCTGCATTGAGGACTGAAAACTCTTTCAAGGCACTAAGCCTCAACAATTGCAGGGCTCACTGGTTTATTTCCTTTTTCTCAGCAGGAAATAGCCCACTTGCCACAACTCCTGAGCTGGTGTACTGTAGAGCCCATGCTCTGCAGCAAGAGAAGCCTACGCACTACAACTAGAGAGGAACCCCCACTTACTGCAACTAGAGAAAGCCCACATGCAACAACGAAGACCCAATGCAGTGGGAGAAAACTTAATACACCATGACTTAATGTCATTGTTCAGTCACTCAGCCATGTCCTACTCCATGACCCCATGGACTGCAGCATGCCAGTCTTTCCTGTCCTTCACCATCTCCCGGAGCTTGCTCAAATTCATGTCCATTGAGTTGGTGATGCCATCCAGCCATCTCCTCCTCTGTTGTCCCCTTCTCCTCCCGCCTTCAATCTTTCCCAACATCAGGGTCTTTTCTAATGAGTTGGCTCTTCACATCAGGGGGCCAAAGTATTGGAGCTTCAGCTTCAGCATCAATTCTTCTAATGAATATTCAGGATTGATTTCCTTTAGAATGGATTGGTTGGATCTCCTTGCAGTCCAAGGGACTCTCAGGAATCTTCTCCACCACCATAGTTCAAAAGCATCAATTCTTCAGTGTTCAACCTTCTTTATGGTCTAAATCTCACATCCATACTTGACTCTACTGGAAAAACCATAGCTTTGACTAGATGGACCTTGTAGACAAAATAATGTCTCTGCTCTTTAATATACTGTCTAGATTGGTCATAGATTTTCTTCCAAGGAGCAAGCATCTTTTAATTTCATGGCTGCAGTCACGATTTGCAGTGATTCTTCAGCCCAAGAAAATAAAGTCTCTCACTGTTTCCATTGTCTCCTCATCTATTTGCCATGAAGGGACTGGGCGCCATGATCTTCATTTTTTAGTGTTGAGTTTTAAGTCAGCTTTTTCACTCTCCTTCTACTTCATCAAGAGGCTCTTTAGTTCCTCTTTGCTTTCTGCCATAAGGGTGGTGTCATCTACATATCTGAGGTTATTGATATTTCTCCCTGAAATTTTGATTCCAGCTTGTGTTTTATCCAGCCTGGCATTTCACATGATATACTCTGCATATAAGTTAAATAAGCAGGGTGACAATATACAACCTTGACATTTTGACAATCCTTTCCCAATTTTGAACCAGTCTGTTATTGCATGTCCAGTGCTAACTGTTGCTTCTTGACCTGCATACAGATTTCTCGGGAGGCAGGTAAGGTGGTCTGGTATTCCCATCTCTTTAAGAATTTTCCACAGTTTGTTGTGATCCACACAGTCAAAGGCTTTGGCATAGTCAATGAAGCAAAAGTCGATGTTTTTTGGGAATTCTCTTGCTTTTTCTAAGATCCAGTGGATGTTGGCAATTTGATCTCTGGTTCCTCTGCCTTTTCTAAATCCAACTTGAACATCTGGAAGTTCTTGGTTAATGCACTGTTGAAGCCTGGGTTGGAGAATTTTGAGCATTATTTTGCTAGCATGTGAGATGAGTGTAAATTGTACAGTTGTTTGAACATTCTTTGACACTGCCTTTCTTTGGGGCTGGAATAAAAACTGACCTTTTCTAGTCCTGTGGCCACTGCTGAGTTTCCCAAATTTGCTGGCATATTGAGTGCAGCACTTTAACAGCATCATCTTTTAGGATTTGAAATAGCTCAGCTGGAATTCCATCACCACCACTAGCTTTGCTTGTAGTGATGCTTCTTAAGGCTCACTTGACTTCACACTCCAGAGGTCTGACTCTAAGTAAGTGATCACACAATTGTTGTTATCTGGATCATTAAGGTATTTTTTGTATAGTGCCACCTCTTCTTAATATCTCTGATTCTGTTAGGTCCATACTGTTTCTGTGCTTTCTTGTGCCTATCTTTGCATGAAATGTTCCCTTAGTATCTCTAGTTTTCTTGAAGAGATCTCTAGTCTTTCCCATTCTATTGTTTTCCTCTATTTCTTTGCACTGATCACTGAGGAAGGCTTTCTTATCTCTCCTTAATAGTCTTTGGAAATCTGCATTCAGATAGGTATATCTTTCCTTTCTCCATTGCTTTTAGCTTCTCTTCTTTTCTCAGCTATTTGTAAGGCCTCCTCAGACAGCCATTTTGCCTTTTTGCTTTTCTTTTTCTTGGAGATGGTTTCGATCTGCCTCCTGTACAGTGTCATGAACCTCTGCCCATAGTTCTTCAGATAATCTGTCTATCAGATCTAATCTCTTGAATCTACTTGTCGCTTCCACTGTATAATCATAAGGGATTTGATTTAGGTCATACCTGAATGGCCTAGTAGTTTCCCTACTTTCTTCAATTTAAGCCTGAATTTGGCAATAAGGAATTCATGATCTGAGCCACAGTCAATTCCCAGTCTTGTTTCTGCTGACTGTATAGAGCTTCTTCATCTTTGACTGCAAAGAATATAATCAATGTGATTTTGATATTAACCATCTGGTAATCTCCACGTGTAGAGTCATCTCTTGTGTCGTTGGAAGAGGGTGTTTGCTATGACCAGTGCCTTCTGTTGGTAAAGCTCTGTTAGCCTTTGCCCTGCTTCATTTTTTACTCCAAGGCCACACTGGCCTGTTACTCCAGGTATCTCTTGACTTCCTACTTTAGCATTCCAGTCCCCTATAATGAAAAGGACATCTTTTTTTGGTGTTAGTTCTAGAAGGTCTTGTAGATCTTCATAGAATCATTCAACTTCAGCTTCTTTGGCATTAGTGGTTGGGGCACAGACTTGGATTACTGTGATATTGAATGGTTTTCCTTGGAAATGAACAGAGATCATTCTGTCATTTTTGAGATTGCATCAAAGTACTGCATTTTGGACTCATTCATAGACTATGAGGGCTACTCCATTTCTTCTAAGGGATTCTTGCCCACAGTAGTAGATATAATGATCAGCAGAATTAAATTCACCCATTCTGGTCCATTTTAGTTCACTGATTCCTAATATGTTGACGTTCACTCATGTCATCTCCTGTTTGACCACTTCCAATTTACCTTGATTCATGGACCTAACATTCCTATGCAGTGTTGTTCTTTACAGCATCAGACAGACATGTCCACAACTGGGTGTTGTTTCCATTTTGACTTGCCTCTTCATTCTTTCTGGAGATATTTCTACGTGCTTCTCCAGTAGCATATTGGGCACCTACCAACCTGGGGAGTTAATCTTTCAGTGCCTTATCTTTTTGCCTTTTTATACTGTTCACGGGGTTCTCAAGGCAAGAATACTGAAGTGGCTTGCCATTCCCTTCTCCAGTGGACCACATTTTGTTGGAACTCTCCACCATGACCATGTTTTGTCAGAAAACATAAACACCAACACTAGGTAGAGTTTATGTCAAGAATACAATGTTGAGATCATGTCTAATTTTTCTCTGGGGATGCAAGCTATAAAGAGAAGAGTGCTCGGCCAGGGGAGACCAAGACCCACTCATCTTGAGCAGATCGCTTTCCTTCCCTGTGCATTGGTGTCCCCATCTATAAAATGAAGGTAAGGAGAATTCCTGCCCAGCATACATGATATACAGAGAAAAGGAAAAGGTGAGAGTGAAGTCATCTGGGAAGCTGTCGGCTGCTGGCATACACTGCCACACCCTTGCCCACCCATCTCCCTACTATATGATTTGCTGGTTTCTATTCCTGGCACTCACTGTCCTCCTGAGCTCTCAGCTCAGGCCCAAACCCACAGTCAGTGCTCAGCAAATCCTTATGGCCTGATGATGATTTTACAGGCATCTGGTCTCCCTTTCACATTTCTCTCCTCACTGGTTCCTGAAGGTGGATAAGAGCAATCAAGGAGCCCCACCCCAGTGTGCTAACTGAAGGGGAAGAGTTGGAAACAAATAATAGTTTGTGGGAGGCTGCTCTGGGATGCATATTCCGGGGCCTCACACCTTTGGGCATCAGAAAGCCCTGAATCTCCTGGGATCCCCCATAGTTGGTTCTTGGGACAGTTGACCCCCTCTGAACTGGGACCTGTCCTTTTCTGGTACATGGCAATGGTCCCAGAGACAAGAGAGGTATTTTCAATGCCAACTCCCTCTGAAGCAGGAGGACTCAGGTGTAAGGCAGGATTTCAGTAACCCTGGGCTCTTGGAACATGAGTACTGGCTCGCCCCCTACCTGGCACTGGCAGCTGAGACCTCATTCCTACTGTATGAATGAAGCATGAAAGCATACGGCCTGCCACATGTTTATTCCTTGGCTCCTTCAGTTCCACCATGTGCTATGTGACTCCCCTGGCATATGCAGTCATTCTCTGAATTCATTTTCATCCCTTCCTCAGTGTATTAATATTACCCCTTTGGAACATGTTGTTAATCCCCCCAGCCAGTATATCTCTCTTCTGGCATGCATTTCTACATCTGCAGCATCAAGTTAACTTGCTTTGCATTCATCGTGACCCCCCATGGCACTAACTACTATTTCTGGAATGCCTGGGGACACCCCTGGCATGAACTGGCACTCACTCTGGCACAGCAAAGAATCCTCTGGGCACGTACATGCTCACTCAGTATGCACTGGATAAGGGCTAAAGTATCTTTTCTAGCTCTCATTTCATGTGTAAACTGGAAAGCATTGTCCCCATGGTTTTTTCAAGGTCCTGCAGGAGCAATTGGGATTGTAGTTTATCTGGCTGTCATGTTTTTAACTGCAGTGATGTTTACATCTTTCTCAAACCTAATATGGCTATAAGAGAATTTTTGACGCTGCTCCCCAAAACCTGTTCTGCATCTCAGTAAGTGTCACCATCATGTATTTGCTTATTTAAGCCCCAAACTCAGGTATCTTGATTCCTCTCTTTCCTTCATTCCCTGCATTCAATCCCCAATGACTTCCATATTTCTAAATTCTGTGATCACTTTTCTATCCAAATCTGTACGAGTTTCCTGTAGCTGCTGTGACAAATGACTACCAGCTTGGTGGCTTAAAATGACAGAAATTTATCCTCCCACAGTTCTGGAGGTCAGAAGTCTGAAATCAATTTCACTGGATGAAACTCCAGATGTTAGCAGGACCATACTCCCATTGGAGCGTCTAGGGGAGAGGTCCTTCCTTGCCTCTTCTAGCTTCTGGTGCCTACTGGCCTTCCCTGGCTTATGGCATGTCATTCCAAGCTCAATCTCTCTGCTCACATTGCCTTCTCTTCTGTCTGTGTCAAATCTCCCTGGAGCCTACCCAGATAATCCAAGATGATCACTCTATCTCAAGACCCTTGATTTAATCACATGTGGAAAGACTCCCATCCTTTACCATATAAGGTAACACTCACAGATTCTAGAAATTAAAGTGTGGATATCTTGAGACAGGGGGCATAATTCAGCCTGTCATACCATCTTCCTCCACAGTTAGCCAGTGTCTTTGAAGCTCTTTCTTTTCTTGGTTTTCATGCATCTCCTTGTTCATTGGACACTCCTTCCCATTTGCCTTTATTTGAAAACTCTACAAGCAGAGCTTCTACCATCTGCTCAGTTGCTCAGGCTAAAAACCCATGAGTCATTCCTGCTTCCACTTGCTCCTCATGCCCTTCCATAGCCAACCCATCAGCCAGTGCTGTTGGCTCAACCTCCAAACTGTAGCCCACGTCTTCCATCTTCACTTCTCCCCAGCTCATTTGTTTGCACTGCCACCAACTGTGTCTATGGTCCAAATCACCCTCCTCCCTCACCTGAAATAGACTATGTAGCTAAAGGAATGTACCAGAAGCTCCAAGTACCCACTGAACAGCCCTCTCAGCCTCTCTCTGATTGCAGTGAACATTCCTAGCATGATTTCCACTGAGTATCTTATCTCAAATACACAATGTGTGATTTTTGCTTTTGCACTTCTCCAGTGCCACACAGGCCTTCTCTGATGCCGCAGTGTGGAACACCAGCAGAGATCTACATGGCAGGGAGTATGTGCAGCCTGGAAGCATGGCAGAGGAAAGTCAACACCCCTGGGGCCAATAGATAGATAGGAGTCAATGTAGAAATGGTTCTCCCTATGAACCATCATGTGAAAAATTTCAAGAGGCATTCCTTGTCCTCCTCAGAAGATCCCAGTGTGGTCAGTTCTGGTTTTATATGGGTGAGAATAACTCAGTAATACACCCTAGTATTAGCTTTTTCTCCTTCCCTCTTTTACTCTCTCTGGTCCTTCATCTTTGATACCTGGGATCACGTTCCAATAAACTGCCTGCACATGAGTCCTTACTTCAGGTCCTGCACTTGAGTGGGACCCAGGCAAAAATCTGCTCAGTTCTGTCTGACTCTTTGTGACTCTGTGGACTGTAACCCTGCCAGGCTCCTCTATCCATGAAATTCTTCAGGAAAGAATACTGGAGTGGGTTGCCATTCTCTTCTCCATAGCTCAGTTGGTAAAGAATCTACCTGCAATGAAGGAGACCCCAGTTCAATTCATGGATTGCGAAGATCCACTGGAGAAGGGATAGACTACCCAGTCCAGTATTATTGGGCTTCCTTTGTGGCTCAGCTGGTAAAGAATCTGCCTGCAATGCAGGAGACCTGGGTTCGATCCCTGGGTTGGGAAGATCCCCTGGAGAAGGGAAAACTTACCCACTCCAGTATTCTGGTCTGGAGAATTCCATGGACTATACAGTCCATGGGGTCACAAAGAGTCATACACAATTGAGCAACTTTCACTTCACTTCACAGGCAAAAATAGTGAATTTTCCGAAATGAAAATTCAATCATGATGCTGGGCCCTTCTCTGACTCCCCTCAAAACCTCTCAATAATTCATCAGTGTTCTTGTACTAATGACAAAACTCTTTCTGTGACTGACAGCTTATTCCTCACCTCTCAGCTCAAGCATCACTTCCTTAGAGACCTCCCTTACCTACAGACCAGCCAACATACTCCTCCCCCACTGTGCAATATTCTAGCATACTTTCTGGTAACTTTCCTTCTCAGAAATGTTTGTTATGCTTGCAATTTTCCTTCTATTACTGTTATTATTTGACTAATGTCAATGTCCCTCGTTAGATGATATCCAAGAGCACAGAGACTGTGAAATTTTACTCCCTAGTTATCCTCATGGCCACACCCAGTGCATGGCACAACATCATTTAATCAACTCAATATTTTCTTAGTAAATGAATGAATGAATAAATTAGAGCATAGTTATTCCACAATGCTCAAAATATACATAGTACATGTTTCTTTATTCTTTTTGAACAAAGTAAACTCAGCTTCAGCACCTACCAAGCAATATCAGTAACTCTCCAGGTTTCTCCTAAGCCTCAGTCTGAACAAATGCCCCAGGCTTAGAGTCCTGGACAGGTCATGATACTTGCTATGTGTAGGGAGTCATGTCTCCCCTCAATTCCTCCTTGTTTAGTGTTGGATTGAGTTACAATCCATTCCTCTGATAGAGGCTCCACCCATTCCCTGCCAGGTCATAATGACCTTCACCTTACCGTTCAGTGACCAGTCCTCACAGCCAGCCCATTGGAAGTCCTACTTCCTGGGAATAGGCTCAGGTCCACACATCCTCCCTTCCCAAAAAGCCTGAAATGCTGTTCTTTTCACAAGCTACAGAGGCTCAGTAATACTCAGGTGCCAGGCTGTTCTGCTCTTCTCTGTTCCAATATACATTTTTCCTTCACACTTCTCTTTTTCTTATGAAAAGATCTGGTAGTCCCACAGTCACACTCAAAACCTAGACCCTCAGTGAGGCTTGTTTTTCTTTACTTGGGGCTGGTACAAAAATACAGTGATGGGGGTGGGGTGGGCAAGATATCTGCTTTCAATTATCCTTTCCTGAGGATAGATAGAATAATATTAAAGCACTTACAATATAGAATTCCTAATGACTCAATCTGTTACATCTGTGCACAAATTGTAGGTGGTTCACGGATATCTTCAAGCCCCACTGTGGTTCATGACTACATTTTTAGGGACCATCCTGGATGTGTTGCTGTCCATGGTGCTGAAGCCTCCCTAGGCGCAGAGGTTTTTCTTACGCTTTCATTCTTAAATATATATACATATATATATATATATATATATATATATATTGGCTGCACTGGGGCTTCACTATTGCTTGAGGACTTTCTCTAGTTATGGTGAGCAGGGACTACTTTTAGTTGCAGTATGCGGGCTTATCATTTGGGTGGCTTCTCTTGTTGCAGAGCATGGTCTCTAGGGCAGGCAGGCTTCAGTAGCTGTGGCAAGAGAACTCAGCAGTTGTGGCACATGGGCTTTGCTCCCCAAAGGCACATGGAATCTTCCCAGACCAGGGATCGAACCTGTTTCTCCTACACTGGCAGGTGGATTCTTAACCACTGGACCACCAGGGAAGTCCTATTCTTTCATTCTTATCCAAACTTTCCCAAGATTCATACTTTTTATTATGTGATAATTTTAATGAAAAGGTTTTTTAATGTTTCAGCAGAAAAAGAATCATGTTTCTTACTTCCCAGTGTATGTATTTTTGGCAATTCTATCTTGTTTCCAAAGATTAAAATGCTCTTTTTTTTTTTTTTTTTTCAGTTCCTGGGTTGGGAAGATCCCATGGAGTAGGAAATGGCAACCCTCTCCAGTATTATTGCCTGGAAATTCAATGCCGTGGACAGAGGACCCTGGTGGGCTACAGTCCATGAGGTCGCAGATGCGCATGCATGAGCGCACGCGCGTGCGTGCGCGCGCACACACACACACACGCACACATACACACACACACAGTTGATTTACAATGTTATGTTAGTTTCAGGTGTACTGTAAAGTGATTCAGTTATACATGTAAGTGTATCTATTTTTTTTCAGATTCTTTTTCCCTATAAGTTATTACAAAATATTGAGTATAGTTCCCTGTGTTATACAGTAGGTCCTTGTTGGTTATCTGTTTTATAAATAGTAGTGTGTATATGTTAGGCAACTTTCCTGGTGGCTCAGATGGTAAAGCGTCTGCCTGCAATGCGGGAGACCTGGGTTTGATTCCTAGGTTGGGAAGATCTCTTTCCCACCATTTCCCTTTGGTAACCATAGATTTGTTTTCTTTCTGGGAAGTTACAGGAGGGTTGAGACTCTGCCCCAACTGTACCCTCTTTACCAATGTGTGTTTGGGTGAGATGCTGAGACTTAGATGTGGGAGGTAGTGTACTCTTGGCCAATATTAAGCCTGGCCAATTTCATTCATTTTATTGAGCAAAATGCTAAGTATATCCCATCCATTGGTTACTTGAGCCAAAGACACCTGATTCATATTTAGCCCCTCCATTACTCTCACCTCCACAGCCTGGGAGGCACCAAGGCTAGTTCAGAAGTGTGTTCATGCCCTTCTTTCTACCACTGTGGCCTTTGATCAGACCCTCATTTCTGAATCACAATTTCTCTTGGGTCTCCTGCCTCCACATTACACCTGCTAATCAATGCTTCATACAATCAGTTGGAGGGTTCCTCATTGTATTCAAGGGTCAAATCCAAACAACTTAGCATGGTCTCTCAAAAATCACATGTTCCTTCATGCTTTCATGAACACAGTACCTCCCACCTTCACTACCTTCCTTCAGCTGGTCGACGGGCCCCCACAGTCTTCCAAGCCCAGTTCAGATGGCCTTCTCCCTGGAGCCTTTACTGAACCCTGTGCATCTTTGAGCTCCCACAAGTCCACAACCCCATACCACCCAGCTTCTCAATCCTCCTCTCTCAGGGACAGGATTTTAGCAGCCTCATCTTTCTGTCCCAGGCTCTTCACATCAAGCCCAACAAGTGATAAGTGCTCAATGAGAATTTCTGGATACATAGTTGATTGGTGGCAGTTTTTGTCTGCCTTATCAATTGAAGCTCCCTCAGATGCCAGCTTCTCCCATTTCTACCACCAACCATGTTGGAAACTTCTCCTGCCCTCTCTCCCTTTCACATTAATTCACTTAATTCATGTCCTCAAAGTCACATAGCAGCTGTCACTCACCTTTCATCTCCTGACTTTCAGAAACCTGAAGCCTGTGTTTGCATCACCCCCCAACCCACTTTGGTTTCTCTCTCTGAATGAGAGGGTTCTAGTCCCTTTTACTGTCTCACAGATTACTTTGTTTAAGAGTGATGCTTTAATATAGGAGTCTGTGGCTAGAGAGGGCAACATACCTATATGGTTTATAAGACCTAGAAGCTA
The DNA here is from genome assembly GCF_910594005.1 of Cervus elaphus. Taxonomy (NCBI): domain Eukaryota; kingdom Metazoa; phylum Chordata; class Mammalia; order Artiodactyla; family Cervidae; genus Cervus; species Cervus elaphus. The sequence goes on along the minus strand of NC_057829.1, from coordinate 26,925,495 downwards.
AAAACACTCTTTCCCAGGTCAATACCCTGGTCCCCCCACCTCTCCTCCTGGCAGATAGGAACTAAGATCTCTGAGCATCTGGCCAAATCTCAGCCTGCCTAAAATGTTCCATCAACCAAGTTCAGAATTAGAAAGCTAAGAAAATATTTATCTCAAACACAAAGGAAAAGAAAATGCACCCACCCCCCCACATTGGAAGTGAATCATGGTAACTCCCTGCATATGTGTTTCATTCACTCAGACTATAAAACTATAAGCCTTAAAGCATTTTTATCCTAGGGCAGAGGAAGGACAAGCCACTGCTAAGGGTAGAAGGCAGGCAGTATGGGCTCAGAATTCTTCAGGCTCATATTGCATGTCTGTGTGGGAGGGTAGTATTCCTCCCATGGTATGGGTTTGGGATTTGAGATGGGAAATCTGGCTGGGTGTAGGGGCCATATGTGGGTATAATGAAGGGAGAGAGAGATGTTACAGATGTGGGGTGCATCACTCTGTGAGTGAGGAAAGGGGAGACTTTCCAAAGCATTGGATAGTGAGGTGGGGCAAAGATTCTTGGTGCATAAGGGAGAATGGAATGTCCTAGTCACACAATCAGAATTTTAGGTGTGGTTGGAGGGGTGCATTCTGGGTACATGTATTGGGAACAGAATTCTAGATGTGGGGTATTTGTGGAGAGGGCAGAATTCTAGGTGATGGAAAGTGGTACAGTGGTCTGTATATCTGTGTTTGGTGGTCTCTGTATACATGGGTGAGTCTATGAGTGTGTGTGTGTGTGTGTGTGGCTTGAGGGTCACATTGACCAGGAAATGGACTGGCCAGCAGTGAGGAATACTGAAACAGGCAAGTGCTAAGATAGGAAAGGTATAAGCAAGCCAGAGGGTAGCGCTCACAGCAGAAGTTTGCTGCCCAGAGAACATGAGATCATCCTGGGGCATCCCTTTCCATCATGCTGGCAGTGCCCTGTCCATGGTTCTGCACACAGAAAGCCCCTCCAACCTCTAGTAACAGGATACCAGGCAATCGCTCAGATTTTTCTGTGTTCCCATTCCGGCAACTTGCTTTTTTAGTTGGGATACTGAGTAAGTCCTTCCCAGGACGTGTTTTACAAACCCAAGGAAATAAGAAAACTCCAGGAAGGGAGTGACTCAAAGGGAGCCCAGGAGGAATACCTCAAGAACATTGTTGTCAGGGCGTGAGAAGAACAGAGACGCTCAGGGCCCAAGGCCAAAGATGATGGCCTCCTAGAAATAGACCTTTAAGGACTAGTGGGATTGGAGGAGTGTGTTGTGGGGGAGGTGTAGTATAGCAAAGGTGCGAGGAGGCTGAGATGAGGTCAAGGGGCAGTGGAGAGGCCAGATCAACTACAGCACATGGTTTGGCTAAGCATGTAGGGACTGCAAACTCATATGACGGTTAGAGCCAGGTAGGTAATGTAAATGAGTGAAGCAGGCCAGGTTCAAGATTAAATTAGGAAGTGGGGATGGACAAAATGAAAAGAGTACCAAAAACAGCGAAGGGCTTTCAAGAAAAAAACAAAAAACATAAGCAAGCCAAACAAAGTGTGGCCTGTGGGTCACCAGTATGAGACCCTAGGAGAGTAACAAGTGCTTTGATTAACCAATGGTGTAACGCAAAAACCTTGAACTCCCAGACAAGCTGAAGAAGGGATTTCTGCAATAATACAGGGACAAGGGACTGCCTAAGGATCACAGGGTAACAATGGTTTCTGGGTGGGGCAGTTCTCACCTTTCCCTTACAAGGAGCTAACAGTTTATTGTAGACTCAGGGGAGTTGGCCCTGGAACCATATTTTGCTTGCTAGATGGCTTCATTTTCCTCCCCATCAAGTCCATCCAATCTGAGGACCCTTCTGCCAAGCCCCACGCCCCAGCTTCCTCCCTAGCTGGCCTTGCTTTGTGTACAGATTTGTTATCTCCCAGCCCACTACAACACTCCAGCATGCATTTCAGAGCTGGCCTGACCTGCCTGCCTCCTTCAGTCTTGGTCCTTTGGGGTGTAATTCCCCTCCTACCGCTTCCCAGAGTCACCTAATCCCCTTTCATCCCCCTCTGGCGAGGTAGGCAGAGGAGGGCTCCAGGCACCCCAGCTCCCATTGTCTGTGCTCCTTGAAACGTTTAAAGGGATTAGAGGCTGGGGGCTGGGGGCTGGGTGCAGGTCGCCTTCAGAGATGTGTGTTCAGTGGTGGAGAAGATGAGATTCTGCTTTCTTCCATCCCACCCGTCCAGAAGGGCTGGTGAGTGCAAGATAGATGGCGTGGATAAGGGAGCACCCAATTAATTCCAATTTAAACCCAATTTGGTCTCCTTTATAATTAGAATAGCAGGCGTGTTTTAATAGTGGATTATCTCTTCTGGGCAGTCGTTTGTCATCGCTCTTTCTCTGCACTGGGTCTTCTTGACCACCCTACCCGGGCAGAGAGATGAAGCTGGGGGAGCAGGGCAGGGAACTGGATGGAAGATGAGTGGGTGTAGGTACCCAGAGGAGGGGTGACTGCAGAGGCTTATGTCCCACCTCGGCCCAGCTTTCACCTAAGAGAGTCCTGCTCTGGGCCTCAGTTTCCCTGTCCATAAAATGGGAGAGGGGCACATCAGCAAGCCTCATTTACTCTGACATACATAGGAGAGGAGAGAGAAGACCCTGATGGTAGATTTAGAAGACTAGGCCACAGGGTTCAGAAGGAGAGTCAGAGACATGGGCACCACTGTGTGACTTTGGGTGAGTCAGCGAGCTCTCTGTGCTTCCGTCTTCTCACCTAGCAAATAGGGACAGTGACAGTGATGATCTTAATGGAAAATATCATTTGATAATAAAGTCTTAAAATGGCCACACAGCTAAGGGTTTTCAAGTGAACCCTCACACAGATGACATTCCAGTATCCCTCTCTTCCCCATTCCCCACGGAAGCCCTTTGGGGATGCACTAATCAACAACCACAGTCAGAAAACAGGACATTGGTGGCCCCAGCTTGTCTCTGCAGAGACTCAGGAGGTTCAGAGGGGACTTCAGTTATGATCCTGACAATTCCAAAGTCCTCCTGGGAAAAACAAAGTCCCCCTGGAAATTGCAGAGTTAATATGAGTTTGAGTTGAGTCACTCAAGGGTGTGAGCCCTTTACTGTCTGGTGAGTATATTTGGACCATGGTCCCCCACCCTCCCAATTGACCAGGTAGTCATCATCATAATGGGCACTCACAGGTAGGGAAACTGGTATGAGAAAGAAAAAGGTGATGTTCAGGGCCATCTTGTTTATAGAGGACTTGCCTCATTTTTCAGAGGGAGCACCCCAGGCACGCAGCTCCAGCTCTGGACAGCTGGTTTATGGCTCTTTCATGGGGGCTGGGCCTCTGTCTCCAGGGGTCAGAGCCTGCTCCACACAGGGCCCCCAGCCATAAACCCAGCCTGCCACACTCTTCCTCCCTGCCCCTCAACGCCAGGACCTCAGTTACTGCCTGCGGACTCACAAATCCTCCCAGGGACGTCTGGGTAATTAGGAGATTCTTCATTTACTGATGACACTTTTCATTACCCAGAATGAACGCAGACTTGTTCCCTCCCCACCGCCCAGGCAAGGCTGTTCTTCATGTCGGCAGGATTGATAGGCCAGGTTGGGACTCATGCCTCCCTCCCTCAGGCAGCTGTCCTTGCCTCTAGATACTAGGGCCCATGGCACTGGCTCTCTCCCTCTCTGAGACTGGGGCACTATGCTTTGCACCCCCACACTGAACCCATACAACCACCCTCTCTTTTAGACAAGAAGGAGGTTCAAAGAGGTTAAAACACTTTCCTTAGGTCACAAAACTGGTGAGTGAAAAAACAATAGGGTCCTTACCACTCACTTCCCCAAAGCTGCATATATACACACAGTTCACTGGGTCAAACAACTTGAGAACTACTGGTTTTATAACTAAATGCAAAAGGAAAGCCAAAATACCTGATTCAGGAGCTGCTGACCTGCCCTCAGAATCTGCACAAGGGCCCACTTGCATGGGCCCAAGTCACACCAGTACAGGGTTCGTCTCAGATTTCCCCAAGACACAGGCTTGTGGGGCTCCTAAGCTACTCTCAACCACTCCCCAGGCAGCCTGGCTCAGCAAGGTCCTCATTTCTGTTTCAGAGTCAATTAAATTTTGGTGCCTGGAAGCAAAGGATGGGGCTGGATGACCCAGGAGATCTTCCTCCCCAGAAGGACTCTTGGACTAAACCACAGGAAGATCCTAAATTAGAGGAGAGGGCTGTTGGGGAGTGAAGAAAGAAAACTTAACCTGCCAAAGCCTCAATAAGGCTAGAAAAACAAGACTCTTGCCAGAAAGGTTTTTCTGTCCTGAGGGAATTGCATAACAGCAGGGTAATTTATATATACAAATATATGTATGAATATATGTGTGTACACACACACACACACATATATATATGCTTTGTGATATTTGTGCAGACTTAACACACAGCATGAAATCTTAAAGCCGACAAGTGAAATTTAGTTAGCACGGCATCCCTTATTCTCAATTTATTACTTCACCAGGGACTCATGCAGGCTGCAGGACTGGAGAAGTGGTGGTGGAGAGCGAGCCAGCGACCCAGGCACCAGTTGAATTATGCGTCACAATTTATAAACCATTACGTGCTGTGGATTTTAACGATATTTATTTCCACCTGATCCCTCTCATTTCAAAACTTGGTTTCAAACATGGGGAGGAGAAAGGGACCTTAAAAATGTGTTTACGAGCCGGGGCTCACCTAAGGCTGACCTCAGCTGCAGCAGGAGGTCAGCCTGCAGACCTGGGAATAGGTTGACACCCTCTCCCTGACCTTTCCTTTCACATACTCAGTGGCCCTGACAGTGGAACACTAGGAAGCTCAGTCCATTTTGTTGGAGAAAACAGGGGTAAAGAATTCAGTTTTAAGGCCAAGATGCAAAAGAAGGATAAGAGAAATTTACCATTTGTTGGTTCCCTACTAGTACCAGGCCCTGTCTGGTAGTACTCTCTTCCTAACAGGACTGAGAAAGAAGCATTTGCATTCCCCATTTGACAACTGTGGAAGTCAAGGCCCAGTTCAGTTCAGTCCAGTCGCTCAGTCGTGTCTGACTCTTTGTAACCCCATGGACTGGAGCACGCCAGGCTTCCCTGTCTATCACCAACTCCCGGAGTTTACTCAAACTCAAGTCCATTGAGTCAGTGATGCCATCCAACCATCTCATCCTCTGTTGCCCTCTTCTCTTCCTGCCTTCAATCTTTCCCAGCATCAGGGTCTTTTCAAATGAGTCAGTTCTTTACATCAGGTGGCCAAAGTATTGGAACTTTAGCATCAGTCCTTCCAATGAATATTCAGGACTGATTTCCTTTAGGATGGACTGGTTTGATCTCCTTGCAGTCCAAGGGACTCTCAAGAGTCTTCTCCAATACCACAGTTCAAAAGCATCAATTCTTCGGCACTCAGCTTTCTTTATAGTCCAACTCTCACATCCGTACATGACCATTGGAAAAACCATAGCCTTGACTAGATGGACCTTTGCTGGTAAAGTAGTGTCTCTGCTTTTTATTATGCTGTCTAGGTTGGTCATGACTTTTCTTCCAAGGAGTAAGCGTCTTTTAATTTCATGGCTGCAATCACCATCTGCACTGATTTTGGAACCCCAAAAAATAAAGTCTGCTACTGTTTCCACTGTTTCCCCATCTATTTGCCATGAAGTGATGGGACTGGATGCCATGATCTTAGTTTTCAGAATGTTGAGGTTTAAACCAGATTTTTCACTGTCCTCTTTCGCTTTCATCAAGAGGCTTTTTAGTTCTTCTTCTCTTTCTGCCATAAGGGTGATGTCATCTGCATATCTGAGGTTATTGATATTTCTCCCGGCAATCTTGATTCCAGCTTGTGCCTCATCTAGCCCAGTGTTACTTAAGAAGTACTCTGCATATAAGTTAAATAAGCAGGGTGACAATATACAGCCTTGACGTACTCCTTTTCCTATTTGGAATCAGTCTGCTGTTCCCTGTTGAGGCCCAGAGAGATGTATTATTTGTCCCTAGAGGCAGCAAGCACGCTGTAATGGTTAACAGTGTGGACTTTGGAGCCAGGTCCAAAGTGGGACCTTCTGAAGTTCCAGTGATGCTTGTGATGTTGGGCAAGTGACTAGGTCTTGCTGAGTCTCAGTTTTCCCCAACTGGAAAAACAAACAAATAAAACAATAGGATAGTGCAAGACAATATATGGGAGGGGCATTTAGAAAAATTCAATTCATGCTAACTATAGATATCCCCTTCTCTTCAAAAGTTTGCTTTACACCACTTCACTTTTACAAAAGACCTACATTAGTACCTGTTTTCTTTAACTGAAAGAAGTTCAAAGAGGATTTTTGCTTTTTTTGGAAAAAAAAAGGTGGAAAACTAAAATAGTGTTCACTTTTACTGATGCTGTTATGGAGGCAGCGCACCCAGAGCAGAGTGGCCCCGGCAAGCTCCTTCCTGGGAACCACGCTCTGCATCTCTGCATCAAGCCCCAGAGCTCTGAACTGTGTCCATGAGCATCTGTGCTTTATCTCCATTTATTTTGTGCATCCATTAGCAAGAGGTGTCCTAAGGTAATTGCTTCTTTGCTTCTTGCCAGTTCACCTTATGGAATGTTTCATAGGAATGCTCTACTTTCTGACAGCAGGGGAAATCTGTATTTCTTGAGATTATTATGGTTGGTAAAGCAAATGGATTTGCAACCAGTTTTGTGAGGTCTAGGAATCCCAGAACTTTCCACCCCATCACCTTGCCTGTTGAACTGAGTGACTAACTCAAGCCCCACAGCCAGGGAGGCTATCACTAGGGAGCCCAAGCTTCTGTTCTAGTTTCTGTCCCCTTGGGAATCATTATCCAGGTATCTCCTTTACCTTCCCACTTACCAGATGTGTGTTGGGGGTGGGGGAGGTGAGGATCTTGATTTGCCCCTTCACAGGTTCCCCAAGTCCCAGTGAGGCCTGGGCTCTGCAGGACACAGTGAGTCTAGACCATTCTGGCATCAAATAATTTGAGGCACCCTAGGCCAGTCACAGCTGCACAGGTTTCTCCATTGTAGAACTTCTCAGAGCCTTTATACACCCTGATGCATGTTGTGGCTCTGTGAGAAGGGTATATGGTTTGAAGTATTTCTTTACTTATTCACAGGGGTGTTTTGGGGGAAGGACCTGCCGAAACATGTTTATATGAGCAGGACTGGGAAACACTGGTCTGCTTGATGGACTGTTTCTTGGGCATCAGAGTGCAGTGCCTGCTTTGTACATCATTTGCTTGTGACTTTAGAAATTCCATTTGACCTCATGTGATTTGTAGGGCATATATAGATCTGTTAGAGGAGCAGGACAGAAGATGCCAAGCAGAAAAGAGAGAGTCAGAGCCACATAGAAGAGTGATGAGTAAGTATTCTGGAATCAGCTGACCAACGCCCTTGGCAGGTACCTTCCCATCCCTGGAGCTCAATTTCCCCACATGTTAGATCTGATGATTTTAAAGGGCCCCTAGGTCAGGCTTCATGCACTTGGGATGTCTGATGGGCAGAAGGAGTCCTGACTCCTCTCAGACTGTCTGATCTAGCTTCTTCTATTCCCATCCACTGCTTCCCCCACCCACCTCCACCCCAGGGAGAATGAGAAAGGAACCAAGAGACTGACCCAGGCTTAATGTAGCTGGAGAAAATTAATAATTGATGCATAAAGAGTCAAGATCTGCCTCAGAGGGATGTGAGGAAGTGGGCAGTACTAGAGGAGGGGCCAGGGCATGTGAAGGAGCCCAGTTCTGCTCAGGCCAGGGCTGGGAGCAGGGTGGGCTCTTGTGGCCACATGACACTGCCCAGGTACCTGGATGGTGGCTTCCCTGGGGCCCTTGTCGGGTTCTGTCCATTGAGCCCTAAAGGTGTGGCTCTAGGGCCAGACTTCTGCCTTGGCCGTCAGTGAGGAGAGGTTGTTAGGAAGGTCTGGCTGGAGCAGGGAAATGTTAGGAGCTTTGGGACCATAGGACCTGGGCTGGTTGGAGCCTGCCCCTGCCCCATGGATTCTTCAAGTTGGGCAATCCTGGTATGATGTTACCAGCACATGGAGCAGTGGAAAGCAGATGGGTTCAGAAGATCCTTGGGGGTAGAGCTGGCCTGGGACACCCAGGCTGCCCCTGGATGTCTACCCATCTCCCTGGTCTGGGGGTCTGAAAGCCTGGGCTAGCCATGACCTTGCAGGATGACCCAGGCTAATCTCTTCTTCCTCTGGGCCTGCATCAAGTTGGGGGTTGCAGGGTGGTGCAAACGATCACACTGCTTCTCAGTCTTGCTCTGATGCCAGTCCTGAGCCTGTGGGCCAGCCTGGCACAGCAGCCATGCCAGGTGAATGGAGGTAGAGAGTGTGAGGGAGCAGCAGATCCTGGTCTATCCTAGAGGGTCCCCTCCCAGCCAATACTAAAGCCAACTTCCTCCCTGAAGTGAGAGTTGATGGGGTGGCGGGGGGGACGTGCGGTGTTCTGGGAGCTCTCACATGCTCAACACCCTTGCTCCCAGGCTCCCAGCAGCGAAGGGGCTGTCAGGATGCATCAGCACCAGCCCCAGGGCTGTCACCATCAGACACGTCAGCACAACATAGGAAGATGCCCTGCCTTCACTCCCTGTGCTGCATCACGTGCTCTTGTGAACATAGGCAACCTGCCTGTGGTGGCAGGGAGAGCCTGTCCTTGCTCTGCCTACCCTCCCCAGGACACCCACTGCTCCTCCCCAGGACAGTTCTGCTGTCCTCATGGTGAGGCCACATGCCTGACCCACCCAGCTGCTGGGATGAAAGCGGTCCGCCAGGCTGAGATGAGATGGGAGGCCAAGGGCCAGCAGCACTGTTTCCCTGGCTGGCCAGGCAGGTGGCCTGGGCCAGGAAAATGATGCTCATCATATCTGCCATTAACCAGGCCCTATTGTGTGCTGACACGATATCAGAGGACCTGGGTCACCTCACTTAATCCTCACAAGCACCCCTAAAGAACCTTATCTGGCTATCTTATATGAGGCAATAGAGACTCTGAGAGGTCAACTTGTCCAAGCTGGTAAGGGAGGGGGCCAGGATCTGTCCAGTGGGACAGCCTGTGTGTCTGGTTCTAGAGCTTGTGTTCTTAACTACTAGATTGGCTGCCTCTTTCACGCTGTCATTCAACATACATTCATGCATACAGGTTGGCTCTTGGGATTGTCCTAACCTGGGTGGGGCACAGTTCATGTGCTTCCTCCTCCCCTATCAGATGGAGCCTCAGCTCCTCTGACTCCAGAGTGTTCTTACTGGCCCCGTGAGGATGCAGGGTGAAACTGAGCCCAGGGCTGCCATGGGTTCCCCAGGGGAAGACACGTCTGGCAGAGAGGTCAGCCAGAAGGAAGACCAGGGGTGAGATGAACCCAGTGCTTGGTGGTACCAATATCTCCCTGGATTTGGGTGCTAGGATTATTTTGTTGCATCCATTGACCAGGGCCAGTACCCCTAATTCACTGTTTCTATAAGTCAAGAGACCACCCTAGAAGGTGGGCCAAGTCGGCTTATGGACAGTTGCTTGGGGAGCCTGCAGCAGAACTGCCCATGCCTGCCCCAGAGGTCCTGGCAGTCAGGTCCCACAGTGGCTGTTGACAGGGTTCTGCATCACCTGTGCCAGGGCAGACACCTCAAGAGTGGCTCTGGGATAAACATACAGGCTCCCTCCCTCTCCTGTGAGAAAACTCCAGGACCGTTCCACACCATCGCTCAGAGGGACCCTGTGGGGCAGCTCCTTCACCCACTTTTTCATGATGCTCTCCCATCCTTCCTGACTCCCCTTTATCCTTTCAGATGGTGCTTCCTTGGATCATATCCTAAACAAACCATTTGCATTCAAACCTTTATCCCAGAGTCCATGCTGGGGAGACCTTGCACTTCCTGACCTTCACGCCTATGTAGGGCCACTGAGGTGCCTCCCTGCACCCCTGCCTGCCAAGATGCCTTGTACCTATTGCCTCTGCCCACTCTTTTGCTTTCCTTCCTGCTCCTTGAAATTGCTCAGTGTAGGGTGCTTCAGGGGCCCCTGGAAATAACAACAAGAATGTGGGGCCAGTGGAAGAGGGGAGGCTTGGAGAAGCTTGTCATTGGTTGAGTACCTAGGAGCTGGGCTGGGTAGAATCGCAGAGTCGCTGTGGCAGTTAATGCTGGCTGATTGCAGAGGCCCGAGTAGGGCCGGAGGAGGAGTAGCAATTAGCTGCTGTGATAACAGCCAGACAGGGCTGCTAAATGGGCCCATTAGAGGGCATTAGTGAAACGCCAGGATGGTGACCTGAGCAGTGACATGACTCCCTCCCTTAGTGGCTCACTGGGGCCTGGGGCTGGGGGGAGGCTTACCTGAGACACATCAGGGAGGCGTGCCCCAAGGTGAGAGCCACTTTAAAAGGGGACGGTGGCCTTCTCCACACAGCCCTAGAGGTGAGGTGCCTGTCTGTGGTCACTTTGGAGTCCACTTGCCGAGTGACACCCAGCCAGCAGATAATGGCTTTAATGGGGCCAGGGACGTAGAGCACTTAACACGCTTCCCAGAGCCGACCCAGGTCCCAGCCATTAGCTCATTAGCTGAAGGCTCTGAGGCCCATTTCACAGGTAGGGGAGGGGAGGGACAGAAGAAATGACATGTTAAAGGTTAACTGCATGGTTCTTTATCTAAAACCCTGCCTCTCTGACCTCACCCCTGGGACTCTTATGCCCCTTGAGACTTGAGACTGGGTTTTATTCATCAGTGTATCTTCAAGACCTGTTGTTGGGCCTGGCACAGAGCAGGAACTTTTAAGTGATTATTGAGGGAAAAGATGAGCACCCAGCAGCAGCTGCAGCCCCTAACCCAGGCTCCCTAATGCCCCAGCCACATGAGGTGGGGGTCATGAAGTCCAGAAGACGTGAGCTGGAATTCCAGTTGCATCACTTACTCTGTGGCCTCCACCAAATTAATGTAACCTCCCAGAGCCTCGATTTGTTCATCTATAGAATGTGATTAATAATGGGATCTGCTCACAGAGCATCGTGAGGGATAAACAAGACATCCTATGCAAAGAACATAGAGGATACTTGGCTAAAGGTATGCTGGAAATTGTGCAATGATCCCCTTTGCTTTCATCATTACCTATTTATTTGGTGAGTGACATCAGGAGTACTGGTCTAAGCAGCAGCAGCTGTGGCTGCCAGAAGGTGACCAAGGGCTGATTGCAGTAGCAGCAGGAAAAAGACGGGGGGAAGAAATCCCAGTGGAAAACCCAGACCAGCCCTATAACAAAATTCCTGGGCCTGGGGTCCTCCAGCTATGCCGGGGGTGGGACTCAATAAACTCTGAGGGCACTTGGAGCTCTCAGAGCCTCATGGCTATTCAGGGAAGGTCTGTCATGTGACATGGATGGGGCTGACACTGCTGGGGAGTTGGCCTAGGAGGGGGACAGTCCAGAGGAACAAGTCTGCTCAAGGGTGGGCCTGAGCCTGGACTGATAGAAGTTTCTGGCTTTACTAACATCCCCCGCTGACACCCTGTGCCCCGCCCGTCCATCAGCAGGTGGAGCACTGGTTCAGAGAGAAGGCTCGGCCTTGTCCTCAGCTGTACTCACTGGAAGGCTGCTGCTTGGCTGGGGAGGTGGGGAGGGTGTGGAGGGTGTGCATTCTTGCTGCATTTGGGCTGGGGTTGCAGCCAGAGCATCCCTCTCTCTGGGAGCCCAGCCTCAGCACCACCACCTTGCTCAACTCCAGGGGAGCCACTCATGCTCTGAACACAGAGGGGACCCTCTAACCTCTTATAATCTCCTCTTGTCTTCTTCCTCTGCACCCATCATTGAATGCTGCCTGAATCTGGGGAAATAGAGACAGGCACTCTCTCCAGTGCCCAGAAGGGGAAACCAAGGCCGAGGAGGGCTGAGCAACCTGCATTCAGCTGATAGTCACTGTGGTGCTGCGAGCTAGGGTGGGAAAGGCACACAGATGAACAAGGTGTGTCCTCAAAAACAAAGCTGAGTGCACCCTCGACCCACGCTTACACTCACAGTCTGCCTTCCTGCATCTCTTCTCATCTGACCCTTTCAGTGGCCCTGGTGGGAAGGCAGGCCAGGAGAATTAATAGGTCCGTTTTATAGATGAGGAAATTGAGGCCTACGGAGGAGCCACACTGCACTGAATGCTCTCATTGGACACTGTTTATTTTTAATGAAAATCAAGAACAGAAAACCACAAAGATAATATCTCAAATGCCCTGGGGCTCAAGGAGGGAGTTGTTTTTTTATTGGTATTTGACTGCCTTCCAAGCTTGTGGAGTTTCCAGAATTTGTCAGCTCAGGGTCAGGCCCTGGGCAGGCTTTGGTGGCTCATTTGCTATGACTCTGGCAGCCACAGGCCTGTTTAGGAGCCAACAGTGGGATGAGGGGGTTGGGGAAACCTGCTGGACTGGCCCCTCATGACTCCAACCTGCCTTCCTGCTGTTGGACCCTTAACACCGAGGGGTAGATGCTGAAGCTCCCCAGTCACTGTGGGGTGCTACCCCCTTCCTCTGCTGGAGCCAGTTTACCTTGCCTGCTGTGGGGCAGTTCCACATCATCCCCCAAAGCCCCCTCCCCACTTCCCTCTGGGCAGGTTGTGATCGCACCTTGCAGTTTTCCAGGGCAGGCCACTGTTCCCACCTTGCTTTGATGTCATTTGAGTAAACGAGTCTACTGTGCTTGAGGCAACCCTGCCCTCCTCCACTCTCAGATTACTCATCTGCCTCCTAGTCCCAAGGTCTGGCTGTCTCCTATTCCTGGGCACCTCATCCCCCATCCCATCTAAGGGAAAGGTGGGATGCAATAGCCCTTACTCCTAGGGTTGCTCTGAGATTTGGAAGAAGAAAGGCAGATAAAGCTCTTTGCAGGTGCTATTCCAGGGGGAGCTCTGGGGGAAGGGTGGCCATGTGTATTGTTCCTGGTCATTAACATTATCACAATGGGCCAGTGCACCAGGAAGACCCACCTCCCCTCACCCCAGCCCCCAACCAACCTTTCCAGCCTGCAGACTGAAGCATCTGCCTGCTCCTCTAAGTGCTGAGGCCCATAACCCAGGGGCAAGGCATGGCTTTTGGAGTGTCCCCAGCCCATATCCCAGAGCAGGAGCTGAAGGAGTGAGTGTGGAATAAACACTGTGCTTCCTCCAGCACCCACTGCTCTGCATATGTCAGGCTCAGTGATACATGTTTTTAGTCATTATCTCATTTACTCCTCATGGTAGCTCTGCTTTTTCCTGGTGAAGAAACAAGCTCAAAGAAGCCAAGCCACTTGCTATAGCAGTCAGGCTCTAATGAGAAAAAGAGAAGGGCCCTCAAGTGTTTACAACGGGAGATGAAGTGCAGGGAATCCATTTCATAGGTGATAGAGGAGCTAAGAGTCCAAAGGGGATGTGGAGCAATGCAGCAATTAGCAATGCCATGAGGCTGCGGCCATCCTAGGCTGCAGGGACACCGGAAGAAGCTGGAGGCTCATAGGTGTGTCCCACAGGAGCTGGAGTCACAGAGAGGGAAGGAGCAATACCCAGGGTTTTCCTTCCTCCTACCCTCAGCTTCCACCAGCACCTCCCGTCGGCCCCTCGGGTCTGAAGTCTGCTGAGCCAGGGTCTTGAAGACACAGCTCACAGGGTTCAGATCCCCCGAGACACAGAGCAAAGCCAGGAGAGGCTAGGGATGGTCCTCAGGACAAATAAGCCCATGCACTTCCCATCAGTTGCAGGGTAAGAAGTGGGGCTGGGGCTCCCCCTTCTCTAGGCTGGGGCTCCCCCTTCTCCTCCCATGGGCTCTGGACCACCTGCTGTCCCCTCCCCACCCCAGACTGCCTTTTCTGAGTGCCCCCACTTTCCCAACCCCCTGCCCCTAGAGGAGCAGCCCTGTGCCTACCACTAGCCCTGTGGCTTTTGGATCCAGAGTCCCAGTGAGCCCACTCTCAGTGCCCCTGTCAGCCCCTCCAGCCCTGGGTCGGCCGCTCCACAGTCAGTGCAGCCCGAAAAGGATGTTGCTCTCCACCCTTCACAGCCACAGTGCTTCACAGCTGACTCCCTGACTTCCCTGATTCCCCTGGTCCTCCCAGCCTCCTGTCCTGCCCTGTCTCTCAGACACTGCTCATGATAAGATCAGTTGGCTGTACTCTAGTTCTCCTGCCTGACCCACACCCCACTTCCTCCAGCTATTGGAATAGCAGAGTGGGTCACACAGTTGTCTCCAGCCTCTGCACTGCCCCCATTCCATTCTCTGCTCTCTGCTGCCATGGAACATTGGCTCTTGTCAAGATCCTCAATGACTCTGACACAACCAGCCTCCCTGCTGTAGTCCTCATCCTCCTCTACATTTGGCAGCATCTGGCTCAGTTGGGACAGCCTCTCCTCTTGGAGAATCTCTTCCCTTGGCCCCTCCTACCTCACTGCCTTCTCATCCCTTTCAAGGACTCCACAACTGCCCAACCTCTGACTGTCAGTCAAGGAACCCCTGGCCTCAGTCTGAGGCCCTCTTCTCTTTTCTATCCATACTCTCTTCCCAGATCCCCTCACCCAGGTCTGTGATTTTAGAGACCAACCCCTTGCTGATGGCTTCCACATTTCTACCTACAGCCCAACCATTCCACTTAGCTCCACACTTGTCCCATAATACCTGCCTCGTGTATTCACGTGGATACATAACCATGCAGACATCTCAATTCATCATGGTTAAAACAGAACTCTCAATGTAACCACAACTACCCAAAATCTTATCATCTATTCTTCCCCACTGCATCCAATCTGTAGCTCAACTCTTGAATTTATCCCTAAACCATCCTCTTATCTCCATTGTCATTGGCTTCATCCCAGGCCAGGCCATTGTTATCTCCCCTCTTGGTTGTTGGAATAGCCTACTTATGGGCCCTCCACTTCTATCTGTTCACATGGTGACCAGAATTATCTTTGTAAAACTCAAGCCAGGGTATATCACTCTATCCTTAACCATCCTCCCCTGGTTTCTCACAGCATTTAGAACAAAATTCAAACCCCTCACCAGGACCTGTCAGGCTCCCCTGGATCTGGGCACTGCCTGCCTCTGCTAACTGGTCCCCTTGCCCCCTTGCTTATGGGCTCCAGACACCGAGGCCTTCTTGTGTTCCCTGAGCATGTCCTGCTCATTTCTGCTCAGGGCTTTCCCCTGCCAGGACTGCTCTGCCCAGGTCCTCAGGCCTGCCCTGACCCCTGTCTAAAGGAGTTTCTCATCCCCGAGGAAGTAACTCTACTTTCCACGTGACAAATGAGCATCCCATGAGAATGGATTTGCCTGTCTTATTTCCAATTGTGTCTCCAGCACACAGTAGGTACTCAATCCGTATTTGTTGAGTGAATGAAAGTTACCGTTGTGAGAAAACTGAGTCTCCCAGGAAGGCTGCTGTTTGGTGATGGTTACAGAGCTGAGGGCAGCTGACCCACCCAGGACCCACCCCCATGGCCTGCCCAGTCTCCATCTTGTCCAAAGGGGCTAGGGATGATGGCTCACTTGGTGAGCTGAGAGGAAACACTGGGGGGCAAGAGGCCCGAGAGGCCCACTGATGTGCCATAGACCCTCCCTCCTCTTGCCTTCTGCCTGTGATGGATACTCAGCTCTGAGATTCTTTTCCCTTTATTTCTCCTCTCTCTCTCTTTCTCCCCACTGGGTCTTTTTAGGCGGTAATTACAGCCGAAGTGGACAATCTGTCTTTTTATTTTTAGGCTTTGACGCTCAGACACCAGGCCCTGGATGGCAAGTGCTGCCCAGAAATAGGTATCTGAGGCCCAAGCGGGGCTCTGCTGGGGCTGCTGTGAGCAGAGGTGGGGGTGTGGTGGGGGAGGGTGTTGGTGTGTGCACCCCTACCATAGGCTTGGGCATGGGAAGAGCCTTACTCAGGGAACTGGGAGACCTAGGGTCTAGCTATTTCTGCCCTGTGACCCTGGGTAAGTCCCTGGCCCTCTCTGGGCCTCACCTTCCGGCCTTGCACAATGAAGGGAGGACCTGGTGAGTTCCACTGGCCCTGAGGTTTCCAGGGCGGAGGGCCCCGGGCTGGCCGGGAGGGGCTTTCCTGGCGTCACTGTGCTGAGAGATAACAGGAAGGATGAGCCAGCCCCGGAGAGAGACACCTGGATGGGGGCTATCCTGTCAATGAGTGATGGTCCTGTGTACTGTTAGAGCTTTCCTCTCCTCTCTGTTTCTTCCTGCGGCGCTCCTTTCTCATGGTCCCTCAGTTACATCTGTCTCATCCTTCCTCCTCAGGCTGCCCTCCCTCCGCTTCCCTTTTCATTTAGGGCTCAGGGGACCAGACCATTACCTGCATGGGCTGACAAACAAGAGGCTCCAGCCTCGGGGCCTCTGGCTCCGACAGGCCCAGCTGTTTCCTCTGGGTGCCCTGGCCTCAGCCCAGTTGGCCTGACCTCCTCCTGCCCTGCGAGTGACCATCTGCACTGGTGACCATCCCCTCAGGGATTCACCCAGATCTCTGCTCACTCAGTCACTTACTTACTCATCTCAAAGATGTTCAGTGGAGGCCAGGTACTGGAGATGTGCCATGAAAAGACAAGGAGCTTTCTACCTAGTTGGAAGAAACAGACCACAGACTTCTAACCAAAGAAAGAAGAATGTGTAGATAAAATGAATACCATGAAGACAAGATAAGAAAGCAAATGGCATGAAAGATGGACAGGGAATGGCTGCTCCTGACCATGTGGTCGGAGAAGGGGACATTTGAGCTGAGACCGCTGGACAGAAGGATGATGCCTTGGTGACTTGGTAACTCTCTCTGGCTTCTGGAGAGTAGCGTAGGCCCCTGGGGGCTGGGTTCTGGTGAAAGGGACCAGCTGCCCGCTCTGGCCATCAGGAACTCGACCTCCATCATTCTTCCCTAGGGGCATGAGGAGGCTCTGGGTGCTTTAGGAGGAATCTGAGCTCAAGTCCAAGACCTCACACAGCTGAGTCTTCCCAGAACTAGTTGGCTGTTCTGGACAAAGAGATACCAGCCTGTGATGATGTTTCTTCCCTATTTGCTCTTTAGGGGCCATGTTTGGAATCCTGGAGGGCTGAGCTAGAAAGCTGCCTATGAACATGAGTCCAGACTGTGTGGACAGGACTGGACATGGCTCAGGTCACAAAGCCCATTGGTAACAGAGCAGGAACCTGTAGGTCTCCAGCCACACAGGCTCTCTGCCTTCTGCAGACATAGGCTTGGGAATGTGGACAGGGAAGGGTTGTGAGGGATACAATTCCAAGCTACCTTTGCCTCCAAGAGGAATCGGTGGCCTATTTTCCCAGCTTGGCCCAAGGGCAGTGGTGATATTAGAGGTCTTTGAGGCCAGAATGGTGGAAAAGAGGCTGGGAGATAGGAGGGGGGCACAATCCAACAGCCCCAGGCCTGCTGTGCCCTGGGGAGCTGCAGCCTTTCCTAAATCCCAGCTGCAGAGCTGAGTCAGAAATCTGTCAGGCGAGTCCTCTGGCCTCAGGCAGGGATTGGGACAGCTGCTTCTTAACAAGAGGAAACAGCCCGTCCTGGGGGTTCAGCTAGGGTGATCCTTGGGGGAGGGGGTAGCTCCTGAATCTCCAGTCTGGAGTGTGCTGGGGGCCCAGCTCGACAGCCAATAAGCTGGTACTGCCCAGAAATCTGGGAAGGTCAGGGAAGGAAGCTGTTTTGCTCATGGCAAGCACCTCTCTCTGGGCACTACAACCACAGGGACCGTACATTCAGCGCCTTCATTCTGCCAGGCAAGCAATAAAAGAGCAAAGAGTGATGGGGCCCTCACCAGTGCCAAGCACTACTCTAAGCAATTTACCTGTGATAATCCTATTAATTTGAAAAACCTATGATGCTCCCATTTCACAGATGAGTAAACTGAGGCACAGAGCTGTAAGATCACTCATGCAAGGTTGCACAGCTGTAAGGAGCAGAGCCAGGATTTGAGTCCAAGTAGCTGGTCACTCATCCTTGCCCCTGTTTCCCCACTTCCTCAAGACTGTTTTGCAACCACATACCTGAGGGTAAGAGAAGGTGCCTGCATGCCACCACAGCACAAAACACAAAGTGAAGCAGCTTCTGCCAGTGCCCTCCTTCCTGGGGCCCCAGAGCATCCCCTGGAGGAGGGTGGGAGTGGGTCACATGGCCCTGCCTGCTGGACGGGGAGAGGGATTGGCTGGACCCTCTGGCCTCCTTTGCTGCTGCAGGTTCTGGCTTTGGCTCACAGCACCCAGCTTTTGGTCGGCTCCCTTCCAAGTTCTTTTATTAATTCCCTCACTCTCCAGCAAGAGAACTTTAATTAGCCGGGCCGATTTATCTATATAAATACAAACGGATGGCACTCACGGTGGGGCGGGGAAGTAAAAGGGGAGCTGGGCCAGCGGGTTGCCTAGGGCAGAGGAAGTGACAACTGCGCCTTCCCAGCAACCAAAAATATGACTTTAATATCGCGTGCACATGCGTGTGTGTGTGTGTGTCCCTGGCAGACGGGTGGCCCACAGAGCCCTGGCTGTGGACTCTGTGTAAGCTGGCACTCCGTGTTGGGAGGACAGGTCTCCAGACCTGGGCTGCTTCTACTTCCCCAGGGAAAGTCTACATCCCCCTTATCTAGATGCCCACTCACCAGCACTGCCCTCCCTGCCATCCTGCCCCAGGAAGACAGGGAATGCATGACAAAATCACCTTGTTCAAGAGACTCACTTTAAACTTCAAGGACTGCTACCAGGGATGGGAGCAGGGGGATGAGCCAATGGCAGCTGAACTTCTGGGCCAGCCCTGGGAGTCTCAGTATTGGAGCACAAGTCCCAAGGACACACCTCTCTGTCTTACTTACATGTGGGCCCCCCAAAGGTCAAACTTTTCTCACTAAGTCTTGTGGTGGTAGAGAGACAGGCAGTTAGGAGAATGGACTCTGGTGACAGCAGGTTGAGGCTTAAATTCTGGCCCTGCTACTTAGAGCTGTGTAAACCTGGGTGAACTGTTTTATGGCGCAGTGCCTCAGTTTACTCATCTGTAAAACAGAAGCATTATAGGTTGCCAGGATGAATGGGGTTATCACACTTAAAACGCCTAGGAAAGTACCTGGCACATGGTGAGGGCCCCATAACCCTTCAATCTATTTCTGCTTGCCTGGCAGGATGAGGGTGTAGGATGTGAGATCCGCATGTGGTTCATTCATTTATGTTGTAGACAGTGATGGTGAGGGAGAGTGCGATGATGATGATAAGAAGAATGACAGTATTTCTTGTTATGATGACTGACATTTACTGATCATGGGCTGGGCAGCCTTCTAAGCACTTTGTGTCAGCTTGTTCAGAACCACGGTGTGTCTAGCTGGGGAGACAAGACCCATATGATGAGAGGCCTGATGATAAGCAGAAATGTTGTGAATGGAGGAGACACACAGAGGAGGAGACAGCTCAGGGGGCTGGGGTGATCTGGGACGGGTTCCCTGGAGAGGGAGGGGACTGCTCTCTTCTTTACAGAAAGTTTGTATTGTCTTGGGGCCTCCTGGGTGAAGGGAGGAGGAGAAAGCATAAGGATGTTGCTTTTAATAGTCAGCACGTCTCGCAAGGTAACAGGCCACCTTTGGAGGAAGGCATTTCTTGTCATGGGAAGCAGGCGAGCAAAGCTGAAGAGAACATAGGTGAGAGATGCTGTGGAGGGGGTTTCTGAATGGGGTGTGGCAGAGTGAAGGGGCTAGGATGTGAGATAAGCCTCTTCTCATTCTTGGAGTTCACCTGTCCAATTGTGCTTAGACATACGCACGCACACACACACACACATATACAGGCTAGGGCTGCCCTAGTATACAGGAAGCTCAGGGAAGGTGGCCTCTCTGGCTCATGGCAAGGCCCTCTCTCAGCACATCTCAACCACACAGGGATTTTACATCCTGCAAGGCAAGCAGTAATAAAGATTTATGGGGCCCTCACCATGTTCTGAGCATTTTAAAGATGATAATAACTTAATGCTTATAAACTGTGATGTTCCCATTTTGCAGATGAGTATGTGCTATGCTGTGCTTAGTCACTCAGTCATGTCCGACTCTCTGCGACTCCATGGACTGTAGCCAGCCAGGCGCCTCTGTCCATGGAGATTCTCCAGGCAAGAAAACTGGAATGGGTTGACAGATGAGTATACTGAATGGTTCAAATAAGTTGCTCAAGGTCAGACAGCCATAAGTAGTGGAGTCAGAATTCAAACCCAGGTAGCCAGTCACTGGAATCTGTGCTTCTAACTGCCTTTTACACACATCACCACCACCATCACCGTTATCACCATCTTACATGACGTTTCTTTGCTCTTGGTATCAGTCAAATGTGCCCTTCATCGTGGGAGGCAAAGGCTGGTGGGTTAGGATGGAAAAGGCAGTAAGAAGTCACCAGCTGGGTAGGCGAAGGAGGGTCAAGAGAACTGTGTCATCCTGGGGATGTTGCATCCAGGACAGGAACAGGTCGTGGGGTCAAATCCTAGCATTTAGCAGCCATGGAACCTTAGGCAGGCCACTTTCCTTGTCTGTCTCAGTTGCCCAGATGTGAAATGATAAAGATCTGATGCATGGGGTATCAGACAGACCAACACAGTGTGAGTCACAGGCTTTTCTGGGAAAGTGAGTTCCCTTGGCTCATCTTCTTGCACCCATCTGGGCCACAGATAGGGGCCAGCAGGGTACTAGCCCTTGGCCATCCAGCCTGGTGGTGCCCAGGAAGAGGCTCCCAGGTTTCGAGCCTAGAGCACTGTAGCCCCACAGACATATAAAACTCTTATGTTGTGGCAGATTTTCCGAGCAGAGCCCAAGAGTGGCAAACTCTATTCTTAGCCATCGTCCCATCACGTGGAGAGAAATATGTCATTAGTGGGGAGGGAGGAGCTGCCAGATTTAACCCTGGAAGAACCAGAGTGCCACAAATACTGGAGGAGAGACCCCTTGTAGCTGGGGAGGGAAGCAGGCTGGAGATCTGAGTTGGACTCAAAGAAGCATCCTGTAAGGGGCATCCTGGGTGGACACTCACTGGACAGATGCTGTAAGCTTGGCCCCAAGGAGAACTCGCAGGGGAGGTGGGTGACCCTAAAAGGAAAGGGCAGAGAATTGCATCCGCTGTCACGGCTTCCCAAAGCAGACAGTGTAATAGATTGAGTGAAGAGCCCTGCAGGAGTCAGGAGAGCAAATCTATCCCCAACTCTACCACGGGTGTGTGTGGCTGGGGACACGTCACAGTCCTTCTCTGGCCCTTGGTCTACATCCAAAACTCGATGATCCCCAAATGCCCTAGCATTTTGTGACATGGACCCAAGTGGGGTCAGAGCTGAGAACATCACCCAAGTCTCTGGGCAAACCTCTCACTGGGCCTGCAGGCAGCCATGTCTTTTTTTTTTTTTCCCCCAGAACCCTATGGTTCTAACAGGGCATTTATCCCAGGCTCTTAGCTCTTCCCAACATGCCATATGTACACTATTCTCTTAATATAATTTGTCAACAGATCTAGCCCCAAGGGACTGGGACACGGGTTAGACTAGCTTGAAGGTGTCGAATGGAGCAAAGCCAGATGTGAAATGGAGGGACTGTCTCAAAGGAGGGGCAGGTGGCCTAAGATCTGAGTGGGGAACAAGGGGACATCCTGGAAGGGGGACTTGTGCTTTGGGGGGAGCCAGGCATCCAAACTCCCTGCCTCTTTTTTCCAACCTCCCTCCTCTGTACCCTGGCTCAGTCTCCCCTCGCCAGCCAAGATGTAAGCTCCAGGACACCAGGCAGCCTGCCCTCTCCCCCTCCACCCGGGGGCCATCACGGGCACAGCTAGTGCTTGCTCGGGTCTGGGCTCCTTGTCCTTCTGAGTCTGCCCTGAGCCCACCCTCCACCTGCTAGGCCCCTCGCCCCTCACCACCCACTGTGGTCTGTGCAGACCACTCACTTCCTTTCTAATTAATCACTGCTGGTCTCCAGCCATGTCCTTCCCTCCCCAGCTCATTTGCCTAAAGAAATGAGTTGCTTTGTTGAGCATAGGCAAATGCCTCCCAGCTCTATTTCCTCTCTCCCTTTCCCAGGCTGCAGAGACATGGGGGCTGGAGGCCTTTCTGGGGCTCTCCAGGGCCAAGAGGAGGGGGCAATCCTGTGAGGAGAGCAGCCTCAGTTTCCCCATGTAGATCAGAATATGCAGTTCCCGTGGGCCCTGCTGGAAGAGAGGGCTTCAAGACCCTGGTTGGAGTGGGAGGGAAAAGGCGGTGAAGACCAGGCCTTCACCAGGCCTACCCCCGCCCCACCAGACTGAAGCAGCTAGGATGAGGCCGTGCTGTTTTGTAAAGCTAATGAGAGAATAGAACTTGTCAGCTGGCCTCTCTTGGGGAGCAGGTACGGAAACCCCACGGTGCAGGACATGACTCATCATGTCATGAGGGGAGAAGTGGGAAGAAGACAGTACTGGAGGGTTCTCAGAGGGACAGGCTGCAGGGAGGGGGGTTCCACCACGGAGGGGCTCCTGGGCCTCTGACACTGCCCAGAGAACTTTAGGGGGAGTTAGGCTTCTGGTTCTCACTCTCCTGTCTATCCAGACCCACTGGATCCCCTCCAAGTACAGCACTTGCCCATGACGACCCGGTCAGGGATGGTTCCTAGGAGGGTCCCGACCCTGCTCAGCAGCTGATGGGGCCTGAGGTCAGACAGGTGTGCTTTCAAGTCTGTATCAGTTGTACAAGCACAGGACAGGGCAATGTCTCTGAGCCTCAGTTTTCCCATCTGAAGAATGGGGGTAACAGTAGCCCCTACCTCTCAGCCTTGTTAGAGAAATAGCAAAGGTCCTGTGGGTAGGGCACGCAGCATAGTGCCTGGCATATAGCAAGTGCCCTTCTAAGTATTAGCTGTGATTTGTTATCATTATTATCAGAATCTCCTGCTTTAGTATTGTGTGTGTTTTAGTGGCTCAGTTGTGTCTGACTCTTTGTGACACCATGAACTGTAACCCACTAGGTTCCTCTGTCCGTGGAATTCTCCAGACAAGAGTATTGGAATAGGTGGCCATTCCCTTCTCCAGGTGATCTTACCCACCCAGGAATTGAGCCTGGGACTCCAGCTTTACAGGCAGATATGTTACCACCATACAATCTCACTTTAGTATTGGGATGTAAGCACTTTAGTATTAGAATGTAGGTAATTGAGAGAGGCAGAATTACTGGGGAGCCTTGACTCGACTCACTTATTTTTCAAAAGTAAATTATGTACGAACTGCTATTTCTGTTATCGCTGGGGAGTGTGCAGTAAAACCCCTCCTGGCTAATGAAGACCCACTGTGGGGCTCAGCACCAGGGCTGAGGACCTGGCCAGCTGTCTCAGGCCGCCAGAGATACAGGGGTCATGAGCTGCGGAGAGGAAACTCCATCTGTCAGTCCTGGAATTCACAGTCTTGTGAAAGCCAAGGCCTGTGTCATATTGGCCATCCCAGCTGGACCTGTGATAGCGCAAGCTGTGCTGAAAGACCCTAGTCTTGAGCTGGGGTGGGACTAGCCACATTTCTTGTTTTAACCTCAAGGCATTCCTTCTGCACCCCCCGCCCGCCCCCCTGCCATTTATTGCCCAAGTTTGAGTCTCAGGGAGCAGTCTAGGGCCTCAGTGGCTCAGGGCTGAGCTAAGGTAAGCAGAGAATCTCAGAGGCTCTGGACTTAGACCAGAAGACTTTCAAGCAGACTGATACCTGCTGAGGAAAGTTACATCTCCCTGGCCACTGCCTGTGAGGAGGTTCTGAAGCTGCAGAAAGAGCAGTGCTGGGGCCAGGGCCCTGTGGCAGGACTGGCATGCTCCCTCCTCTGCTCTGCTGTTCATTATCTCCACCCTGGAGAGAAGGATTGGACTGGAGCTCCCCTCTGATTTAAGATCCCTTCCAGCTGAAATAGCTGGGGAGCTACAGCAGCAAGAGCTGGGAGAGGAAAGGGCATCAGGTTTGAGGTGCAGACAGCTGGCCTGACAGGACTCAGCCTTCCTGCCTGTAAAATGGAAATGTTCTCTTCCTTCCCCCAGTGCGCTCGAGGTAGGGGATGACATGGGGACTTCAGGAACTCTGCCAGCCCTGGTTCTATGTATTAGTTGACCCTGGGGTGCTGACTGGTGAGGCCCTGGCTGGGCTCTGGGGAGAAACCTGGGGTGTAGTAGGTACAGGACTATGAAGGAGAATGTAGGAGACCAGTTCCATGAAGCAACCTTATGAAAAGCCAAAATTAAGATTTACTTAGCACTTAAGAGTTCATAAAGCACAGTAACATCTAATGTTTCACTAAATCAATCTAACTACTTCACAGGCTCTTGTCACATCTTGTTTACAGATGAGAAAACCGACACTTGAAGAGGTTAAATGCATTCCCCAGAATAGGGAGGACCTTCTTGGGTTTTCCATTTTGCCAGAGATCTAGCTGAGAGAGACCTCAGGACCATCCTAGGCAATTAGACTTATAGCAGGGCTGCCACACACAGTTGGACAGGTTGTTTACTGCACAAGGGTGCCCAGTTGAAGGGGTGATTATGGGGCTGGGATCCAGCTTCACTCTGCTCACCAAACCACACTCTCCAACATGGAGTTGTATCTGCCCGGAGCACAAAGAGACCACATGGGCCAGTGGCAGAATGCGTGGGCTGCTCCCAGCCTCAGTTTCCTAAATTGAAACCCAAGGATAATCCTCTTCTTAAAAGCTCCCCATCTCTTAAGGGAAGTGGAGTCAGTGAGTGGTTGAGAAAATCAATGCACTACAAGTGCTTTGAGCTCCTTGGAGATAAGCTTCCTGACAAAGAGGGAGCTGATTAAAGGCAGGAGCACGTTCTCTGCAGCACTGATAGGGATCTTCGCGGAGTGAGTCAGGGTGTCTGGGACGGGTGTGACGGATGCCGGTCTGTGGACACTGGCTTCTGCAGCCACCCCTCCTGCTGGCCTGGGGGCCATGTCCCGTGTCTCCCTGCTTTCTGAGCTCACTGTGTCTCTCCCAGTGACTGACACATTATGGGAGATCAATACACATCTGTTCTCACTGAATTGAATTGTCTGTATGCGCCTATTGTCATTTCTCTACTCTGCTTCCTCTACAAAAGAGCAGTAACACACTAAACACACCCAACGTTGGGCTGGGAGTCCGAAAATCTGGGTTCGAAGCATCCTCTGCCACCAGTACACTGCTACCTGACCTCTGCCCCTGCCGGGATCTCAGTGTCCCACGTGCAAAGCAAGGCATTGGATAAGGTGGCCCGTGGGGCCCCCTCCCTCACAATGCAGTCTGGAGCTGTGATTGCACATGCATCTACACAGAGCACCCCCCACCCCCCCACCCTTTTGTCTCTAAAGGCAGCCAAGATAAAACAGAGCCTAATCCGCACCAGGGAGACGGGTCCTCTGCCCGAGGGGCCGCGGGCACAAATTGGGCCGTCGTGTTCCATTACTTCCGCCAAGCTGGGCCTCACCATCTCACCTCCAGCCGCCAGCGAACAGCGGCAGCCACAGGCAGACAGTGCGGTGGGGGCAGGGGGCCCATGCTGCCACCAGACCCCCTGACTCCAACCTTCAAAGGCGACAGGCAAGGGAGGGGGCCCAGCCAGCGAGGATTTTTAATGACCCCAAATCCTGGCAACTCATTACGTCTCTGATAAGGCAATGGGAGCTGTCACTCCGAGATGCAGCCAAGGAGGCTCCCTAGAGAAATTTTGCCGCCTTCTCGCTAATCTTCTTATAAACATTGTTATTTATTTTTTCTTATTTTATCCGACATGTGTCAAGCAGCCCCTGCTAAGCCTGTGACATCTCCAGGGAGGCTGGAGGAGGTTTGAGGATGGCCTGTCGCTCCCCCTCCTCCCCTGGCTTTGCCCCCACCCCAACCCTCAGCAGCACGGCCCCGTAGGCCTAGTTCTCTGGCCAGCCAAGGTTCTGCCCGAGGCGGGCGGCTTTGCGATGCCCTCAGGAGCTGGTTCTTGGGCTAGGAGACCCTGGACATCTGGGAGCCAGCCATTGGAATTAGGAGATTGCAGGCTATGCCAACTGGGGCCGCTTCCAAGGAGGGGGCTGCGTGCCACTGCGGGCATCTGGGGCACCACACAGGTGTGCTGGGAAGCCCCCAGGCTCACTCTGAGTGTATCTGGTTTACACCCAAGTAGCAACCTCTGCATCTGCTGCCAGTTGCGGTTCTATACCAGGCACCGTGCTCAGCGTCCTTCTCACATTGACACTAACGTTCTCCTTCACTCCTCACAGCAACTCCATGAGGTTAGTACTAACAACAGTCCCATTTTTAAGGGAGGAAACTGAGGCCCAGGGAGGCTAAACCACTTGCCCAAGGTTGCTCAGGCAGGAAGGGACAGGCTGGATATTTGAACCCTAGTGCTCAGACGCAGAGCTAGTACAGCGCTCACCCACATTTTCCACGGGCGGCTTCTTTTGGATGCTCCTGAGATCCCAGGAGAGAAGCAAAACCAGGCATTTTCTCCACATTTAATTGATAAAGAAACAGGCTCCGAGAGGGTGCATAACTTGCCTACGGCCCCAGCACCAGGACAAGAACCCCAGTCTCTTGGCTTCTGGTTCAGAGTTCTTTCTGAAAGATCTTGGGAGAGTTTCTCCTGGCTTTTGTCCTGTGTTCTAGGGTTCTGAGATCCAGGGGGGCTGCAGCAATGCTAGGAGTGTGGCAAGAAGATCTTAGAACTTCAGCAGGGCACGAGGAAGAGTCGAGAAGGTCTGGGATGCCTCTCTCAACTGTAGTTCCTGGCACACATTTGTGATAAGCCTTTTGACTCACTCAGATGGATTACTATGAAGCAGGCTATAAAACAATGTATACAGCATGATCTCATTTTATGACCATATACCTATATACCTATTCACATGTATGTAGTACATCTGTATATTGCAGAGGGAACAACAGGTTGAATTTGCTGCTTTTAAAACAGCCTAATTTAAGGCCAGTGTTTTAACTTTCCATGTTTGGGTTATCCTGAATCTAGAACAAGGTACCTGGTTTTTTTAAAAAATTATTTTTAAATAATTTTAGGTAGCACAGAGTAGCTCCCACAACACTTCGCCCACTTCTCTCTTATGCTAACAGTGTCAACATCTTGCTTAACTTCAAATGTCACCAGTTTTTCTCTTGGTAAATGGTGGGATTTCATCACATTGCATCAGGATACACATGTGACATTCACAGGACTTCTCATTGGTGATGTTAATCTTGACCTGTTCAGATGGTATCTGCCAGTTTTCTCCACTGCTGTGTTATTTTTTCCTCTCCATATTCTATTCTTAGAAGCAAGTCTCTAAGTGCAGCCCTCACTCAAGAAGAGAGGAATTAAGACCCACCCCCTGAATATCAGTGAATTTGTGGACATATGTTAAAACCACCATAGTAATTAATAAATCGGAATGAGGGGAACTACTTTGAGGCCATGCACATGTCTTATTTCTCCTTAAAGTTCCCACTAATCTTAGGAACTGTGACTAGATCCAGCCTGCAGCAATTCCTACCTTGATGTTCTAATGGTGATTTTCTACTTCCCTCATTTCTTCTACTTATTAGTTGGAATTCAATATTTTTGTTGTTATTTCCCATGTTACTCAAATTGTTCCAGATTTAGCCACTGGAAACTCTTGGAATTTGACTCTTCTCTTCTCTTGACATGGCCCTTTGGGTTTTTGCTTTGTTCTATGGTGGACTTATTAAAAAAAATATAAGCCTATTGTGACTTTTTGGTTTTGGAGGGTCTTGTTGTTTTTAACACTGTCTTAATTTCTGTCATCACAGAATGATCCAGGACGATCTTAAATTTCCTTGGCCCAGCCCTAGAATCAGCCATTTCTTCAAAATCTCAGCCCTTAGAGGTAGCTAAGAACTCATTTCTAGGAAGGCACACATTTTTGAAGTCAACTTTTACATGAATAAAGCATCTGGACCTTGATAGCTGGAAATGAATTGACATCCAGTATAACTCAGGGGTCTATATACATTGCAATTGTATACGTGACATGTAACATGTATGTAACATGCCTGGACCCCCGTGTCTCACTCGAGCCTCACATGTAGAATAACCTTGAAATGACCCTGTGAGGGTGAAGGATGTTACTCTGGGTTCAAATCCATACCACTTGTGTGGATAGTCCATAGCCCTATCTCCAGCCGGCATTTCTATAGACGCTCACTTTTCATCCACACAGTCAGGATATCCAAGCCAAAGAGTTTGACATGTCTCCAAAATGTCAATGAACCATCTGGGAAATATTAAGCCATGATTTAATGATTCTTCTCAGATTTTACTCAATTATGAATTTAATATTCTTGACATTTTCCTTCACTCCTTTGGAACCTCTGAGACTCCAGAGACAGGGGAGAGAGCCCCAGAAACAACAATGTGACTGCAAGGGAGCTAAGGCGGGCAAAGTGCCTCACCTCTCTGACTAGCTTCCCACGCATCAAGCAGGAATAGTGAAAACATGAGAGTGATGAGAAAATGCAATAGAACTGGTTCTGAATCATTACTGTACTGTTTGCATGACATGAAGGGTTCAGGCTCAGGATCCAGACGGACCTGGATTCAAAACCTGGCTCCACCTCCATCACCTGTGTGATGGGTAAGAGGGTTCACTTTTCTGGGCCTCAGTTGTTTTGTCCATAAAAATGGGTTACCAGTCTCTACCTCAGGGAGTTGTCATGGGGTCAAATGAGATCATCATAGTTGAGTGCTTAGCACAGTGCCTGGCTTGGATTAGTTGCTAGGTCATGTCCAACTCTTGTGACCCCATGGGCTACTATAGCTCTCCAGGCTCCTCTATCCAAGTGATTTCCCAGGCAAGAATACTGGAGTGGGTTGCCATTTCCTTTTCCAGGGGTTCTTACCAACACAGGGATCAAACCCTGGTCTCCTGCATTGCAGGTGAATTCTTTACTGACTGAGCTACCAGGGAAGCCCCCCAGTGACCTTTAGTAATAATAGTAATAAGCAACTTAACAGTAAGAACAGAATCCAAATGACCAGTCAGTGGGAATATGATCAGGGTCATGTTACATGAATTTAAGATCAAAACAGGTGTCAAATTTAAGTATTTTTCATATTTTTAAAAATGATTTTATTTTAGAGCAATTTTTCAGTTCACAGCAAAACCGAGTAGTAAATTTTCACATACCCCCTGCCCACTCCCCAGCCTCCCCCATTATCAAAATCCTCCACCAGAGTGGCACATTTGTTAGAAATGATGGACATATATTGACACATCACCACCCAAAGTTCATAATTTACATTAGGCTTCACTCTTGGTGTTGTGAATACTGCGAGTTTTGACAAATGTATGATGACATGTACCCACTGTGACAGGGTCACACAGAATCTTTTCATTGCCCTAAAAATCTGTGCTCGGCCTATTCATCTCCCTCACTCCACCCTCCCTGAAGCCCTGGCAGCCATTGATCATTTTACTATCTCCATAGTTTTGCTTTTTCTAGAATGTCACATAGTTGGAATCATTCAGTCTGTAGCCTTTCAGACTGACTTCTTTCACTTAGAAATATGCATTTAAGTTTACTCCACGTCTTTTTATGGCTTGATAGATTTATTTTTGTATTCCAAATTGAATGTACCACAGTTTATTTATCCACATAGTTACTAAAGACATCTTGGTTGCTTCCAAGTTTTGGTAATTATGAATAAAACTGCTGTAAACATCTGTGTGCCGATTTTCACGTGGACCTACGTGTTCTACCCCTTTGGGGAAATACCGAGGAGTGTGATTGCTGGGTGGTATATGATAAAATTATCTGTTTTTGTAAGAAACTACCAAACAGTCTCCCAAAATGACTGTACCATTTTGCAGTCCCACCAGCAACAAATGAGAGTTGCTGTGGCTCTACATCATCACCAGCATTTGCTGTCATCAGTATTCTGGATTTTGGTCATTGTAATAGGTTTATAGTGATATCTGCCTTTTGTTTTAATTTGCAGGTCCCTTATGACATATGATGTGGAGCATCTTTTCATATGGTTATTTGCCATCGGTATATCTTCTTTGGTGATGGTCTGTTCTGGTCTTTGGCCCCCCTTTTAAAATCAGGTGGTTTGTTTTCTGATTGTTGAGTTTAAAGAGTTACTTGTATATTTTGGGAAAATCAGATGTATCTTTTGCAAATATTTCCTCTCACTGTGTGATTTTTCTTCTCATTCTCTTGACAGTGTCTTTCATAGAGCCGAAGCTTTTAATTTTAATGAAATCCAGCTTATCAATTATTTCTTTCATAGTATGTAAAAAGTCATCACCATGCCCAAGGTCATCCAGATTTTCTCCTGTTATCTTCTAAGAGTTTTATAGTTTTGCATTTTACATTTAGATCTATGATTCATGATGTGTTAATTTTTGTGAACGGTGTAAGGTCTGTGTCTAGATTCATTTTTTGCATGTGGATGTCCTGTTGTTGCAGCTCCATTTGTTGGAAAGCCTACCTTTGCTCCATTCCCATGTATTTTTGCCTTGAGTTTTCCAAAGGACATCCCTGCAGGGAGTCCCCCACATGCCCTAAACACTCCCCTTTATCCATGGCACTATTCTAGTTGGGAGGGGCCCTTTGGGAAGAGACTTTGGACCTGATCGCCAGACCCTGATTGGGGAGTATCCTTCATCCAGGCATCCACTCAAGGTCAGGGACAGGCACTTCGTGCTGGGCCAGGAGACTATATTGGGGTAGGTGGTTATCAGTGCAGGGCTCCTGGGGTTGACTAGTCTCCAGATTGGAAGGAGGAAGTCTGACCATGGGGGCCTAGTGGTAGGGGAGAAAGCAGCCTCAGGCCTCTGTGGAGATTAGGAGCAGAGACCAGGGGTGGGTGACTCCACAATCAAGCCCACAGAGACACTGGTACATGCTCACCTTCCAGTAACCTGGAAGGATACTGGATAGCTGCTTATCAGGCCATACCAGACCCAATCAATTAAACTCACCCACTGCCACCTCCCTTCCTGGGTTTAATTTGGGGCATCCAACTTATCAGCAGGCTGGAGGTGAGGATTTCTGCTCTGTGCAGGTCTTAAGAGTTTGGTGAGGAAGCAGGTTCTGTGGACACAGGGCTGCATCCTCCCACCCTGGGCCAGCCCTGTGGGCTGATACCTGCCATGGGGCTTTGTTCCTGAGGCCCAGATGCCTGCCTCCCCATCAGAGGGCTCAGTGTCTTGGTCCTCTGAGAATGAAGTGGGGACCCCAGCCCCAGCACACTCCTTGCCCCCACTCAAATGCTTGGGGCTAGAAACAATGGCTCTGGAGACCCAGGCCTCCCTCCTCTCTCCCAGGGCTGGTCTCCTGTATGGAGGAGCTGGGCCCACTCACAGCATGTTCACCATCATGAACTGGGCACAGTGCTGGCCCCTTCCCACCCATGGTGCCTCATTTCATCCCAAAACAAGCCCACAGAGCTGGCATCACCCGTCTCATCCTATCGATGTGAAGCCCAGGAACACGGTTCAGCAGGGTGGACCGGGCCACTTGCCAGCTCAGAACATGTCATCAGGGGTCTCTGAGCCTCAGTTTCCTCACCTGTAAAATGGAACCATTCACACCTCCCTCACTGGGCTGCTGTGAGACATACATTAATTAACAGAGATGAAGAACACAGTTGCAGCTTGGGTTAAATGGTGACTTGAATTACTGTCACCATAAGAGGCCACCCTGGGATCTGAACCAGGAATGTCTGGCTCTGACGCTCAGGCTCTTTCTTCTGTACATGCTCCTGGCCCCCAGTCGATGGCTAGAGCAAGTCCTAAAGATGGGCTCCCAGGCCCCCCCAGGAGATGTGGGAGTGTGTGTTCCTTTCAGGAAAGAGCAGAAAGCTGAGAGAGGAGCAGAGCTCCTACGGAACTGAGCTCCTGTCAGTCATGGTTCTCTGTGCCATCCTCTCACTTGGGTAAGGGCCAAGCCCAGAGATGGCCAGGGACCATGCCTCAACCACACAGCAGTCTCCTAGGGCCCAGCCGGGCCTCCAGATGAGCAAAAGTCTCACGTCTGCTGCTCCATAACCACTGGCCACACCATGGGCTTGTCCATCTGGATTGGACACAATATCCGCAGGGCGTGAAATTCATTTTCTTTATGTCTGATGGAGTATTGACTGCTTGGATGAAATCCAACAAATCGTAGTGATTGCAGAAACGAACACAGCCGCGACCCTGGTGTCTGTGTGACACACACTTACACAGAGTCACACACAGCCTCACACACTCAAATACATACACTGATATATACACATACCCATGCAGTCTTACCTGGTCACACATACTCACACTAGCTCATACTCACACACGGACTCATTCATTCACATTCATTTATGGTCTCTCACACTCACATGCATATGCACTCACTATCTTGCACACTTGCACTTACTCTTGCACACATTCACAGTTTCACACTTGTGTACACATCCTTATACCCTTATGTTGTTGTTGTTTTAGTCGCTAAGTTGTGTCCAACTGTGACCCCATGGACAGTAGCACACTGGTCTCCTCTGTCCATAGGATTCTCAAGGCAAGAATACTGGAGTGGGTTGCCATTTCCTTCTCCAGGGGATCTTCCCAACCCAGGGATCAAACCCATGTCTCCTGCTTGACCGGCAGATTTTCTACCACTGAACTATCAGGGAAGCCTTTATACCCTTACACACTAAAATAAATCATACATTTCCATACTCTCACACCTCACATGGCTCTTGGATACCCAGTTCTGAAACATCAGTGATGCTCTCCTAAACATAGGGAAGAGGCAGAAGCAACTTCCCAGTCCCCTGCCCAGATCTCATCATTGCTTGAATCCTTCCAAGCCAGCTGAGACTTGCCTTTCCCAGGAAAGCTCCTGATTCCACCCCTTCCCACCAGCCTTCTGGGTTCTATTTTTCCTGGACCCACCATAAAGCTATCGTGGGTTACCATAAAGCTAATAGCAACATATTTCTCTGCTCTTGTCTGTAGCCAGCCTTCACTGAGCACCTATTATGTGCCAGCCATGGTGGATCCCATGGTCTCCACTGGAAGGAGAGAGCCCCTTGAGGGCAGGGAGTGAGTCAAAACATCCGTGCCTCAGCACTTAGGAGGGCCTGGGCACATGGGACCTATTCCACGTGTAGAGTAGATGAAGGCATGCCTCCCAGGGTCCTGTTGGCCAATGTGTTTCCAGCTACAAAGTCTTTCCCAAAGCTAGCCCTTCCCCTACACACCCATCTCTCCTGCACGTCTGTGCAGTTCTGGCCCAAGTGCCATTTTCCCTGGGAGGACTTTGGTCAGTTGACTCTCAGAGACAGTTGATCTAAGTTGGCTCATACCTGTCTCCCCAGGGGAATGCTGGCCCCTCAAGGGCAGGACTAGGTGTCCACAGAGTCCAACACGGAACAGCTTCAATTAGCTTTTCAGTTATGTTCTCCAAGATGTGCTTTCTCAGTGGAAAAGGCTTTCTCTCCAATGATGAGAGCCAATGACAGCCTCAGTCTTCTCCCTTCCCTGATATCTAAGTCCCCAAAAATGTTGTAGTTTGCAGAGACTGAACAATCTGTTGCTCAGGGCTTGAGGCTCCACCCACTCCTTCTTGTCTCTTTTTAAATTTATTTATTTCTAATTGAAGGATAATTGCTTTACAGTATTGCGTTGGTTTCTACCAAATTCAACATGAATCAGCCATAGGTTGACCCGTGTCCCCTCCCACTTGAACATCCCTCCCCCCTCCCTCCCCATCCCACCCCTGTTCCCTGAGTCACACAGCAAATTCCCATTGTCTATTTATTTTACATATGGTAATGCATGTTTCCATGTTACTCTCTCCATACCTCCCACCCTCTCCTTCCTCCCTGCCCAGCCGTGTCCATAAGTCTTTTCTCCATGTCTGTTTCTCCATTGCTGCTCTGCAAATAGGTTCCTCAGTACCATCTTTCTAGCTTCCATATATATGCATTAGTACATGATATTTTCTTTTATCTTTCTGACTTACTTCACTCTGTATAATAGGGTCTAGGGTCACCCACCTCATTAGGACTGACTCAAATGTGTTCCTTTTTATGACTGAGTAATAGTCCGTTATATATATGTACCACAGCTTCTTTATCCATTCATCCATCAGTGGACATCTAGGTTGCTTCCATGTCCAGCTATTGTAAATAGAGCTGCAGTGAACCCTCTTGCACTGTGATGGGAATGCAAACTGATATAGGTACTAAGGAGAACAGGATGGAGATTCCTTCAACACTAGAAATAAAACCACCATATGACCCAGAAGTCCCACTACTAGGCATTTATCCTAAGAAAACCAAAATTGAAAAAGACACACATAACTTCTTGTCTCTTTAAATGTCACTTTTTCCAGGATACCTTCTCTGTTACACAGAATCTATTAGGTGCTCTGGTCTGGGTCCCCCAACTCCTATCTTGGCACTGTCCTGCTCTATTATAATTTTCTGTTTGCATCTGTCATCCTAGCCTATGTGCACCGCAGAGACAGATATTTTTTCTGTTCTCATTGCTGTTGCATCTCCAGGGCCCCAGCATGTGCTCAGTACAGTAGGCATTCAATAAATGCTACAGGAAGGGAGAGAGGAGCAAAATATCCATTGCTTTGTCCTCCCCTCCATGGTCTTACAGAGAGTGAAGCTGGAGGCAATCCTGGTTTTCCCTTTCTACGATGCAACCCCTCCTGGGTAAGGGTCCACCTTGAGCCCCTGAGTCTCGTCCCTTCTCTGGAACCTTCATTCCCTCCCCAGATATCCCCTGCCCCCAGCACTTTCTGTGATGCCTGAGTGTCCCCAGCTTGGTCACCTGTCCTGTAGGTTACATCGCCCAGGGGTGGGGAGGACAGAGCAACCCCAGGCCTGGGAGACCCCTGACCTGGGAAAGCAGGCTCCGGCTAATTCTGTGATCCCCAGGTCGCTGCCTCCCAGAGCCAGCGCTGCAGTTGCTGGACTTTGATAACCTGGACTCTTGGCAGAGACAGTTGGGGCCTCTTTAAGAACTGTCCAGGGAAAGGAAGGCAGAGTCTCTGGGTACTGGGGGCAGGGAGGCTGGAGAAGACAGCTCGCACCCCTTCCTGGATCTGCAGGCCTGCCAAAGGGGATGATGAGCACTGGGGAAGGAGGAGGCCACTGTGTTCTGATGGCAAACTGAGGGCACATGATTTGGCCCAGGGTCAGCGTAGTGGCTTGGAAAGTCCCTCGAGGTGTGACCATGACTGAGGCAGGTAACTATGCATCTCCTTGGTGTGTGGTTCAAGGGCCTCAACCCTCTGGTCAGAAATCGTCTTTCCACAACTGTTATTACTTTCTTTGGCAGTCTCAGACAACCAAATTCCCCAATGTGCTCTGCAATTAATTACTTGCCTTTGGGACTTTGCCCACTGCAGTGTCCTCTGTTGAAATATACGCCCCACCCCCCTCCCAATTCAGAAGGTGAAAATTCTCTCCATTCTTTGAGCCTGAGGGCAAACACCACTTCCTTCAGGGAGCCATCTCTGATTGTCCTGATTGCTGTAATTTCCTCCTCCACTGAGCTCTGGGAAAATCCTCTCTGTGGCTTATTTATGTAGGGCTCTGCTCATACTCTGGTCTTACAAAGAGGCATGCATGGCTGGGAAGACTGTAACTGAACTCTAGGTGGTCCCTTTCACATTGCAGCTTATGTAGGCGGCATTCCCAGGAGTTGTGCAGTGTCTAATCTGTGACTGTACATGGCAGGCCTCCTGGGTCCAGCTTCTGTGGTTCAGAACTGTGCCAAGAATCCCATGGGATTCTGAGCCCAGGCTCAGAAGGACAGATGAAGGTACTCCTTTTCTCCTGCTCAACCTGTTTTCCTTCTCCGGCTACTCACTCATCCAGGCACTCACTCAGGCCCATGTCTTAAAATACCATTTCTAAGCTGGCTCTCAAATTGATGTCTGTAGCCCTTACCTCGGCCCCAAGCTCCACATTCATAGCATCAAGTGTCTGCTGAGATCTACGCTTAGACGTGTCACAGGCATTGCAAATTTAATCCAGCAGAGCTGACCTCTTAATTCCTGCCACATACCTGTCCTCTCATTCTCCTTGATTTCAGTAAACCATCAACCCTCAAGCTGAAATTCTGAGAGTCATCCTTGATTCCTCCCTTTCTTTCACCCTCTACAGATAATCCGTCAGTTTGTTCTGTCGCCCGGTTTACAAAATATGTTCTGGATCTGTCTCCAGATCGCTATCACCTCTGCCATCACCTACTCCAAGCCACCATCCTCTCTCCCATCTTACATAGGTTTCCCTCAAGAACAGAGTGCAAGAAAAGGATTTGGGTATAAGCAGGCCATACGTTTAGGAGATGAGACAGGAAAGAGGAAAAGCCAATCCAGGGTGTCTTGCTACTGCTGCTGCAAACCCCTGTGGCCAACCCTACCCTCGTAAAAGTCTCTCCTAAGGACAGCAGCCTGAAATATTTGATTATTGACTTTTGTCCCCATTGATAGACAGTTGCCTCCTGAGTCCTGAATTCCCTGCTCTCTCCTCTCAGGCTGTCTTGTACAGGTTGAATGAGCTTTTCACAGGAGAAAAGCAGAGAGGAGCTGCAAGTATTTGGAGGTTTTGTCCTCAGTTCATCAGCTGCAGCTGGAATCACCAGTGGGCAGTGGGTGTGGTGAGGGGGAAGCATCTGTTACAGCTTCCATAGCCACCCCCACACTTGCCCATCTGTATAAGACCACCAGAGCAATCTTGTAAAAGTACAAATGGATTCTATCTCTTCATTGCCTAAGACCTTTCAAAGGTCTCCATTGTCTTGAGAATAAAACCTTGGCAGTGACTGATCAGGTCACCCTCAGTCTCCCTGCTTCCCTGCCCTCATCCCCAATCTCTCAGTAAACTCCAGGCATGCTGGTCTTTTAGGGCCTTAAGCCCTCCCCCCAAGCTTATTCCAGCCTTAGGGCCTGTGCACTCACCTGCCCTATCCATGGACCCCCTTTTCCCACAGTATGCACACAGCTGGCTCCAGGTCCTTCAAGTCCATGCTCACAGGTCACCTCCTTAGAGAGAGCTCTTCCCCAGCTCCATAGTACCCCACCCCCAAGATCTCTAGAATTTCACTCCTTTCCTTTCCTCAGATCACTCACATCTAACTCAGTTACTTATTTATCTACCTGTTTCTTCTCTCTCCCACTAGAAGCTAATCAGTCATGGTCCCGTATTTATCTCCAGGCCCCAGCCCAGTGCCCAGCATGTAGGAGATGTTCAACAGATGCCTCCTGAATGAATGAACTGAATGGGTCAGGTTCTCCCGGAAGCAAGCAGAGCCTGAGTTGGGGATTCTTGTGTACCTGCTAGAATAGAGAATGTTCTCTAGTGAGCACTGTCACAGAGTTAGGGAAGCAGATTTGGGCAGGAAGAAAATCTAGGCAAGGGTGTGGGTGCAGTTGGAGTCTAGCCTCAGACTTGCCCCACCAGGGCTCTGGCACCACCTTTAGACAGACAAGGATGACTCTTTTGTACCCTGTGTCAGTCCTGGCTGAGCGCTGTCCCAGGAGGAAATGTGGGGTGAGGTGGACGCTGTTAGCAGCTGATACGTGCAGCACCTGAGGGAGGGGTGCACGGACCTGATGAGGGGTCAAGGAGGGGCACCAACAACATTCATGTTCTGGAAGGGACTGCTCTCCCTCCGCTCACAGATCCCACGGCTAAAGGGGCCACTCATCTCAGGCTAGGGTTTGATAGCAGAGGAATGGACCAGATGACCTCTGTGAGCCTCTTTTAGCCCATGAAGACTATGATTCCCACAGTATCAGGAGAATAGATGCCCACTGGTCTAAGTGGAGGCACCTCAGCCAGGACATCTCAGAGAGCAGAAATCTGCCATGAGTACCAAATCAGGCTCCTATTGGCTCATCCCATCTCCAGTTGCCTCCTTGTAACTGACCTGCATCCCGCTTGCTGCCTCCTGAGCCCATTTTCTCTTTGTGTTTTCTCACTGGTTGTGAGAACAGGGGGGCTTTCCCAGGAGGCTTCCTGAACCCTCCTGCCAACGCAGGAGACATAAGAGACGTGGGATCAATCCCTGGGTCGGGAAGATCCCCTGGAGGAGGGCATGGCAACCTATTCCAGTATTCTTGCCTAGAGAATCTCATGGACAGAGGAGCCTGATGGGCTACTCATGGGGTCGTAAAGAGTCGGATACAGCAGAAGCGACTTAGTACACACGCATGCATGAGAACAGTGGGTTGGCATTCTCCCTGAAACAACCCCCAGAGTTCACCCCACGTGTAGGCCTCTGAAGCTGTTTGATCATAACAGTGGATGGCCAGCCCATTGACCCATCGCCAACTATAGTTAGTTTCTCACTGCAGCACCAGTTCAATCCTGCTTATTTTCTGAAAAATTAAGGCCCAGGAGACGGTGTTCCCACAGCCAAGAGGTCTTCAGGCTGCTTCGGGAAGAGGCACTGCCTCCTGGTCCTTCTCCTGGGTGTGTCTAGGTGATGCAGCAAGCAGGCCAGGCAGGCACCGCTTGGTGTTGACAAATGTCCCAGCCTCCCTCCAGCCCTGCAACTTCCCTTGCCCTGATAGCTATTGACAGCTGGGGGACTTGAGTTTTTCTCTTTTCTCTGTCGGCTCTTTTAATTGAAAAATATAAAGAAAACGCCTATTGATTCCATGTAACCGATAAGCTGTTCACTTGCTGGCCTTTTTAATCAGGAGCCAAACCTGGCTTAGAGCCCAGGGGAAGAGAAGGGCTGGGAAAGGAGGAGCATGATTCGCACTCTGGGGGGCTCTCCACCCCTCCCACAAAACTCATGCAGAGCCCCCTGGACTGCGGATAAAGGAACAATTTAGGAACCTTTTCCTTCCTAAGGATGTTTGCTGCTCCTAATTTTTGAAGCATATAATTATCCCTAACATTTACACAACACTTCGCATTTACAAAGCAATTTCCATTTGTAAAGCCCTTCCCCATCTATTGTCTTCTTTGATCAGCCTGTTGACTGCAGGGGACAGCTGGTCCAGGAGTCCCCCCTCCACTTACCAAGCTGTGCATCCGGGCCATGGAAGCCCCACTCCCCACAGTCCTGGGAAGCAGTCTGAGCAAAGCTTCCTGTTCCATTTTACGGATGAGGTCATTGCAGTTCAGAGACACTGTAATTGCCCAAGGTTGCACAGCAAGTAAGCAGTCAGAAACTGGTCAGGATGAGAACAGTGAGCCCCTCCAGGGGCTCTGCTCCTTGGAAATGAGCAGGCACCTGGTCAAGATATAGGAATCATCTGTCAGACTCTTACTGTGGATCTCAGTTAGACTTGAAGAACTTCCTAAAACAAAGGAGTGGTTAATCATTATAATATGCTAACCAGAAGACTTCTCCTTCCTCAAAGAATGCTCATCTCAGGTTAGGGCCCAATGACAGAGGAATGGACCAGATGACCTCCATAAGCCCCTTTTTAACACAAGGAGGCTACGACTCCCAAAGTGCCAGAAGGATGGATGCCCATCAGCCTAAATGGAGGCACCTCAGCCTCCTTGTCTTCTTTTTGGCACACACCAAGACATGAGTCATAGAAGGTGCGGTGAAAATTTATTGCATTATCAATATTTAATATCTCCGGGGAGGTGACATCAGCAAAATTGCCTGGCCTGGCAGATCCATGTAGGTGGACAGTGGGACAGGCCCTTCATCTCCTGGAAACCCCATCCTTCCCACATGGGGGACAGGTGAAATTTATGGGCTCCTGGAAGAGGCATGTACACGGCAGAGGGTGACACATTCCTCTAGGACCTGTGTGCTGACCTGGGGCACCTTCCTCCCTGTGATTCTTCACTTGGTCCAGGGTCTGACAGGGCTGGGAGCCAGCGATTATTCCTTGGGCCTGGGACTCAGGGTCATCAGCTGTCCTGAAATGCCAGATTGAGTGTGGTCTGATTGACAGTGCTGTGTGACAGGCTAGGGTCCCAGACCTACATGGCAGTTTGTCACTTGCCAGACAGGTAATCTCAAGACTCGGGTGCCACCAAAGTTAGTCTGAGCCCAGGAGAAACTTGACAGGTGG
This sequence comes from Cervus elaphus, assembly GCF_910594005.1. NCBI lineage: Eukaryota > Metazoa > Chordata > Mammalia > Artiodactyla > Cervidae > Cervus > Cervus elaphus. The sequence goes on along the minus strand of NC_057829.1, from coordinate 26,885,480 downwards.
TGGGAAGACATAAACTAGTCAGGGAATGAATGTTTTGTGTCCACCCTCCCTGGCCACACTGCTTCTCTTTATAGCCATATAAAGTGAGTGAGCTTCTCTGGGCCTCAGTTTCCTTCTCTGTAAAATGACGGCTATGGTCTCTACCTCACAGATTTGTTGTAAAGATTGCAAAGCAATTCCATTTGATGTCTGCCTGGCCCCCATCTGGCCCAGGAGGGGCCCAGTCCACCTTGGGTTCCAGCCTCTCCCCTCTGCCCTGGGTAGAGGGGACACAAGACATGCTGGGAGCAGGTGGGAGTGCAGGGCTGCAGTACGAAAAAGGGAAGGAAATGGATGTGGGTTAACCTGGAGGTGTCTGGTTCTCTGGGTGCCTCATTTAATCCCCATCATTGATAGCTGGTTTCACACAGGGCTTGGCAGTGATGGCTGGGACTGAGGATCTGATCTTTGCTGAGCCTTTGGGGCCCACTTTTAGCAGGTAGATTGCCTGTCTGTGTAGCTTCTTCTGATGAGTGTAGCAGAATCTGAGCAATGAGAGAAGTGTGCCAGAGAAGTATGAAATTCTACATGCAGAACAAGGTGGTGAGAGGCAAATACAGCATCCAGGAGCTCTTGTTCTAATCCTGCCCTCGTCTGCTTCCCTGTATGACCGTGGGGAAGTGTCTTTCCCTCTCTGAGACCCATGAGACCCAAGGGCTGGGCCTGGCTGATTTCTGCAGGCTCTTACAAGAGAGGAAATTTGTATTCTAAATCTGATGCTCCCCAGGATAAAGGAGTCAACCCCAGGGATGCTGGAGAAGCCCCTGAGGCCAACCCTAGGAGATGACCCCTCACTTTGGAAAAAGCTGGCCACTTAGGCCCTGACATAGATAGAAATTCTTCCTCCCCCCACCCCACTGCATGACACACAGCCAAGGTCATTGTTTCATATTTAGAGAGAAATCAGGGTGTCCGCTGTGGCTGAGTGATGCAGATGTGAGGGACGGGGGTGGGCATGAAAGGCAACCACAGGGATGGAAATTGTGCTTCTCCTAGCAACCTGGCTCTGCAGCTCCTGGGCAAGGGCATCCCCAGTCAGCACAACTTTATACCTGACTTGGCCTGCATACACTGAAGGCAGAGAAGGGAGCCACAGGACCGTTCAGGCATTCTGCGACGCCCAACATTCCTGTCCACCCAGGAGGCTAGTCCAGTCTCCACCTTGAGGAGGCATGCCCTACTGCGCTGCTGGCCACCACTGGGGTCTGTAGGTAGCCAGCAGGGCAGGGCCAATTGGTCAGACTCCCAAAGCCAGAAGCCCCTTGATTCTAGCAGTGTCAGTATATAGACACACATGCATGCATGCACACACACACAAGCCTGAGACAGGGTCACGTGCAATATCACATGTTTACGATGTACAGATACACCCCCATCTACCCACATTCTCAGGTGTCTACACTCATATGTGGATATACACCAAGTCCCAGGCACATTCCCAGATCAATGCAGGCACAGCTGAATATGACCCCAAGTACGTGCCCAGGAGATGAGGCTTTCACCGCTCTACCCTCTCCTGGGACGCGGAGCTTGGCTGTGATCCCTCTGTGCTCAGGAAAGCTATGCAGATTGTTTCTTGGCCCTTCCCTGCTTCTCACCCTGTACCAGGCATGCCACTTGGACCAGATATGCCCCCATTGCCCCTGTGGTACTCAAACAAGTCACCCTGAGTTAAGAATTTGAGGACAGGTTGTTTATTTGGAAAGCGATCCCAGGAAAATTGGCAAGGAAGTGAGGGGTGAGGCAGGGAGGGAGGAAAGGGTATGAAGGATATGTTCATGATGGGTTTGTGCAGAGAGCTCGATCCCACCCAGATTCTTCTGAACACTGAGTAGCACACACTACGTAACTGAGCTCTCCTCAAGAAGCAAGGGTGCCCAGATACTTATCCATTGGTTCCTGTCCTTCTTTGCCTGAGGATGGTCAACTCCACGAATATCTGTCCTGCTTCCCTCAAGGAGCCAAGCATGCTCCTCAACCTAGAAGAGACACTGTGCACGGGCAACCCTGCCAGGGCTGTAGTGACCACTGGGGAGGGCTGAGGGGGCATCCAGCAGCCACCTGTTCCATCCCACCCTGGCATATGTGATCATCCATATGTAAGCTATGTCTACACATACACACTCACTCTCCCACACACTCATATGCTCACAACCTAGCCAGTCTCCCTCCTCTCCCCACTATGGTCCTCTCTGCTCCAGGCCACCTAGTCACTGTTTGGACTGGAGAAGTAAGGAACCTGGGCCTTCCATCACCCAGGCTGCCCTCATCCTCCTGACTCTGGGAACCCCCATCCCCAAAGCCCCTTTCCACTGCTGTTCCTCCACCAGGCTCTCGGGTTTCAGCACCTGGCATTAGCCCGATCTATCTGCCGCAATCTGGGCTTTGAAGTGGGAGTCTCCCCAGACAGACAAAGGGGTGACTGCAAGCAGTGGGGGGAACTGGGGTGCCATCCCAGGTGTGTGACGATTATCTTGGGGGCCCAATCAAGATGCCTTGTCCCCAGCTCAGCTGGTGAATGACGGCTGCCTGAGCGCCTCCCACCACTCCCCACTCTGGCTGCCAGGACAGCGGCAGACACCTGCTAGGCCCCAGACCCCTCCCCTCCCCCGCTCAGCTTCCTTTTGTACCAGCACAAAGTGGGACAAAGCCAGGCCCCACCTGGAGAGGGGGAGGCCCCAGGGCTCCCATTTCTCAGCTGTGGCCATCTCTGCCCATGAATGCCAGAATTTTGCATTGAGCAGAGAGATTGACAGATGGTAGCCCAGGATGAGTAGCAGGCCAGGAGAAGAGCCATCCTGGACAGCTGCCCAGATGAGGTACCCCCAGGTGTGAGGGTGTACAAGACAAAGATGCAGAGCTGGGTACAGCTCCACCCTCCCCAGGGACCCTGTTAAGATCTCCTTTGTCCCCAGAGCCCATTTGGGGAACAGAACCAGTTCCATTTTTTGCAGGAGTTGAAGAGAAAGAAAGCTCAGAGAAGTTGAGGGAGTATTCACACATCAGCCCAGTGCCTGGCTGGGAAACTACCCTCCCAACACCCCCCGCCCCACTGCCACGTCCTTGGACACCTGTCTTGGTGTCTAAGGCACGCTGCCCTCTGCCGGGCATGTACATGGATGTGACGGGGAGTGGGCAAGTTTACCAGGAACCAGAGCAGACCGGCGCAAGCTGACCTCAAACTGCCTCCTGTCTCCTGGCCAGTCTCCTTCCCTCTAGGGTCAAGGCAGTCAGTCCATCGCCTCGCTTCCCTTTCTTCTTCCCTCTTCCTAACTGTTTCTGAACCCGCTACATGGCAGGACTGTGACTCCCACATATAATATGCGCAGTGGGGTTGTGAACATGGTGGCCCTCAGGTTCTCCTTGGAGGCTGAAGGAACAAATGTAGAGCAGCTAGAGAGAGAGACAGAGATCGTCGTGGCCCCAGATCCTTTCTGGAGAAGAGTCAGAGGAACATGAGTAGGACTAAAACAGAGAGAAACCCGAGGAGAAAGTGACAAATCCTGGAGAGAGTCTAGCCTGCTAGGCTTCTCAGCATCCAGGCCATTAAGATGAACCATAGGCTTCCCTGGGACCATCCTTCAGAGTTGGGGGCTGGGGGGCTATGATGGGAGGGAATACATTATTCACAGCTAAAGAAAGACTCATTACTTTGCACCAACCTTTGGCTGGTATTGAATATACCATCGCTCCCCTCTTAACAAATGGCTTCTTGAGGGTTTAATTAACTTAGTACCCTCAGGCAGGCAGCCTGGCCGCCACCATTGGGCGAAGCCTGAGTCGGCCACGTTGAGGGACAGTGAAGCTTTCAGGAGAGGCAGCTCCCGCCAAAGTGGAGGGGACACAGGGAGGGGCAGTTCCCTGCTTGACCCACAAGCCTGCCCATGTTCCAGACGGGAAGACTGAGGCCTTAAGGGGAGAAGGCAACTGGTCAAGGTCACACAGTAGAATGTAGGCATAACCAGGTCTAGCATTCATGCCCTGAGCAAACAGGAGGTTACTTACCTTCTAGAAACTTAACCATGTCCCCTCCTCACAGGGTGGTTAGCTTCAGTGAATACACAGCAGAGGGGCTTCCCAGGTGGCTCAGTGGTAAAGAATCTGCCTGCCAAAGCAGGAGACATGGGTTCTTTCCCTGGGTTGGTATGATCTCCTGGAGAGGGAAATGGCATTCTTGTATTCTTGCTTGGGAAATCCCATGGACAGAGGAGCCTGGCAGGCTATAGTCCATGGGGTTGCAAAAGAGTCAGACACAACTTAGCGAATGAACAACAACATACTTAGCACAGAGTGATTCTGTAATTACTGGCTTAACTTGATCGAACCTCAAGACAAGTTGGTCTGAGACTAAGTCCTTTTAACTCATCACTCTCAACTTGTAAACAATGATCAAGCCCTTGTGGTGATGTGTCAGATACTGTACTAAGCCTTTTCATGTATTAGCTCATTTAATTTTTACAACAATTCCTAAGGAATGGGGAAACTGAGGCTCAGAGAGGTAACACCAAAAAGTCACCTTGCCTGAACCTCTAGGCTATATCGCCTCTCTAGAGAAGAACCTATGTCACTGGATGCAATCTTTCTACTGAAGGGGAAGCTGAGGACCTGCCCAAGGTCACTCAGGTCAGACGTGAACTCATGTCTTCTGATTCTGAGCCCAGCAAAGGTGCCTGCAAGCATATCATGGAGCCCATCATTTCTGCTTCACTCCACACTTCCCCTGCACTTAGCCTCCTTTCCCTCTGGAGGGCCTGGGCCCTCAGCTTCATGAGCCACACTGAGAAGCCCCAGTGGGCAAAGGGTGAACCTGGCTTGGGAGCCAGACCCAAGGCTAAAATGCTGCTCTGCATGTCTGTGCTCTGGTCCTTGAGCAAGTCTCTCCCTCTTAGCAGAGCCTCAGTTTCTTCACCTGGCAAATTAAATTGTACGTCACATGACATTTGTGAGAATTAAATATGTGCTTAAAGCAGTTACACCAGTGTCTGACACATCATAGAATGCACTCACAGCAGAATTATTGGGATAAGAGAATCCCTACCTCCCTCTGGCACTCAGAAACTGCACCCTCACCCCCAGAGCTGTCACTGGCCACCTCCCTCCATTAGAATTGGGGCAGAGAAACCCTGGAGGACACTAGATGCCAGAACAGCCCTCCCTGCCCAGGGGGAGCAGGAAGACCGCCTCTTGGGCTATGGGCTAATTAATTGTACTGGGCTGACAGCAGAGAGGGGCTGAGCATTTTGCCGAGGAGTCCAGAGCAATGATGGAATAATGGGCTCTAATGCACTGGTCTTCTCCAGGGACCTGTCTTTCATCCCCAACAAAACTAATTAATGACAGCAATAAATAAACCAATCCAGCCCACACTGCCCGGAGCAGCCAGGGCTCTTCGAGAAAAGCCTGTTGCTGGCCAGCCCAGGAAGTGCTGAGGCCCGGATTCCTCTGTGTAGGTAGGGTGAGCGCCTTATGATGTCATGTGGGGTAGGGCCAGAGGGATCAGGACCAAGAGATCCATTCCATCCCGAGCTAAAAATCAAGCAGGTGTGAGTTCAAATCTCAGACTAGCTGCCATATCACTGTGTGACCCTGCCAGACTCTTCTGCTTCTCTGAGCTTGGGGCAGTAACCCCATTTGGATAAAATGTGTGTGGCCTATAAGCCAGGGAAGGTCACATTTCCTTTTATTTAGAAAGTGAGATAAGGCCAGATGTCACAGAAAGGATGTCCCACCCATAGGCCTCAAATTAGTTAATGTTGTAATATAAAAAGCACTAATGTCAGTGATTTTAAACGTGCACTGGAGTAATCCCCTGAAGAACACAGAGAACAGACTTGAGGACACAGTGGGGGAAGGAGAGGGAGGGATGAATTGAGCAAGTAGCACTGAGACATGAATATTACCATAGGTAAGACAGACAGCCAGTGGGAATTTGCTGTGTGATGCAGGGAGCTCACCCCAGTGCTCTGTGAGCTCACCCCGAGCTCACCCTGTCCCACAGCCTAGAGAGGTGGGACGGGGTGGGAGGTGGGGGTGATATTCAAGAGTGAGGAGACATATGTATACCTGTGGCTGATTCATGTTGATGTAAGGCAGAAACCATCACAACACTGTAAAGCTATTATCCTCCAGTTAAAATAAGTAAATTAAATGCTAAATCCCCTGCAACGCTTGATGAAACCCAGACTATGGCTCACCCCCAGAGTTTTGGAGTCAGTGAGGCCTAAGAATTTGTCTTTTCAACAAGGGGATGCTGAGGGTACTGATCAGGGACCCCACAATGTGAACCCATACTCTAGACTGAATGCCAAAGGCCTGGCTTCTCACCCTGTCTCTACTTCTGTCTAGCTTGGGGTCCTTCACTTTACCTCTCAGGGCCTCAGTTTCTCATCTGTGCACAGGAGTGTATGTGTGTAGGGAGACAGACTCCTTACAACCCTGGGGTCTCTGCTCTGCCTGTGGAGACAGCTCAAGGCCTCCCACGTGGCCTGTGATTGTCAGAGCCACCTTCTGTGCACATCTCAGCCCTCTTGGGCTGAACTGACTCAAAGCAGAGAAAGATCACGAAAGAACCTGCATCATTTCAGAACCCCCCCCCCCATTTATAGTGAACCACATGCCCCAGGGGATGACAGCCGCCACAGTCAGTGTGGGGGTCCTTGCTTCTCCACACATACTCACCTGGTGGTCCCTACCTCTTCTTGCACACCTCTGCTAACAGGGAGCTCACTCCCTCCCATGGCAGGGCACTCCATCCTAAGGTTTTTTTGTTTGTTTCTAATACAAGTTCAAATCTGCTTCCCCATGGTGGATTCTCTTGACCACCCCCTCCTGGGTCTCAAAGGTCCCTTTCATCTTTGATATTATAATACCTATATTGGAAGTCTCTACCACTCATTGTTAGGGGACCTTAGGAAAGCCAGTGTAAGCTCTGAGCCAGTATTTCCGGTAGAATGAGCAAAAATGAGATAAAGAGGTGAGAATCCAGAGTTTAGTGTAATGTAAAATGCTCTAATTACAATTGTTGGCCATGTGGCTCTGCCTGGAGTTTGGCTGGGAATCCCATTTCTGGGTGAGTTGACTTTTACTGAGGCCTTTCTGTCTGCAAGTGAGAATGACCAGCCCCCTTCCTGATTATGGGGCATTTAAAATCATAAGCACCCTCCTCTCTGTTGGGCTTGCACCTGACTCCCTTGGAGTCTGTGGCCAGTGCTTTGGAGGAGCCCTCCATCAGGTCTTCTTCCAGAAGTGTTGGAGGCCAAGGCCAGTGGTCTGGGGTGTCCACTGATGGGCGGTTGCACACAGTGGCATGAGGGGTAGCTCCACTTCCCTGAGGAGCAGGTCAGTACCCGGGGCCTGGCCCAGGATCTCCTCAGTGTCTCAGCCCGGCAGCAGGGCCAACAGAAACTCCACCTTCCTCTATGTACTGTCAGGATCCTACCTACAGGCAGCAGGGATACACACTGACTGAACAGAAATAGGATCTATTGAGTGGACACTGGGCATCACAAAATCTCTGGGAAGAACTAGAAAACAGTGGGAGAAGGACTAGAAAACACAGATTGTAGGCCAAGCCACCATGCCCCCAAACCATTGCCACAGAGCACAAGAGGTCACCCAGTGCTCTGCCTCCAGGCCCATAGGACTGTGCATCCTTGCCGACTGCCCGCACCACCCTAGACACTCATGTAACTGCCCTGTGGCCCCTGCCCACCACCAGAATGGCTTTCCTGGAGTCTTGCTAATGTGCCTCGTGGCCCACCTCAAGGGCAGACCTCAGCTAATGAGTCTGTGCCTGAGCTGCAAGGGAGGATAGGAAAGTGACAAGCTGGGATTTTTAGCTTCTATAATAGTGGATAGGCTCTGCCTTCCACCAAGAGTGAGACGTCTTCCAAATACAGAAAGAGGGTTCAGATCTGGGTCAGGAAAAGCATGCTAGTGGTCACTGCTATTCAGTGCAGCCCGTCTTTGGCAAGCACTAACACGCAGAAGGTCACAGGCAGGATGCAGATAAAAATAACAGCTCATCCTGAGCACGCGCTATCTGCCAGTTGTTCTTCGGAGGGCTTGTCGTGGATCATCTCATCAAGGCCTCTCAGCATCCTAAAAGGAAAATACTTACTATTATTATAACCTTTCCCCCATATCACCAACAAGAGAACAGAACCAGAGAGGTTGCCCAGCTAGTGAAAAGCAGATTCCAAGCCTGAGCTCCGATGTTTGGCTCCTGGGCTTGTGTTGCAGGCGCTCAATGCTCTTCCGCTCTGTCTCACACATGTGAGACTCAGCCACCATCCTCAGAGAACAGGAAAAGCACATCGCTGAATACAAGGCAACGGACAGGAACCACTGAGCAGCCAGGGACTTAAGTAAAGAGAGTGTTGGTGTGCTGTGCAGATTTAATAACGTGGGGGATGTAAAATGCTTAGTGCAGGTCATGGCAGACAGAAAGTCTTTTTACAAGTGCCAACTGCTATCATCACCATCATCATCAGTATCATCTTCCTCATCACTGCCACCATCATAACCCTCATCATCACCACCACCCCTGATGCCTTTGTTTATTCTGGCCCTTCCTCCTGGGCTGCTCTTTGCTTCTTTCTCATTTACAAAGGGGTGTAAGTGAGCATGAGTCCTATTTATCCTCCATGGCCCAGCTCAAATGCAGCCTCCTCCACATAGTTTCCCTGATGCCCACAGTCAAGGACTGCAGGAAGCCTACCAGTGCCCCTACCTGCCGTGTGTATGTGTATATGTGTGTCCTCTTCTCTCTTGCACCAAACTACAAAACTCTCCATTTCACCAGCCCCTGCTTCCCACTCACACTGTCTTTACTCCCCTTCATCTACCCCCAACTCCTCTGATCCACTTTCTGGGTAACCTGGCCTATAGCACAAAAGATCAAACGGGTCCCTGAAAAAGTGCTGGGGTTACCCACTCCTGTCTCCTTGGCCCCCATCAGCTGCCTCATAACCTGTATCCCTTCCCAAAGTCACCATCTACGCAGTTTAATGCACACAGCAGTTCCTCTCCTATCCTAGATGAAGGCACAGACCAGAGGCCTCACATCTGATTTTGAGTCTGGGTTCTGTCACTTTTGGGGCATGTGTTTCCTGAATGAGTCACTGTCTCTTTGGGGGCCTGAGTTGTCCGTCCATCCACAGGTTGTGTAGATGCAGGGATGGAAGATTTCCCTGTCCCCTTCTTAGTCTCAGTGTAGGTAGGAGAGGTGTTTGGGCCTTGCCCACATAGCCTTCCTCCCTTCTAAACTATAGGTGTTGTGTGGTGGGAAGAGGGTCCTTTAAGGCGGCTTCGCACAGACCGGGCCTTTTTCTTGCCCACAACACTAGCAACAGTCTCTCCTCTGTTTAGCAGTGGCCGGTGGGGCTGGGTGCTGAGGCAGGCCCCATGCAAGGGACACTTGGCCCTCTCTCACCTGAAAGGCTGAGAGCAAGGGGCTCCCAGCTCTGTCGCCTTCAGCTGAGAGCCTCAGAGCTCTTGGCCCAAGACCCAAGGGAAGGGATATTTACAGTTTAATAACTGGCCTATTGATTCTCATTTATTTGCCGCCAACGGGGCTTTACTGAGGAAGTGAAGGCGAAAGGGCTGTGTTTGTAAATAAGTCTCCAGTTGGCCCCATCATTCAGCCTGCCAGGCTTACTTCTGATCATAAAGGTGAGCTGGGTTAATATGGCACAGTGCTCTCTGCTTAGCCAAGCCCTGACGTGTAGCCGCAGGGACACCAGCCCATCCAGGCCAGCCCGTGGGGCCCTCCTGAGCCCACATCCCTTCCCTGTACTCTTCACAGTTAGCAGTGTACTTCCACATCTGTCATCTTTTTTGACTGTCTCCTTTGAAGCAGGAAGAGAAGGCTTAGTAACCCATTTAACAAATGAGAATACTGAGACTGACAGAGATTATAGACTTCATTTGAGGACACTGTTAGGAAAGGGTGGGTGAGGCAGTATTGCAACTTGAGCAATGTTGGCTGACACTTTCTTAGTTAGCTATTTCTGTGTAACAAAGTAGCCCAATGTTTAGTAGCTTAAAATAAGAACTGTTATTTCTCATGAGTCCCTGGGTCTCCGGAGTCTCTGAGTTTAGCTGATCTAAACTAGGCTTGACCGACGTGGCTGGGCTCAGACTGTGGTGAATAGGAGGATGCTCTTGGACCACTTCTGTAGGACAACCTCAGCCCCGTCACCTGGGCTCCATGTGTCTCTCATCTCCCTCCTGCAGCCTGGCCTGGGTTTGTTCTCACATGGGTGGCAGGAGTCCAAGAGAGAGGAAGCAGGGCCAAATGAACATTTTAACCAACCTTGGCTTGTATCAAGTTTGCTACTACCCCGCTGACCAGAGCAGATCACTGTTGGAGAGCACTACTCAGAGCCGTGGATACAGCAAGGTATGACAATCTCAGGCCAGTGACACCGTCAGTCTGCCACACTGGCCCAAGAACGCTGCACTCTCCACACTTCTCCAGCATTCTGCACTTTCCCTTGCAAAGAACTGAAGCCCTGGACAAGGAGGGAATCTTGTCTTTCTCCAAGTCTGGGTAGCAGGGTCAACTCTCTTGAGAAGCATGAGCTTGGTCTGGGTGACACCAGAGTGCAGAACTGAGACCTAAAGATTTGGACTTAAAACATGGGGGGATTTGCCAAGGGTTGAGGCTGTCCCACAATAGAAATTGTGCCTTAGAGTGGTAGTGAGCTCCCCATCACCCACAGTATGTAAGCACAGATCAGATGCTGACTGCGTGGTTACAGGAGGGATTCTGCCTCCAATTAGATTGGATGCAGACCAGGAAAGCTCCAAGCTCCCTTCTAGCTTCACAAATCCAAAAGTTTATAAAAGAGTGGGCCAATCGCTGCTGACCCAGAGCTGAGGAATGCTGCTCTCCAACCTCTACTGTCTCTCCCAGTCTGGCCCCAGGCACAGGGGATCCCAAATGCAAGTCCAGGACAGAGCTTCCCACAGAGAGCAAAAAAATCACAAGAAACTGAGAAATCTCCCCTCCAGCTCCATGGAAAAGATGAGGAGAGAGAGGAACCTGGAACAGAAAGTCCCCAGCCAGCCCCAAGGAGGTGGCCTGGCAAAGGAAGAATGTGGAGTCTGGTGCCAGACACACCTGTTCAGAATTGATCTCAGGTCAATGCTTATTTCCTCCAGCCTCATGCCCGCATCTATAAAGGGATAATGCTGCTGTGCGGGGTGGTTGTGAGGGTTACATGAGACAATGTACGTGAAACTTCCATGAAAGTGAAACATAGATTCAGAGACGATGTTTTTTCTTTTCTTTTTGGGTCACAGCAGATAACAGCAAAAGCTGACATGAAATCTGTGGTCCCTCAGGCCTACTGTAACCCCTTGCTTCTGCTCCTGCCTGCTCATCCAGAGGGGCAGCTCCGACTTCTGGGTCTGGGTGGGAGGATGTGGAGTCCCCAGGGGAAGGACAGGGCCAGGTCAAGGGAAGAGGGCCACTGGTTAGGACACCCGCCTCACACCTCCCACCCCCCATCGGGTGATCATAACAGGAATGACTGAGCAGCAGGCCCAGGGCTGACTGGAACAGCTCACCGACAGCCTGCCCCCTCCTCCAATTCCGGCCTCCGGGAAGCGCCCCTTCTCTGTGGCAGGAACCTCATTAATGGAGAGAGAGGAGGGGAGGGGAAGGGGAGGGTAGGCAATTGATGGCCTTTTCCACTTTCCGGAGCCTTGGGAGGTTTCTCAGATAATAATAGTAACAGAACCTCGCTTTTGGGCAGAGCCTCTGAGTTCTTCCCAAGCCTGCATGGTTTTTAGTGCAGCCGGCTCAAGGCAGAGAGGAGTAGCTGTCCTGCAATGGCCTAGCTGGCCCGCCGCCTGTCCACAGTCATCCCAGCCACCCACCAACACGGGCAGTGATGGACAGACACAGTGAGTGTCCGGCTGGCAGACTCGAGGGTTAGCTGACAGTGAATGAAGGACACACATACCGATTGATTGATGGAAGCCTGTCGCAGGGATTCACTGACTGGGTGACTGACTGAACAGTTAATTGACTGACTGATACAGCATCTGACAGACTCATGGGTTGCCTGACTGACTCTCTGCACTGACAAACTGACCACCTGACTAGTCTGCTTGACAGACTCCGGGATTCCCTGACTAAACACTGCCTCCCCAGCTAACTGGCTGACAGAGAATGCCTATCTGACAGACTGTTTGCCGGGCTGATCATCCTATCACTGACTAAGTCTCACTCATTGATATTGTGATTGACCAGCTAAACTGATTTAACAATCGACATGCTGATGCCTGGCCACTCCAGGCCCCATGGGCCTTTCACACTAACCTTCACAGCAACAGGGAGCAGACAGCTGACTGATGGACAGTCAGGTGGGCCAAGTCATGACTGACTGCCTGATGGCAGGGACAACGACTAAAGCTCGATTCGCTGGCTGACTTTAAAGCAGACGACTCGCTCAGTGACAGCCAGCCTGACTCGCTGGCTTGATGGACTGACCCACAGCCGGACAACTGTGCTGCTGCCTGGTAGACCCCAGCTCTGACAGCAAACTGGCCGGTTGATCATCAACACAGTCCTGGCCTGCTGTGCTAACTGGCAGGCTGACAGGCTTCCTGGCTATTGGTGTAGGGCATTTTTAGGAATCCTTTTGGGTTCCTTGCTCTTTCTCCTCTCTGGCCCCTTATCTCCCAGCTCAGCTTTTTCACCTACATTCTTTATAAATTTTTTTTTGGCTATTTTGTTCCATATAAAGGAATGAAAAGAAAATGAATATCTGTGTGTCACAGGGTTGGAATAGTGGCCCTCCACCTGCTGCAAAACACAACTACTGGGGAGCTTTTGACAAATGTCCATGCCTAGGCTGCTCCCCCAGAGATGCTCAGCTAACTGGCCTAGCAGCCCTGCTTTTTTTTTTTCCCTCAGCTTTATTGAGATATAATTGACAAATAAGAATTGTAAGTATTTAAGGTGTACATTTTAAGCTACCCATTAGAGATGTGGATCACCCCTACTTTTCTCCTCCACAGAACTTACTAATAACAAAGCCTTGATGGTGTACATTGTTCAGATTTATGGTTGAAATACATTCCTCATAGGTTCCTAGCTGGTAGGTTTTGTGTAGAAGCTTATGTAGGAGACCTGGGTTTGATTCCTGGGTGGGGAAGATCCACCTGGAGAAGTCCATGACAACCCACTCCAGCATTCTCGCCTGGAGAGCCCCACGGACAGAGGAGCCTGGCAGGCTACAGTCCCGTGGGGTCGCCAAGAGTCAGACACAACTGAGCGACTAAGCAAACAGCACGAGGTGTACATGATGCACATATACATTGTGAAATAATTATCATAGTCAGTCCAATTAACATCTCTATCACTTGACACAGTTACCACTTGTGTGTGTGGTGAGCACACGTCAGATTCACTCTCTAAGCAAATTTCAAGTATACAGTACAGTAATACTAACCATAGTCACCAAGCAATACATTAGACCTTCAGAACTTGTCCGTCCTGCATGACTGAACTTTGTACCCCTTGACAAATGTCTCCCTGTCCCCCCACCGCCCCCTAGCCTTTGGTAGCCATCCTTCTACTCTGCTTTTATGAGTTGAACTTTATTAGATTCCACTTGTAAACAAGATCATGCGTTCTTCTGTCTTTCTGTGTTTGGCTTATTTTACTTAGTATAATGTTCTTCAAGTTCATCCCTGTTATCTCAAATGGCAGGATTTCCTTTTTTTTTTTTAAACTGAATAATATTCCACCATATAGGTATACTATAGATTGCACTTTCTTTATCTATTTACCTGTCAATAGACACTTCACCTGTTTGCATACCTCGGCTATTGTGGACAATGCTGCAATGAACATGGGGGTGCAGTTATCTCTTGGAGACCCTGATAGTATTTTCTCTGGATACATAATCAGAAGCAGGATTGCTGGATCATATGGCAGCTCTATCTTTACTGTTTTGAGGTAACTTCATGCCGTTTGCTATAATGGCTATGCCAATTTACATCAAAGTTTTGGAGAAGCACCCCCCGTCCCCGGAGTGAGTCTGGTACTGTGGCAGGGTCACGTGTGCCTGGGCTAGGCCATCATGGTTACTTGGCTTAGCTTCCCTACCTGCAGCGTTAGCCTCCGCTGGGAGCTTGTAGGAAATGCAGACCCTCAGCCTCCAAAAGAAACCCTCTGAGTGAGAATCCACTTGTTAGTAAGACTTCCAGGTGACCCTGTGCACACATCAGCGTATGAGAATCCCTGCCTTACACGGTCCCTGCCTCCTCTTCCCCAACTCTTCTCCCCTCCCCCCACCAGAGGCAAGCACTGTCTCCAGTCTGCTTCATTACCCACTGCCCTTCTTGTGGTTTCACCTGAACCATCATGTTTAATTTGCCTGCTTCAGTCCTTTATATCAGTGAGATCACTCCGCGTATATTCTTCTGCAATGCCTTTTTTGCCTCACATTCTATGTTTTAGATTTGTCCAGGTTGCATGTAGCTATGGGCACCTTTATTGTGCACAGCCGTATGCTACTCCAGTGTGTGAATACACCACAGTACACTTTACACATACTGAAAATGGGCGCTCAGATTGTTTCCTGTTGTTATTTGGAGTTGTTGTTGGATGGCTTGTGGCTTGCTCCTACACTCATACTTAGCCATTTCTTCCAGTGCACTTGTACCAGATTTTCTCTGTGGGATTGGTAGCCATTGGGGATGGTGGATATCCAGTAGGATACGCAGCTGTCTGGCTTGTTCAGTAATGTCAGATGCCCTACTTACCCTCTCCCTCTGCCCACAGCCTTTTCCTCCTCTGTGCCTGCCTCCTTCTTCCCCAGGGAACAGAACAGCAGAACCTCCGCTGCTGCTTCCTACACTGGGGCCACCATGTTTCCCTGAGGTCAGATATCTGGGATGTCTTTTATCCCCTGTCTCTTCTCTTCCGTTCTCTTCTGTCTTGGCAGCCCAGGTAGCTCGGGACAAGGTTAAGTCTGGATTTTCCTGACTCCAGCCTGGCCTCAGGCAGAGGGACTGCCAGGAGTTTGAGGGACTTGGGGGCTGAAAAGAGAAAAATCGGACTTTCCTGATGGCTCAATGGTAAAGAATCCACCTGCAATGCAGGAGTTGAAGGAGACATGGGTTGATCCCTGGGTCGGGAAGATCCCCTGGAGGAGGAAATGGCAACACACTCCAGCATTCTTGCCTGGGGAATCCCATGGATAGAAGAGCCCGGCGGGCTACAGTCCAAAGGGTCACAAAGAGTCAGACATGACTGAGCAACTGAGCATGCATGCAAGAGAGAAAGTCAGGTCAGGGTTCTCCAGAGAAACTGAACCTATAGGATATACAGATATAGTTACAAAAAGAGAGGAATTGGCTCATGAGTTTATGGAGACCGAGAAGTCCCACAATCTGCTGCCTGAAAATTAGGAAACCAGGAGAGCTGGTGGTGTGATGCAGTTGGAGTCCTGAGGTCTGAGAAAGGGGGATGCTAGTGTAAGTCCCAAAGCCTGAAGGCCTGGGAACCAGGAACTCTTGATATCCAAGGGCAGGAAAGATGGACATCCCAGCTCAAGGAAAGAGAGACAAAATTCGTAATTTCTCCACGTTTTTTTTTGTTCTGTGTGTGCCCTCAACAGTTTGGATGATGTCTGTTCATATTAGACAGGGTGATCTTCTTTACGCAGTCTTCTGATTCAAATGTTAATCTCCTCTGTAAACACACTGAGGGATGCCCCAGAAACACTGTTTCACCAGCTATATGAGCATCTCTTAACCCAGTCAAGTTGACATAAAATTAAGTATCACAAGTGCATAACCACGAAGGGCAGTAACACAAGTTTATTGAAGGAACTTGAACAGTGCTGCTAGAGAAGGGAAGCCCTTTACAGCAGAGACCATCCAAAGTTCGTGGCAAGGGGACCGTCACCCAGAGCGGGAGAGAACAGGGGAACTCCAGGAGGGGAAGGGAGACAAGAAGGGGGCTTATGTGCCTAGATGTGTCACTCTGTAGCATAACAGGGAGTCTCTGGGTCAGAGAGCTCTATTCTACCAATGGTCAACAGCTGTGGTATGAGGTTTTGTGAGGACAAAGCTAGTTAGGCAGAGTCTAAATAGTTAAATATCTGATCATTTGGGCTATTTTTTAAACTATTGGATGTGTAACAATTTGAGATCTGGGCTGGAAGGCTTTTGAGTTAACAGGTCTCAGCCTGCAGTGAAGAGATAGATAACCTAGGGGCCAATCCACAGAGGTCATCTTTGGTTCATTTATATATATATATAACAAGGACACCAGGAGACAGAGCCAGATGAAGGCCTCTTTTAGTCTAGGACCACAGGCCCGACCAGGTTCAGAGTGAGTCGGAGATGAGTCACACAGCCTGACAAGCCTCTATTTGCATTGCTATAAAAATAGTTTATAAGAAGCAGCATGTACAGTATTGCCTCCTTTGCTGCAAACACCTCCTAGGCACCAGGCCCTGTGCTGGTTCCTGTATCTGCCTCCTGAGGCCCTGGAACCACTGGGCACTATCCAGGGTTGCAGCCAGAGCCTGGAAGGGCTTTACCAGCCTCCGCCTATCTACAGCCCCTCAAAACTGCTACTGGCCTCCTCTCACTTACAAACCACAATCTTCTCAAGTGTTGTCCATGCAAATGCCCTTTCCAGAGAGGCATCCAGGCAGAAAGGGAAGGAAATTTGGGGTCAGTTGTCCAATGTTAGCAACAGCAAACACAAGTGGAGCATTTCCCGCATAACAGATGCCCCATCAAGCATTTCCTCCAAACACTGTCTCCCTTTGTCTCCACAACAAACTTCAATTGAATTAGGTCCTATTCTATCACGTACAGGGACATGTGTGTGTTCATATACAGAAGGTAGCACGCTATGTGTGCAGTTGTGCACCTTGATTTTTTTTCTCAACAATATACTGTGTAGATTATTCCATTTCATTACATATAGAGCATTCCAGTGTATGGCTGTATCCTAATTTCGCAAACAAACCTCTCTTGATAGAGATTTAGACTTCTTCCAATATTCCTTTTACTCGATTCATTTTTTTGCAAAAATCTCTAGAAGCTGGATTTCAGCGTCACTTTAAGTAACTCAAGGAATGGAAGCCACTGGGGTGGGATCCAGGTGGGAGGGAAATTCAGATTGTGATTCTTGGAGGAGGAAGGGATGAACTAGAGAGGGGGCTGGGAGGGGAGAGAGGAGGGAGAGCCGGTGGAGCAGTCCCATTTCTAGAGGCACCAGGGAGGAGCCAGGGCTGGGCAGAGCTGTGGGCTGCATCCCCACGGGTGCTCTTGGGCTGTGCAGGTAGCAGCATTGAGGAAGCAGTAGTGGAAGGCATTTGTCCTGTGTGTGTTCCCATCTTCCCAAAGTCTGCTCCAAATTGCCCTGCTTTACCTCTCACTGTACAGTCTCCCCCTGCCCCCACTGCCCTCAGCCTGGGAAAATCCAGTCAGAATTAATAAAAGCAGCAGATTGCTTAGAGACAAAGGGCGAGAGATGGAGACGGTTTGGGGGCCTGATATTTCCCTCATGTGCAATAATCTGGTGGTGAGATCTTTTCCTCTTTTCTGGAGCCTTTATTAGTATTAGCTCCTAATGCATAATTACCTGGCAAGCCCAGGGGTCTAATACTCGGGCTCCAGTCCCCTGTCCTCTCCCCCGGGCCAGACCACCTGCTCCCCGTGGTCCTAGGAGGGCAGAGGCGCAGGTGGAGGAGGCAGGGCTGGCTCTACTCATACAAGTGGGGCCATTCTGGTTGTCTGTGCTCCTGAGCTTCTAGCCTCCCCCTGACCTTGAGCATTTCACTACTGCCCACAACCCCAGAGGACCAGAGTCTGCTGGGATCCATGGGGGTCCAGGCCCGGCTGGGGTGCTGCAGGAGAAGTCAGCGTCAGACTCAGCTGGGCTGCCCATCCCTTCCAGTCCTCTTGGCTGCTGAAGTGGTCGTCATGTGGTCATGGGGTTGTGACCAGCCCAGCTTGGGGGTGGCTGTGAGCTCTGACTGGCTCACCTCCCTGCAGGGCAACTGCTACCACATCCTCCTGACTCTGACCACTAGAAGCCTCTCAGACCTGGGAAAGGGCTGGGAAACAGGTGGGTACTGTCCTCTCCTCTGGTGACAGAAAGTTTGTCCCTCTAGACCAGAGCTTCAGCTCTGCTGAGGAGTTGTTCTGAGGTGCTGGGCTTGGTTGATTTTGGCAACTGACTTGCCAACTCTGGTCTCAGTTTTCCTGGCAGGACAATAAGGATGCCACTTGGGGCTCCTCACCTGCTGCTTTATATTTTGAGTCTGGTGCAGGTGTCAGGAGTGCCAGAGTTGGGGGCAACAAAGTCTGAGTACATGAAAGACCAGGGACAGGAAGGTTTTGAGAACCCCACCCCCCTGGATCCCAACATTAATTGCCAGGAGCTACACTGGCTGAATTCTGGCTTGAAGCAGGGTAAATAGAAAGTTTGCACCTCATTATTCCCTCCCTCCCAAGTTCCCTCCTGCCACAGGGCTTTTGCACATGCTGCTCTCCCCACCAGGACTAATCTTCTCTTCACCCTTTTTTCCTACTCCTCCTTTAGAACTCAGCCCAAGAATCATTTCCTCCAGGAAGCCTTCCCTGACTTCTCCATTGAAGTCAGATACATGGTGGCCCATATGTCTCTTTCACAGTGATTCTGAGTCAATAAAACCAGGGGCACATAAAGATGACTGTATTTTTCTGTAACTAAGCCTAATTTCTACTATAAGTCCCCATTCTACCAGGAGTCTGAAATGTAACATGGAAGTTCAAGATGATTTGTTTGCCCCTCTGTTCTGTCAAAATCCAGCAAGGGCCTTGGGATGGGGGAATGGAGGGTGGGTCCCCCAATGCTCCAAGGTCAGAGAAGGACTGTCGTCTGTCCACCTGTCACATCCTCATTCCAGTGCCATCTCAGCCTCTGCCACCCCAACCATGGTTATTACATCACAGCAGCCAGACCCCATGACCCTTGCAAGGCCCCTGACACTCCCCACGCTGCCCTGGAGACTCCATACAGACATTTATTCTGCTCCCATGCAATGCCAGGCAGAGAAAGACTCAGGGGTCCCCCCAGGAGGTTGGAGGTGGGGAGGGAAGGTACAGGTCCTCCCTGCCCTGTGAGTTCCCACACAGGGTGGGGGTAGGAGAGACAAGAAAGCAGAAACAGGACCTGTCTCAGGGACCCACCAATTCCTGTCTTGCCCCTTCACTCTCCTTCCCTCCTCCTTAGCAGGCGTGGAGACTCTTGGTGGAATCCAGGGAGAGGGTGGGGCGCCGTCTAGCAAAGGCCTCCAGCTACACCTATAATTTGCTGCTTCTGCCCCAAGTTTTTCAGGAATTGACTTTGTTCTGCTGATTCATCTTGGTGGTCAAAGATGGGGAGGGAAGGGGAAACCAGAAACACGAGAGACAGAGATCAGCCATATTAACCACACAGGCGGCAGAATAAATAGCTTAGTGATTACAATAAGTGGGGGTTCTGGAGTCAGATGGCCTGGGTTCAAATCCTGCTCTGCTCCCTGCAAGCTGTGCAACCTCAGGCAAGTTACTTCACCTCTCTGGTCTTCTGTCTCCTCTTCTATAGACGGAGACATGGACAGTGATTGCCATAGGCATGATTAAACAAGGCAATGCATACAAAGAGCTCGGCACAGTGTCTGGCATGTAGGAAACCGTCAGAAATCATTGTTATTCCCTTAAAAACTGTCCCCGGGCCCCTTAGATAAAACTCCAGTGTTTGATGAGTATTTGGTTAATGTCTGTCTCTCCTGTCTCTTGTCACACTGCAGGCTCCAACAGGGTAGAGACAGGGTTGCTTGTTGGATTGCTTGCTGGTTCAGGGGTCATAACTGTGTAGCTTCGGTGCCAACACCCTGTGGATCCTGCTGTTCCTGTTTGCATCCCTGCCAGCTCTGCACATGCCTGACCATGACCTTGCCCATCTGTCCTGCTCACGCCTCTTACAGGAAGCTTTCCCTGATGCTCTCATTTAGATGAATCTTCCCTCACTAACACCCACCCCAGGTCCCCACAGCCCCCATTGACAGTATGGCTCCACCTTCCACGCCCAGAAAGAGTCCCTTGAGATCAGGAACCCTGTCCAGACCACCACTGTCTCCCAGACTGAGCCCAGCTGAGGGGCTCCAGGTAAAGCTGACCTCATGTCTCTTTAGTTTATTTGAGCCCCACAGCAGCTCAGAGAAGGCAAAGCAGATCCTATCCCCATGTTGTTGGTGGAACTAATGCTCAGAGAGATTAAGTGACTTGCTCAATATCACACAGGTGGGGCAGGGGTGGTGAGGGGGATTGGGTCTGGGGGTTGGGCTGAATTCCTGGGGGTCTACCTTGTGCACATCTCCCTCACCCCTTGCCTTCCTCAGCCTTCACCATGATGGCAATCAGACACTGAAGGCCCAGGGAGGAGAAGGGACTCATCAAGGCCACACAGCAAGCCTGGGCCAGAGCCCTGGGCTTGGTTCCACCAGGAGTCAGGAGTCCCAAAGGCTCTTATCTCTGAGACCGTGATCTCAGGGTCCTGTCTGGACCTTCCCTCTTTGGGCAACCAGGAGCCAGGATGCAAAGTTTCAAACTAGGACCTTAGTCCCACAAGGGTCCAGGCCACCTGCTCTTTGCCACTGGACTGAAAGGTGGCTCACGCTGCCCCCTGGCTGGGCTGACCTAGATCAGCAGACCATAACTCGCTCCAATAAAAATTGTCTAAACTCACCAGCCACTGCCTGCCCAGTCCCCTAAGCACAGCCTCTGAGCCCCAGCTGGGCCCAGGCCCTCAACTCAGCAGGAGCTGGGGACACAAAGAGAATGAAGCGCCTTGGGCGCGGACCGTGGCCTGAAATGGGAGGCACACCTTTCCTGTCCCGCCTGGAGCCAGGAAGCTGTCTTCTAGTCTCATTTCATCCTCATAGTAACCAGAAGGTGTACATTATTGGCCTTATTTTTCTGAGAACAAACTTAATGCTCAGAGAGGTAAAGTGACTCACCTCAGCTCACATGGCAAGTAAAGGGCAAGAAGGATGCTTGTGTGTCTGACCCCACAGTGGGTGCTGCTTTCATGGCCTGCATTGTGCCCCTGAATGTTCTGGAAGTCCTGCTTAGGTCCCCTTCCCCCAGGTCTGATAAGGGAGCTCCCATGTGTGCTGGCTATTTGTTGAGTAAGGAATGCACAAATGAATGAGCAGATGGTGGGAACTCTGGGCCCAGTGGTGGGTGGGGTGAATCTAGGAAACAGACTGTGGTCAGCCAGGCTGCTTCCCAGTGAAGGTCACCCAATAAACTCTCTGGACAAGCCGTCTACAGATGTCAAGGCAGAGGCTGTGCCCAACACTTCCAGCAGATGGCTGGCAATTACCTACTTGCATACCTCCCATGACGGGGAATTCCTTCCCACCTCCATCACAAGCAGCCCATTTTATCCTGGACACACAGACAGTATGGGAGGTCTTATTTAGCTCAAGCTGAAACCAGCCTCCTTGTCAATTCCATCCTGTGCCCTTAGCTGTGCCCTTGGAGCCACCCTGAACATAGCTGTCCCTTCTCCCACACACCGTCCTTCAGTTGGGCGAAGAGCTTGTGACCTGGGCCCAAGTGCATGAGTGTGATTTCTGTATCGAACACTTCCTAGCAGAGTGGCCTTAAGTCAGTTATCTTTCCTCGATAAGCCTTAGTGTCATCTCCCACAAAATGCGTATTTTTACAAAAGACTCTTAAAAGAATGTTCCAGGCCCAGGAGCTCCTCAATACCAGATTTCTAGACTTCCCTGGTGGCACAGCGGATAGGAACCCGCCTGCCAGTGCAGGGGACACGGGTTTTATCCCTAGACCAGGAAGACTCCACATGCAGAATAATTAGGCCTGTGTGCCACAACTACTGAAGCCTGCACACTCAGAGCCTGTGCTCCGCCACAAGAGAAGCCGCCACAACGAGAAGCCCGTGCACTGCAACGAAGAGTAGCCTCCACTCGTGGCAGCTAGAGGAAGCCCACACAAAGCAATGAAGACCCAGCGCAGCCAAAAGTAAAAAGTGTAACTTAAAAAAAAATACCAGATTTCCTTCCCTATATGTAAGAGGGAGTGGCAGAAGCTGGCCTCAACCTACCAGGATCCTGCTACCTCATTTTTAGAGGGCAATGGGGAGGCACAGAAGGCCTTAGAGCAGGGGCATGGGCTGACTTGATCTCCATCTGTTATTTCACTAGACTCTCACTCAGGGATAGAGGGGCTCTATGGGGCAAAAGCCCTGTGATCAGGGGCCAGAAGAGACTTCCTTGAAAGTCTGAGGGGACCCAGAGCTCACTGACGTTGGCATGGCTCCTGAATGGTTGCCCCGGCAATGCCTCATGCTCCAAGGCAGCTCTGTCTTTAGTATCAGATTCTGTCTGCATTTGCTTTCTGGTGAAAGACCGAGTCATCTCCAATTCTAGCCATACCAGTATGTTCAGAATGTGTCCAGCCAGCAGCCCATGAGCCATCTCCTCCCAAGAACCTGGAGCTGACAGGCTGAGAGCCCAGCAGTGGGCAGGGCAAGGCAGGGCAGATACCCCTTGCTAGCCTCCCAGAGAGATGCAAGACTCAGCTCCCAAGGGGATCTATCCCAGACAATCAGAGACCCCTTTTGTTCACAGGGGATCAGAAGGAAAGAGAGAGAGAGACAAAGGTATACATCTCCGGGCTGAAGCCAGAGTCTGGATAGCTGGGTCTCAGTCCTAGCTCTCAGTAGCTTTCAGCAGGTTGCTTAATTTCTGTGTGCTTCAGTTTCTGTATCTATGTTATTGCTACATCTATCATCTATATCTATCTGTCTGTCTATCTATCTATCTATCTGATTAAAAGCCCTTATTGATCTCAAGGGACTGTCATTATCACCAAATAAGAGAATAGATTGAAACTGTCAAATCCTTTACCTGAAAATAGAATTATAATCACTGCATTTGTATATGGAGAGAGTCCCAGATAGCATTTCAGTGAGGTGTGGGGTCTTGGGGAATGCCCTCCCCTGTCTGAGCCTCAGTTTCCCTGCCTCCGCAGATGCTCTCTGAGGCTCCTCCAGCTCCAAAACGCCAGGCTCCTCTGTGGGAAAATGAACGTGCTGACAGGCCCTCTGTGTCTGCAACATGATCTCCTGTCTCGGGGGATGCAGGCTCCCTGCTGGCGCGGCCGGTGATTAATACACCCTGAGTGGGGCTCCTGACCCGCTGTCAGGGACATCAAGGTAAGTGCCCATCCACAGGCTGAGGGCTCCGTCGATGAATAAATAATAACAGCAGTGAAGTAATGGGATCCGGGGAGGCCTCTTAGGATAATGGATCGACAGACGACATGGCGTCGAGCCCCAGGGACAAGAGCTGCTGGATGAGCTGGCAGGAGGGGTGGCAGGAACACTGCTGTATGCACATCCTAGCAATTGTCTGTCTACTGACCATGAAGGTGACAACCCCCTGGCCAGTCCCAGGTTCACGTCACAGCCAGGAGTGCAGGCTTTGGGAGCATGCGGACCTGGTGTCCCTCTGCCTGGCTGAGCCTCGGCTGTTTCCACATTTGCACAATGGGATAAGGAGGAGTGGGAGTGAGGAGGATTGTGAAGAGTTCACATGCACCAGTGCATCGTCAGCCCCCACTAGCGCTGGAGCTGCTGTCCCGGGAGTGATCACGCTCCGTTGGGCTCACTGAATCCTTAACTCAAAACTACCCTGCAGACCAGGCAGGGCAGGGAAGCGGTGCGTCCTGCTTTGGGCTCAGCTGCCTGCTGGGCTCTTTGGTGACACTGGGGAGTTAGTCTGTGTCCTAGAGGATCTCACAATCAAGAGAGAGGTGAGGCAAAGAGTGGGCCTAAGTGAGAAGCACAATGAGACATCACTATACACTACAACATGGGCTTCCCATAGGGTGCTAGTGGTAAAGAACCCACCTGCCTATGCAAGAGATGTAAGAGACGTGGGTTCGATCCCTGGTTTGGGAAGATCCGCTAGAGGAGGGCATGGCTACCCACTCCAGTATTCTTGCCTGGAGAATCCCATGGACAGAGGAGCCTGGCAGGCTATGGTCCTTGGGATCGCAAAGAGCTGAACACAAATGAAACAACTGAGCATGCATGCATACACTGCAACAACCCAATGAAAAAGGCTGACAAAACCTTTTGTGTTGGTAAGGATGTGGGTCACCTGGAAATCACACACTGCTAGTGAAAATATAAGATGGTACAATCACTGCAGAAAAGGTGTGACAATTTCTCCTAAGTACAAACACATAAACTGTCCTTGACCCAGCATTCCACCCCTAAGCGTTAGCCAAGAGAAAAGAAAGCACATGTCTACACAGAAACTTGTACACAAACATTTATCATAACTTTCCTTATAATGGCCAAAGCCTAAAACAGAGCAAATGCCTATTGATAGGTGAAGGGATCAATACATTGAAGTATATCAATGCATTAGAATACTGCAAAGCTACTGATTTATGAAACAACACTGATTAACCTCAGAGATGTTATGCCAAGTGAAAGGATTCAGATACAAAAGAATATATATGCCTGATGTTACTTAGATGGAATCCTTAAAAAGGGAAATCTAGTCTAAAGTGACAGAAAGTAGATCAGAGGTTGCTTTCTGGAGCCAGGTTAGGGTGAGAAGACTGCAAAGGGCAAGAGAGGACTCTTGGGGAAATAGAAATATTCTCTATCTGGACTATAGTATGGTTACATGAGTATATACATTTGTCAAAACTCATAGAACTCCACCTTTTTCTGGGTATAGTTTATTATATATAAATTTCACTTCCAAAAAAAAAAACTGATCGAAAACCAAATCAAAACAAAACACAAGCACCAAAACACAAAATTACCAACCAGAGTAATTCAAATAGCTGGCAGTCCCCAAAGAGAGCATGACCTCAAAGAGTGGCCAACGAGAAACCCCCATACAAGCAAACCATTTGGCATGAGGTTGGAGGCTGGCTTAGAGGCAGGGAGGGGCTGTGCCCTCTCTGAGCTGGCTAAGCCATGGTGCCATGGGTCACAGGCCCCTCCCTGAGCTCTGGTGGAGAGAAAGCCCTCCTCATGGGCCAGTCTTCTGTCACCTCCTCTCCAGGACTGCTCCTCCAGACATAGACCAGTGAGCTTGGGGCTGACAATAGTCCATACAACTTGTTTATGAAAATTCAAAAAGGCTCCTCAGCCAAGATCTGAGCTTGGCAAGACGGTGGTGCCTTTGTGCAAAGAAAAAGATTCCCCTTCCTCCAAGTAGACACAGCTCCTTCCCACTTAGCACGCAGAGCGTGGACTGGATGTCAGCCCTCACTTGCCCCTTGGTCCAGGCCTTTGTACACAACTCTTCCTGGAGACTTTGAACTGAGCTGCCATCCTGGAAACGACTCTGTTCTGTCTGTCCTTGAGCAAGCCACTGCCTCTCTTTGGCCTCAGCTTCTGCATTTGGTAAATGGGGGACTAAACTGTTGTGAAGACCTAATGAAATGAGAGAAAGGAAGTTGCTTTGAAAAGTATGATATGCATGATGAATGCCAGTGTCGCTCTAGCTTATTGGATGGATAGATGGATGGATTGATGAATGGATGGATGGATTGCTGAATGGGTGGGTGGATGGATAGATGGATAGACAGATGACAGTTCAGTTCAGTTGCTCAGTTGTGTCTGACTCTTTGCGATGCCATGGATGGCAGCACACCGTGCTTCCCTGTCCTCCACTCCTCTCCTGGAGTTTGCTCAAACTGACCCATTGGAAAAGACCCTGATGCTGGGAAAGATTGAAGGCAGGAGGAGAAGGGGACAACAGAGGATGAGATGGTTGGGTGGCATCACTGACTCAATGGACTTAAGTTTGGACATGGACATGAGACAGATGACAAGAAAATCTCTAAATTCTATTTCCAGGTCTCTATACTATCTGGGGCAGTGAAAGGCAGAGAGAGACATTTGGGGCCCCCACACCAGTGTCTTCTGACCTCTCTTTTGGCACCCCCACCCCACCTCACTGCAACCATCCCCAAATATGCCAATCCCTGGCTTATGGCCATTTGGACTCCAAATAGCCATGGGCAGTCCTCCTATTTGGGCAGGTGGAGTTTGGCATGTGAATTGTAGGAGTTGGAGAAATAAGCTGCTCCTCCCCTGGCTGTGGCCCCTCTTCCATGGACAGAGAGCCCTGGCTAAGGAGTGTCCTCTTCTAGGCCCTGATCTATAATGAGATACTAATTATTCTTGCCTCTTAGTCTCTTTCTTGGATGGACAGAGATGAGACAATTAAAAGTCATGTTCCCAGCCGCCCTGGAGAGATTCAATGAATAATAACAGACTTCCAGCTGCAGTCTGGCTCAAACCTTGGGAACAGCCAGCTCCAAAAAGGCTTACAAGGGCCCAGTGGAATGACTTAATTTTCTGGAGAACAATGGCCAGGAAGGAGCAGAGGGCTGGCCCTCCCCTTAACAGGCAGGGCACTGAGTGCCTCCTAAGGCGGGGGTGGCCACTGTTCTCCGGATCTCCCAGCCTGCTGTCTGGTGCCGGGCTGGAAGAGTAGGAGCAGGGGATGCAGACAGCAGGGACTCGGTAGTCAGGTGGAGCAGGGCCACATCCCAGCTCTGGCGCTGCCTGAGCTCTGCAGCCTCGGGATGAGTCTGAGCCTCTCTGACCTGCTTTTCTGCATGTGTGAGATGGGGTGAAAATGAAGTGACCCTCACAGGCCCACTCCACCTGAGCATAGGTGAGACGCCCTGATCTGTCTGGAAGAAGCCCGTTTCATGCTTCTCAGTGT
Source organism: Cervus elaphus (assembly GCF_910594005.1). Classification (NCBI taxonomy): domain Eukaryota; kingdom Metazoa; phylum Chordata; class Mammalia; order Artiodactyla; family Cervidae; genus Cervus; species Cervus elaphus. The sequence goes on along the minus strand of NC_057829.1, from coordinate 26,858,634 downwards.
CACAGGAGTGAAACCAGAGGGCAGAAGTAGCTTACCCAAGGTCCCTGGGCCCTTGAACTCGGGTTTCAGGACTCCCCCAGCTGGAATCTTTGCCTGGTAGAACTCCGTTGCCCTTGTAGGCTCCAGCCATGTGCCTGTCCTTGGGGAGCTTTCCTGAGACCCTAGAATAGATGAAGTGCCTCTGCCCCATCCTCCATGGATGCTGGGACACATCTCACATGAATTGAATCTTCTCTTAAAACATCCGTGCTCCAGGAAGCGGGGCATCCCCCAAGGGCATTTTTCAGGTACCCCATTGCCTGTGCCTAATAAATACTAACTGAACTAAACTGAACTGCTCTTTACAACGCACCCACCCCCAGCCTTTCAGCTCCCAAGGGTGGGGCGGGAGCTCCTGCCCTAGGGAGTGGGGCAGAGGAGTGGTCAGAAGTGCCCGCGGGCAGCCTATGGACTTCCAGGTGGAGGCGATCATGGCCCAGCCCTAACTCTAGCTCTGCCCAGGCTGCAGTGGTCCCCACTGACCAGCCAGCTGGTGTGCTTACTGGGAAGTACAAAAATAACTGCGTGCTAGAGCCCATGGCAGCAAGGTGAAGACGGATGGAGAGCTGGGAGAGTGATGAGCTAATTAGGGGAGGTGAGTAATGAGCCGACTCCAGGTGTTTACTTAGTGAGCTGGAGTCTGGGGGCTGAGGACAGGCCTGTGCATCAGTCTCACTGTAGCATGTGGCTGAGGCGCCAGGCTCCCCTGCCCCTATATCTGTCCTGGGCTAGGCGACCACCTTCCCGAGGCCCCTCTGGCTCAGAAAACAGGTCAGGGAACCGTGCCACCTCCTGTGGAGGCCAAGTGTCCTGGGCTCATCTCCCATCAACTCCTATCTCCTTCTTCCTTACCCCATTCCTCATCCCCTGGACCCGGGCCTCCAGGGTAGAGGAAAATTTCTGAGCATCATGAGTTCTTGATTTCAGGCCCTCTGTCAGAATTCAGTCAGCAGAGCACTTGAAGGCTTGTCAAGACATACGAGCAAAACCACCTCAGACCCCAGACACCCCTCATGTCAGGCAGATCAGAGATGGTATTATCCACTTCAGAGACAGGAGAAGTTGAAGCCCAGACAGCACGTGAAGAGGCTGGGATACAAACCTGGATCTCCTGACTCCCAAGCCCATGATTTTTCTTCCTCTGCGCTCTGCTGCCACATTACCTGCCCATTTGGGGGCATCAGTTTCCCCATTTGCACAATAGAGGGTCTCCTGAAGGAACATCAGGTTCCCTCACCCTTCCTGTCACCCACTCCTCAATGATGTGGCCTAGAAGAGGACTGTCAAGAGTGTGACAGAGTCACACTCATTACATAGATCCATCCAGAGCCTTTTCCCCAGACTTCCTGGTACCCAGCCATCCAATCTTGCACCTTCCACGACCTTGATCAACCAACTAAGCTATTTGCCACTGCCTAAGAATCCACATTTATGTGTGTCACAGCCTGTCTCCCTCGCACAAGTAGATGAACACCTGCGCCACACACAGATCTGCCCACAGGAGGATTTGCCCTCAACACTGTCCCTCAGGCCCGTTGAGTGTGGCTGTAGGGCAGGGCTAGCCCTGACTTACGGCATTGATCCGGATTTCTTCTTATTGATCAACTGGTCTTAGAAATCACCATTTGCAAACAAAAGTCTGAGTTGAGGGAAACGCATTTTTAGTGCAATGGAAGTGTAGGCCACCTTGTCGTATAATTTCTTGGGCATCTTAGTACGTGTGATGCTCCTGCAAGCCAGAGGATTCACCACCTCACTGACTAGCCATGAGCTCCTGTGGCTGACTGACTGACAAGTGTTTAGCTTTGTTTAGCTTTCTAAGGCCAATCTGGCAATTTTGGTTGTCCTGGAAGAACCCAGGCAAAGTCTTTCTTGGAAGTGGTTTGGGGGAAGGTGGTCCCAGGGAGCAGGTGGAAGGAACAGAATGAGCAAAACAGGAAAGGAAGGAGCTGATAAATTGTATGTGATCAAATTGGCAACTGCTACACATAACAGGGGCTCCATCTGAGAAGCCTTATGAAATGGTTCACAGTTGTCCCAGAGTGCAATAAACACAAGGAGTATTTATTCATCAGCTCCCAACTCCCACTGGTCATAGGTTTCCCCACATGTGTTAACTTCCCCTTAAACACACACACACACGCACACACATTCAGTTGCACATGCAGGAGGGCCACATGGGTTTCTGCAGGTTTCCATGCATGGCAAGTGGCATTGCTCATACCTGGAGTAAGGGGGTCATTTTGCAGGTTGCGCCTGAGGGAAGCTGGCCCAACCTGTGCAAAACAGATCACCCCAGCAGTGACTGGAATGAGAAGTGTGGCTGAGTGAATCGAGGTGTGTACATAGATGCCTGTTTCAAGGTATGGAGGCAGAACTCAAACTAGATATTTTCAATATAAACAAAGGCTGAGAGGCTGACATTAACCTCAGTCAAACCCCAGGCCTTCCTTGGGCCATCCACCCACTGTGACCATGCCACCTCCATGCAAAGAAGCCCCAAGAGTTACTCAAGATTCAGGGAGGATAACCAGAGGCTGACCAGAGAGTCTGTACTCACCCTGGGGTAGGCACAGAGGATAATAGTGAAGCCCATGGGGAGGGACCCCTGTTTGCCTTTGAAAAATGGTCCTCTTCTACTTGTCTCACAATAACGAATGTAACCTGGTCAGGAGCCACTAGTGAGGCCTGCACACATCAGCTATGACCCCAGGAGCCGCCCAGAAAGGCTTTTCTATCTGCCAAAGCGGACTTGTTCTATTGGCATAATTAGCCTACTCTAATGGAGCGAGCCCACAGTTCACTGTGAGGAGGGATCTCAGAGCTGCTGGGGCCCGGGAGGATGCGTGGACTGCACCTTGCTCTCCCCACACCAGCATCCCCCTGACTCATGGCCTCTTTCCAGCCTGGGCCACACTAGGAGTTCCTGGTGGGGAGGGGAGCAGGGAGCATCCTAGGGCATCTTGGGCACGGCCCAGAAATCCCATAGCGCTGCTTTCCTCAACTCTGATGAACCATTGGATGGGAAATTCTTTCTCATTCTAGCCTAAATGTGCCCATGATATCTCTGGCTCAGAGTCCAGAGAATTTGATATTTTCTGGGGTTTTAGGGTAGAATGAATCTTAGCCCCACATCCTTCCCTCCTGACCCTCCTGAAAAATGAAGGCACTGGGGGCACAGCATGACTCTTGCAGTTCACGATAAAAGCCAGCTCTCCCAGACATCCAGAACTGATCACACACTCAGCTACTCAGGCTTCTTGGAGCACGGACCCTGGGGGCAACAGACCGGGGTACAAATCTGGGTTCTAAGTAGCCCTGATCAAGTTCCTGCATCCCCCTGAGTCTCCATCTTCTCAGCTGTGTTGGGAGATGAACACGATTACCTCACAGGGTTGTCACCAAAAGGAGAGCTTAGATATGAAAAGTGCCGGGAACTCAGTGAATGATGGCTATTACCATGATAACAGGATGGCGACAGCCGATGGGGTTATTCTGCTGGCCAGAGAATGGTACCCAAGGCCCACAGCTGAGAAGAGAGATCAGAAAGGGCCCACATTCTGAGGCCAGAAACTGCAGCAGGGAACCATCTCCCAAAGGGCCCTTCACAACGTGGTTGGACAGTAGACCCTCCACCGCTACCACCACCCGTGTCAGAGGAGATGGGGATCTGAAAAGAAGGGGAGTGTTTTCCCTCCCAGATGCCAAAGATGAGGCAGACAAGACTAATACAGAATTAAACGGGAGCTACAGGTTTCAAATGAACAGAACTGGCTTTTAAATAACAGGAGTGAGACTATTTGATAATCAAGTCAGGAGGGCGCAGTTAATGGAGCTCACTACTCCGGGCTGGGGTATAAGAGAGCACAGTCAGTTATTGGAGAAAAAGATTAAACCATTTCATGTTCCTATCCCCATGAGCTGAGACTCCTCACTTAACATCATTATCATCATTTATCAATTAATGAATCTGTATATTCATCGAGTCCCTGCTAGGGACCATCGCTTTATAAGGTGAGCTGAGGATTCATAGTCAGAGAACTTTGCCCAAACACCTCCCAGCTCCCGTCTACCTGGACAGGGATCTAGCCCCATGCCCCCTGATAGAGGCCCGGCAGGCTGGGTGCCTGAGTGCCCCAAAGAGTGACAGGCCAAGGACCTCCACCAGAGTGGCTTCCTATGATACTAAAGGCCAGAGATCTATCTGAAGAGTGAAGCGCAGAGAGAAGGGTCAGAACTGCAGCCACTTGCAGCTTGGTGGTAAGAGGTGCAGCTGAGCTGTACTGGTTCCCAGATCAACCGTCTTGGGGGAAGCTGGTCACAGCAGGCTTAGTCCTCCACTTCCCTCTCTTGGCTTCCAGAAGTAGGATGGTGGGCGGGCATCTCTCCACGGAAGCCAAGGCCTACCTCTGTCCTTCTCCCTCATTCCTACCTCAAAACCCCTCCAGAACAGGGACATTCCCTCATCTCCAGCCACTGCCAGCTGACCATCTATCACTCCCTGCCAAGGTCAGTGGGTGTCAGGTGGTTTAATTCATAGCAATGCTCTTACCTTCCTATAGAAGAATGATGCCTGGGAGCTACTCTTGGCCTAAATTGACCTCAACTCCAGTTCTTTCTGTCCTACTGACTGGCTCTGTGACCTTGGAAAGTCACTTTGTCACTGGGCCTCAGTTTTCCCATCTGGCTCATGAGATTGAACTAAGTAACTTCTAAATTCCTTTCCAGAGTGGAGCCGTCCTCACCCAGGGCCCCTCAAAAACCAGCAGCAGGCACCATTCTCTCCCTTCTCTACAGTGTCAGCTCCACCAGAGGACAGGGACTTGTTTCTGTCTTGGCCAAGACATTCCAGGGTCCTAAGGACCTAGAACAATGCCTGGCACATACCTGTCACTCAAGAAATATTAGTTCCGTGAATGAACGGACTAAACGGCTATTGTTTACTAAGTGCATGTTATGAGCCAGAGGCTAAATGTTCTACACATACAATCTAAAGACGTGCCATTGCTGGTGGTGAAAACGGGGTGAGGGTTCCTGGGAGCCCTGACCTTGCTTCCTCCTGCCTCTCAACATCCTAACTTGATGAATCCAGAGAGAGAATGTGAATGGCCCAGGATCACTCCCTTTAGAGTTTGAAAAGTCCTGTAATTGAAAAGTCTGTCCTAAGTCAGCATCAAATCTTCTTTGTCTCCCTTCAATTTCATTTTCTTTGTTTAATCCTCAGCAAAAGGAAAAAAGTACCACTTTATATCCAATATTATATACTCAGAAATCCTATTATATTCTCCCAAGAACATTATAACAAAGTCTTAAGGCGGATGACAAACGGGAAAACATTTGCAACAAATATGAGAAACAAAGAGTTAATAGTCTTACTTACAAAGAGCTCTTCAAATCAATGGGGAAAAAGCAAATCAAGAATTCAAAGATTGATGGCCAATAGACTAAAAGGAAATTTAAAGAAATCATCAGCTTCACTAATAATCCAAGAAATGCAAATTAAAAACATAATAAGATGCAATTTATCACCTAGCAAACTGGCAAAGAGTCTCTAAACCTGATGATGGGCACCGTGATGGGACCGTATGGGTATGAGTGAGACCTGGCACATCCTTCTGGAGGACAATTGAGCAGGAAGATCTGAAAATCTTTAAAATGTGCACAATTTGTAACCCAGTGATCCTATTTCTAAGTATTTATCCAGAGAGATGCCTTAAGGATGCTTATGTAAATGCTGTTGAAGAGTTATTAATAAATGCCTAGTTGTGCGACAATAAAGGATTAGTAAAATGAATCACGGTACCTCCCTACTCTGGAATACGATGACCCATGAAGAATGATGTATAGACGTGTTCACATCTTTAGGCCATCTTTAACAAGACTCAAGAAATTGGTAACAATGGGGGTCCTCTTTGAAGGAGAATAAGGGCTGGGGGGGGACAGGAAATTTATTTTTCATTCAATCTTCTTTTGTATTGCTTGAATTATTTATCATGTGCATGTATTAACCATTAAAAATAAAATCAATTAAGATTTAAAAGACAAAATCATGTAGAAATGTATTTTTTTGTCATGACAATAATTAAAATAGACTGTGAACAGCTATCCACAATAATAACCATGGCAATTGCTGGGAAGGGAACTCCCACCCTTTCCCATGCTTTGGCCCTTTTTCCCACTGTCTTCCCTCTCTTACATCCCATCAGGGACGAGGAGTTTCTGCTAGGAATGGTCCAAGCCCAGGATTTAAAGTGCTACCCTCAGTTGAGGGCAAGCTCATTGCATTGAAAAGCCACAAGTGTGTGAATCCTCCTTTGTTCTGCTTCCTCCACCCCTGCCCTGGCGCAGAAGGTGGGCTGGTACTGACCTGTAGTGGCAGCTATCTCAGAAATTTGGAAGGAAGGAGCAGAAAGCCCCTCTAAGTCTTCTAGGCCTGAGTTTTTCATCCTGACCCTTACCAGAGTCTCAGATCTAGTAATAAATTTACGAATGTAGTAGCAGTTGGAGTCCCATCCAGCTGTTGTTTCTCAGACATGACTTTCTTGGTCAGGAACTCTGCATGGAGCATGGGTGAGGGGATTATGACCTCAGAATTTCTGCATGCCTGGCTCTATCTAGTATCATAATAGACCAGAAACTTTACTTGGAACTCAGAATAATTCTCTCTGGGTAGTGGGCTATAGGATGTTTTAAGTTTCATGTTTATGCTAATCTGAATTTCCTAATCTCTGCATTATTTAGTAATTTTTAAATACTTTTCCAAAAAGAAAGAAGGGGATAAAAAAATCCCTCTTGGACAGCCTTACTGAAGACAGGGCCTTAGCAATGTTTTTTACAAGATAGACGCCTGCCCCCACAACTTCCTTTTTAATCAGGTCATCGAATTCTCCTAAGAAGTCTTTTGTGGACATCAGATTGCCTCTGTGCTTGCAGGGGATTAGGAAATGCCAGTTTTGATCCCAGGGGATTGGTTTTTGGAAGAACCATGGTTCTGAAGTGCAGAGGGACGCTGAGAGAGGGCGTTCGAGTCAACACATATTAATGCCTGACATTTGTACAGCATCCTGTGATTTACAGAGAGCATCCACACCCATTATCCCCTTTGATCCTCCCAGAAACCCTGGGAGAGGCAGGACTTCCTCTGGGAATGGGAAAGGGATTATTAGTAGTCCCGTTTGACTCATAGGGAAACTGAGGCACGGGGAGTTTAATTGCCCAAGACAGTAAAGCCAGACTATAAATGCAAGTCATCTGGCTCTACATCCCACACCCTTACACTAGGTTTTTTTCCCAAGTTTGAACCTCGGCTTCCCCTGACAAACGGCCGAAAAATAGTACCCACTGCCCTAGGTACTTAGGGTCATCGTACTGTGACAAACGTGGTACTTGCTCAGTCGCGTCTGACTCTTTGCAACCCCATGGACTGTAGCTCTCCAGGCTTCCTCTGTCCATGGAATTCTCCAGGCAAGAATACTGGAGTGGGTTGCCATTTCCTTCTCCAGGGGATCTTCCCGACTCAGGGATCAAACCTGCATCTCTTGCATCTCCTGCGTTGGCAGGTGGGTTCTTTACCAGCTGACCCACAAGGGAAGCCAAACCTAGGGTCATAGTGAGGATTAACTGAATTAATACATGGCATGTCTGAGGGCTATTGGGATTCCCTGGTGGCTCAGATGGTAAAGAGTCTGCCTGTAGTGCAGGAGACTGGGATTCGATCCCTGGGTCAGGAAGATCCCCTGGAGAAGAAAATGGCAACCCGCTCCAGTATTCTTGCCTAGAAAATCCCATGGATGGAGGAGCCTGGCCGACTACAGTCCATGGGTCACAACGAGTTGGACACGACTGAGTGACTTCACTTTCTTTCTTTCATGTCTGAGGGCCATGTCTGGCATATAGTAAGTGTTGAATAAATTAACTGTTATGAAAAGTGGCAGATAACAGGCCTGTGTCACACCGAGTCTAGGCTCCTCTCCCAATTCGACTCCTGAACACTTGCTGAGAGCCTCCTCTGCACAGGGCTCTTGGAAGAAGGAGCATTAAGTGAGATAGACGGGCTGCCTGCATAGGGGTTTGCCCTCTAGCAGGACACAAGAGGCAGGGACACCCTCCAGCCCAGTAAAAAGGCGTGACCATGGCTTTGAGATCTCAGGGAAGGGGGCTTTAGTCTTTCCTCCAGGGGAGGCACTGGACTCCTGGCTAATGAGGTCCTGCAAGATGAGGACTGGGCTCCAAACTGGGATGGGCAGAGTGACCTGACACAGATGGTCTATTCCTTCCTGTCCCTGATAAGGACACCCCACCCTCCCCACTAGCACAAAGCAGGAGGCAAATATGGCTTGGTAGAGGCTGTTTTCTGGAGCAGCTTCCCCCGTTGCAAACCAGGCGGCAGGCTGGGTGTAGTGATAGAGCATCCATGGGGCTAGAATAGAGAGACCAGGAAAGGCACAAGCAATCTCTCCCTGTCCCCTCCAACCCCAACCTCTGCCTCCCAGCAAGCTTTCCAAAGTTGGGGCTCGCGTTTGGGGGCCAGACTTTGTGGGTGAAACCGCTCAGTGCAGAGAAAGTACAATGAGCTGGTAGAGCTCTAAAGGAGTATCCTTCCTAAGCCCTCCATACCCCGATGCTACCAGCCTCATCACAGGCTCTCTGTGCCACGACCCCTCAGGACTGGCTCTCAGGAAAGGCTCCAAAGATCAGAGTGCCCACACCCCTTGTGAGCGACTGCCGAGGAGTCTTAGATCTGGGGAGACACCCAAGCTTGTGAAGCCTCTGGGAGGCCCAAGAGTAGCACCCCATCCTTCCTGCTGTGACCTTGAGAAAGTCAGCCCAACTCACCTGCAGGATGATGGGAAGGATCCACTTCACTCCTGCCATCCTGGCATAATGAGTACCCCCCTGCCTGTCTCAACACTCTCCCGGTTTGGATGGTAAAGGATATGGTCTTCCTACGTTACCCGGGAAGTGGGGCTAGTCAGGCTACAGTGCTTCACTGGGGATCCAACAAGATTATTCATGTGAAAGTGCTTTGTCGACTGTGATACATTCTGTCTTATAACGGATGAAAGACCTTTTTTAAAACAAACAAACAAAAAAAATCCCTGTCTTAATACCTTGAAAAGACATGCTTATAATAGGATGAGCACTAAGGTTCCTTTGGCTTTCTAATTCTGCTGGCACTTTTTCTTAACAAGCATATTCCACACTCTCAGTTCAATCCTACTGGCAACTCCTTCATACTTCAGGCAAAACTAGCAAAAATGCCCTGGAAACAAAGGGGCCACCAACTGCCGTGGGACCTAAGAGGCTGTCATCCTGCCACCATCGCATGTTTTCTGAGGACCCTGTAGACAAATTCCCAGACCTACTAGTGTGTGGAGTGTTAAAGGCCCAGTTCCCCTCACCAGGACTTCCTGCAGGAGCCAGCTCTCCTAATTGTTAAATTTTCAGAAATTTTGAGAGCCAACTGACCTTAGGTTGATAGTGAAAAATGGACCATGGTGAAAAATTTACACCATGGAAATTGGCAAATACTGCAAAGCAGGTCTTTTTCTTCTTCTTTTCTTTTTTTTCCCCCCAGTCAGTTAAACATTTAGCAGCACACCACTGCTGAAGGCTCACAAAATTTAGCAATCAGTAATCAGAGGCTAAGAAGAAGGTCCCATGTTAATCCCAAGGCTAATATGTGTACTGCGTAATTTCATTTCCTCTCCTGATCTCTTTCCACCCCTGGACTAGTGAGGCCCCGGGAGACCCCCATTTGCTGCAGGATCAGGAGGAGGAAGGAGACTGAGGTTTGATGTAAACATGATGTCTGCCGGCAGTTTGGGAACTTTCCAGGGCTTAGAGGTCTGAATGGGCCGGGCATCCGGGGTGCCCCATGTCTGGCTCGCTGTCCTTTCCTCAGTGCTCCGCTCCGCCCGTGTGTCCACGCTATCCGAGATTTGCAGTGTGTATGTCTGCAGATACAGCCCCTCAAACAAATGGGCCTTGGTGAGGGTGCTGGGGTGTTTCCTCCCTGTATGCAAAGCCTGGGCAGCCACAGCTGCAGCCCACACCCCACTACTGTCCCGCCCAGGGTCCCGGTCCTGGAGAGAAGGAGCGCTGGGTGGAAGGTGAGGTGACCCTGGCTCTGGCCCCATTTCTATTGGCACAGATGCCTCAGCTTCTCGGGGCCTGTGTCTGCCCTTCTGTAAAACAAGAGGAATAAGGAGACACTTTTACTGTCTTGTCAGTCACCCTGAGAATTCCTCTTGAAGGCTGCACTGTATCTCTTGGTCTGCCCCTTAGGGTGAGAAATGAGACCCCGAGGGACAGGTTAATGGCACAAAGTGTCACAGAACTGCATTCCAAGCAATCTGTGTCCAGTCCATGAGCTCCCCCCACTCCATCCATGAGCACCCCCTGGTGTGTTGGACCTGTTGGTGGAGCTGAGTTGGGTAGGGGTGCTTGGGTGAAGCTAAAGGTTCTCCACAATTAGGGCAGGAAATGCCAGGGACTGGGGGAAATGCCAGGGACGAGGCAGGCTTGTGGGGAAGAAGTTTAGGAGGCTGACTCTACATGGAGAAAAGAGGAGGTGAAAACAAACTGTGGGACCCAGCGGTACCAAGATGGAGAAGGGGCTCTGGGGAGAGACAATTTAGCTAATGTGGCTTTTCTTTCAAATTTCTTTTGAACTGTAACATATGAAGAGAAAGCTCACAAATCACACGGGTTATAGGTCAATGGATCTTTACATGGTTCAGACACAATAGACCTAATTCCAGATCAAGATACAGAACATGTCAAGGACCCAGAAGGCACCCCCACCCCCACCCAGCCCCTTCCAGTTAACTCCCGCTCACTGAAGACCCACAGTCCTGATGTCTAGCACCAGGTTGATTTTGCCTGTTTTCAACATCACATACAATGTGCTCTAATGTCTGGCTTCTTTCACCCCAGGGTTCCCTTATGGCTCAGCTGGTGTAAAAAAATTCCACCTGCAATGTGGGAGACCTGGGTTCAATCCCTGGGTTGGGAAGATCCCCTAGAGAAGGGAAAGGCTACCCACTCCAGTATTCCAGCCTGGAGAATTCCATGGACTATACAGTCCATGGGGTCACAAAGAGACAGACACAACTGAGCAACTCTCACTTTCACTTTCTTTCACTCCACATTTTGTCTGAGAGATTCAGCCTTGCTGCTGTGCATAGCTGTGGCTTTTCATTGCACTGCTGTAGAATATTCCATGGAGTGGGCAGTCCACAGTTCACTTACCCATTCTACATGGAAGGACATTTGGGTTGTTTCCGTTTTTGACAGCCAAGTATAGTGCTTCTCTGAAGAATCTTCACTTGAACACATGTACACATTTCTGTGGGTTATACGCCCAGGAGTGGAATTCCTGGATTCATGTGTTCCCATGTTCAGCTCCAGTAAGTACTGCAGTTGTTTATGTTCACAGCCTCTCACACCAGTTGAGAGGGAGAGACCCAGTTGCTCCACGTTCCAACCCACATTGGTGCTGCCTGTCTCTTTGGTCAGAGTCACACTGCTGGGTCCAAGGGAGTGACTGCAGTGTCCCCTCTGTAACATCTCCAGGGACATCCACGTGGCTCACTAGTGCAACACTTGGACAAGCAATTTGGGGTGGGAGGCGAGTCAAAGGGATGCCAGGCTCAGCCCTAAGTGGTCCATTGAGGGAAGACAGAGTCTGTTCTCAAGAGCAGAGGCATAGGAGAGAGCTGACCTCTGCAGTCCAGGAGGGAACTAGTTCCCTGAACCCCGCTCCCACTCTCAAAGGGCCCAGAACTCCCTGTGCAGCATGTAGGATGACTCTCAGGAAACTGTCCCCTATCCCCTTAACTCCCACCCAGTCTGTGAGCTGACCTCCCCTCTGTATCTCCTGCCTGCTCCTTATTACCCCTCAATCCCCTCGAGGGTTCCCAGCCCACTTCCCACCCACTGGACTGCACTCACCCTCTCTCTACTATAAATCTCCCACATAATTTATGGGAGCCATCAAAGTTAATTAATGCTATAGTTACAGAGCCATCCCAATGTAATTATTGTGTAATTGGATTATAACTTGGGTAATTTCCCATAAAGCATCTATGCTTATGCACGAAAGCCAGGGATTTCTCCTCAGTGATGGATGTGGGTGTCAGGGCCAGATGGGGAGATGGGGAGACTAGGTGAGGATGGGGGATTCCACCCTAAGGAGGGCAAAGTCTGTGGGCCTCAGGACCCTGACCAAGCCTGGGGGTGAGAAAGGCAGGTCTCCAAGGTCCATTCCTGCCCTCTGAGTCTCGGGCATCCAGCTGCACAAGAGGCTGGGGCCACGTCACAGCCTCATCCCCACTCCTAGATGCTTCTGCCTCCACCTCACAACTAATTTCCGGCTAGTCCTACCCAAGGCCATTGTGAGCTCTCTGTTCATTCCGTCTGAACTGCCCAAGTCACCCCACCCCAGCCCCATGAGCAGGGGGTTGTATTTCTTACCACAAGCATCTGCTCCCTAGCCACTGGGTCACCATGGATTGGACAGTCAGTTAGCAATGGGAAGAAAAGCAGTCAGCCAGCCATGGAGAGAAGCAGTGTGGTACAACCAGATCACACCCCTCACACTCGTACTGAGGGAGTGATGAGATACCGCAGGCCCTCCACTGCCTGGGACCCCCGTGGCCTTCCAGATCCGGGCGAGGCCAGCTTCACTGTGCTTCAGGGCTCAGAGCTTTAAGCGGAGCTGCACCAGCATTCACAGCTTGATTCATCAGCCACTTCTGCCTGTGTGGTGTGACCACAAGCCAAAACTCTTCAGAGGCTCAGTTTACTCATCTGTTGAAAGGGAACCATAATGGCATTGTGTCTTTGAGTTTGTAGGTGTGAGCAGCAGAACCAACTCTAGAAAACTTAAGCCAGACAGGATTTTCTAGAAGGTTATATGGGGGCATAGAGCACCAACAGGAGACCAGAGGCCAAGCCTGGGGACAGATTTCCAGGAGATATAAGAAACAAGCTGGTAAACAGCGATGGCTTCCACTCACCCCTGGGAGGGTCAGAAAAAGTGGGAGAGAGAGGTGAGAGTGTGCGCCCCCCAGGTGGTCCCCCTACTGAGGTCATACTCCCAGGGCAGCCGCATCCACGGCTTCTCTCTACACGTGTGTGACCTCCCCTCTCTGCCCCTCAGGCTGCCGTGTCAACCCCTGTGGACTTCCCCTGGCCCAAACTCTTTGCACTAAACTCCTCTCAAAAAGCTCCTAGGCACGCGCCATCTGTTTCCTGCAGGAACCCCAATTCACGGGGGCTCCCCAAGACTGCCCTGAGGACATCAGCCCTCCCCACTCCTCCATCCCAGCTTCCCCCACTGAGGATCTGAAGTCGGGAGGGTGTCTCATTGATGGCCTGGATCTCAGCTCCCTCCTGACTGCCCCTACCTAAGGTAGGAAGAAGAAAGATTTACCCCCTCAGTGCCTGACTGTGAGTGCCTGGAATTACCCTTCTTCCAAGACTTGATGAAAAAGGCACCACTGGGAAGGGGGACCGACGTAAGCACTAACCATGCTTCCTCGTATTCTCTACAAATGTAGTAGTAGCGTTAGTTGCTCAGTCATATCCAACTCTTTGCGACCCCATGGACTGTAGCCCACCAGGCTCCTCTGTCCATGGAATTCTCCAGGCAAGAATACTGGAGTGTGTTGCCATTCCCTTCTCCACTACAAATGTAAGAGTGGAGATAAAATGCTCAGCCCGGTGCAGGTGCACGGTAAGCGACAGCTAGTGTTATTGGGCTTATTCGGGTGGAATCCTGGACTCTGTCGTGGCCACAGATATCCTCAAACAGACCTCATTGCTTGGGGCAGCTTAAGTGAGCCTCTGTCCCTTGTTCTGGGATCCTGACTGTGCTAGGGGCAGGCTCACTTTGACGGCCTCTTCTCACTGCGTGCTCTTAGCCCTGCACATGTGCCAGAAAGGCGCGGGACCTTTCTTGGAGCGTCTACCCTCGAACTCAGCTTGGCCACTTCTCCAGAGACTCTTTCTTTCCACAGGCGTTTATGGAGCAACCTCTCTGTGCCAAGCTGTGTACTGAGCACTTGGACGGAGCAGAGAACAAGACTGACAGAGGTCCAGTCTTCAAAGCAATAGAGGCTGCAAATGTGGAGGTCACGGGACGGTGACTGATACGTGGTGGCATCTGCACTGTGACCTGGAGGGTGAATAGGAGTTTGGAGAGCTATCCTAGCCTGCCCACCCTGAAGGTATTTATTTCTCCAGTACCTTCTCTCTACTGTGTGCCCATCTGGTGTACTCAGGTGGATTCAAAAATTGTCCTGTCCTCCAGGCTGTTACCAGCTTCTCATAACTGAGCCAGCTAAAGCCTGCTGACAGGCCTAGAGATGCTTAGAGAAGGGAACACTCCCTATGGACTTCCTGGAGGAGGCTGAGATTTGAAAGGTGATGGAAAGTGACCAGGTCAAAAGGATTCCTTTTCGCACTCCCTGACCCACCATAGGGATTCCCGGTGGGTTCTATGAGCACAGTCTGGGAGGACCCTCTAGGGTGCTGGCTGGGCAAGAGGCCACCAGAAGCTGGACACGGGCTTGGCCAGCAATCCCTGTTTCATAGGCGGGAGTCCAGTAGGGGCCACGTGGACCTCCCATGCCAGAGTTTGGTTGGTGTTCTCCACACATGCAGTATACACACCGTCAGAACTAGCCCTCCTAATGTGGGCACCTGCTGTGAATGTGTTCTATCCAGCCAGGAGTGTTCAACCAGTGAATTTCTAGGTTCTGCTTCCAATCCAGGCTGTCTGGTACATTCAAGTTATTTTCTCTTTCCAAAAACAACATGCCTGGAGATTGTTTTATGGAAGTGCAGAGCCTCCACCAGTAGTGTTTACAAGGTTATATTTGGATATATTTAGATACACTGTGTCCCATTTCCCATCTGTCTTATGTCAGCTTCCCACCAAGCAGAGCCTGAGGCAGGGATTCAGGGGCACAAGATTAGAGAGGGTGCTTCTTCAGGAAAACCCACATGAGCTAGTGGAGCAGGATAGGCAGGCGGAGAGGCGTCGCAGGGAAAGTCTGATCTGGCCTGACATGGAGGCTCTGGAGAGTAAATCATCTCTCAGCAAAGTTTCCTGCCAGAGGCAAAGGCCAG
The DNA here is from genome assembly GCF_910594005.1 of Cervus elaphus. NCBI lineage: Eukaryota > Metazoa > Chordata > Mammalia > Artiodactyla > Cervidae > Cervus > Cervus elaphus. The sequence goes on along the minus strand of NC_057829.1, from coordinate 26,843,457 downwards.
GCTCCTGTCCTCCCATCAGGAAAGCCCTGGAAAGAGGCCCTGGAAGGAAGAGGGGCTACTGCCTTCCCGGCTCTGTTGTCAGCAGCTCTAACTGGCTCTCGGAAGTCTCTGGAGTTGTAAGCACTGGGCACCAAACAGCAGCTGGGGAAGGAGGTGGGTCTTCAAACAAGGGGGCCCTGGGTGGGCCCAGCCGCACTTCCTACAGCATCTTCTCACCACGCCGGCCCCCTTAATCATTTTCTTCCCATAAGCCTGTGAGATTGTAACTGTCCCTCCCTCTACCGAAAAAACAAAATAAAATACTCAATTCCAATCTCTTGTCTGGAGCCTGCACAAAGAAACATGTCAACTCTGTGCAGAAAGAGAATTAATACAGAAAGAAAATATGAATACACCAGCTCTGTCTTCTGAGTGCCCCAAAGAACCCCTGGTTTCTGACAGAATTGCCTGAAAGTCCCTCCTCTACTGAGGGGCTGGGGGCCGGGGGGAAGAGCCGGGCCTGGGGTCTGCTGTTCAGTCGGCAACTGCATGATTCAGGGCACATCCCCTCTCTGGGACAAAACTCAGAGGAGAGATATGGTTGGCCCACCGTGCACCGCAGGGGTCAGGATGGGGTGGGCCAGTCTGGGCCTGGCCCAAGATCCCCACAGGTGGCAGGCAGGTACTCCTGCAGCCCAGCAACACCCACAGTGCTCACAGCCCAGGGAGACAGACAAAGGCGCTAAAGTGCTTGGAGGTACTGAGAGCCATGGTCTCCTGGCTGAACCCTAGCTTCTGAGCCACTCCTATAGGCACCCTGTGCCAGACAGTGGCTACCCCCTCATCCTGCAAGGGCTGGGGAGATGGGGGTGCTGGGAGCACCCCCAAACAACCCCCAGCACTCAGAGCGCCCACAGCTGCACTCTCGCTCCCCATAGGGGATGCCAGTCCCAGTCCTGGGGCTCACGGGGGTGTCCAGGGGGAGTAGAGGGGTGAGTGTGGGGTCTCAGTGGGTGGTTCCACCCACATTCCTGTGCACATCAGGGTGTGGCTCTCTGGTGGCTGCCGAGGGACGGGGAAGGATGTTACCTCGTGTGGCCTCCATGGAGTCCTCAGTTTAATTAGGGAATGTGTGTCCCGTTACTCAGTCATGCCCGACTCTTTGTGACCCCATGAACTGTAGCCTGCCAGGCTCCTCTGTCCATGGGATTTTCCATACAAGAATACTGGAGCGGGTGGCCATTTCCTTCTCCAGGGTAATTAGGGAATAATGTACCATTATTCTCAATATCAATCCAGCTCCGAACGGTTTACCATGGCCTTTCACACATACACACACTATCTTTGAAATCCTTTCCACATCATTCCAATGGAGGACTCTTATCCCCATTTTATAGATGAGGAAAAATGAGGCCTATAGTTCCAAGGTCACCTGGTGAAGAAATAGCAGAGACTAGATTCAACATCAGACCTCCAGACATTAAATGCTCATGCTTTCTGCTGAGCCCACACTGAAATAGGAATTAATGAGGCTGGTGTCTTGGAGGCAGCGAAACAATATCATAAATAACCTCAGGGGCCCTGGGCTTTCTTTTTTAATAATTGTTTTAGCAAAGTCAGAGGCATATGGAGCTTGCTGTTTTGCAACCTGCTTTTTTTTTTTGTCCTTAACAGTATCTTGTGAACATTTCCCCATGTCGTTAAATATTCTTTTACTGGGCCATCATTTTTAATGGCTGTATGGTATTCCATCACATGAATGCACCATAATTTATTTAGCCAATCTCTCTGTCGGACCTTTAAGCTATTTTCAGTTTTTCGCCCTCATAAACAAGGCTGTGATGAGCATCCTTGTACATAAATCTTTGCACCCATTTCAAATTGCATCCTTAGGCCTGAAAGGATACATTCTTTTTAAAAAGGTTTTTGATGTCTATGACCACATTTCCTGAGGTTGTTCATTTTCCCTCATCCTCAAAGACAGTTAGAAAAAAACTAACAGAATGAAACTTTAATAACCACAAAATTTAAAAATTTGCCTCATTGTCCCAAATCAGCAGTTTTGTGACTTTGGCAGGTTACCTCCCCTGTCTGGTCACCCAGAAATCCATATATGAAACGAGGGGTTACACTTTCTTCTGATTGTCTCATTCTCATTAGGCATAGGGGGAACCCCAGCTTGTCGGTGTCATGGTCCGTGCCTGTGTTGGAAAATAATTTCCAGACATGAGGCAGAATGAGAGGAGAATAGAGTTTATTAGAGCAAGAGACGCTATTAGAACAGAGGTCGGGCTCAAGGGAGAGCTGATCCCTTTCGTGAACTAGTAGCCAATTTTTATAGCCTTAAGACAAAGAAAATTCCTACTGGAAGGGTGGCATTAGGTGATTGCTTAGGATGTTATAGGGTGGATATTTTATCATATTAATATGAGAGTCAGAAAATGGCCAGTTTAGGTCAGAGGATCGGGGCTCATGGCAACAGTTGCTATGGGGCTCGATCAGTTCCAGAGGCTTTTGTCCTGTGGCCTTGGTATGAGGCTCTATACATATGACCTTGGTGTAAAGCTCCACACTCAGGTCACAGGAGAGAGCAGGCCATGTGGGCTTCCTGGAGGAAGCAAGGCCTGAACCAGCCCTGAAAGATGCATAGGGATGAAGAAGAGGGCATGGAGGGAAGAGTGAGTTCAGGTGGGGTCCCAGCACCCTCTGCTCTGTTGAGCTTGGAGATGGACTTGTGGAATCTTGTGTCCATCTCAGGTCCAGCCAGCATGCGAGCTGCACAGTCTTCTTGGACCGCAGGTCCCAGTTGTCCAGCCTAAAGGACAGGAGAGACTTTAGGGATTTCTGGACCTCATGGACTGATGCAGTAGCAACACAGGACCTCTACTGCCTTCCTCTGTTCCCCTTCAAGGGAGTGAAACTCCTGTCTTTGGAAGTAGGTGAGGAGAGATTGACACCTGTGAGCTGGGATCCTGTCCCCAGGGAGGGAGTGGAGCCAGGTGGCTCCAAGCACTGTGACTTTCTGGTTCTAATAAGTGAGACTTTGGCCAACCAATGTCACCTCACCATGATCTGATTTGCAAGCTGAAGAGATTCATTCACTGAATCACACACCAGTTGACCAGATGTATCCCTCCTCAGTGCTGGGCACTGTGCTGGATGTCAGACATTCAACAGTGAGCAGACAGTACAGTCTTCTGGAGCCAACACTCTAGGGGGAGACAGGAACTAGAGAAATGATCACTAAATAAATAAACAGGTACGTACAAATTTGGACGAGGGCTCTAAAGAAGTACAAAAGCTCTAAGAACATGAAATGTTTCAACCTTTGGATGTGGTTGGGGAGAAAGTTTGCCAGAAGAAGTGACGTTTGTGATGAGATATAAAGAATCAAGGGCTTCCCTGGTGGCTTGGTAGTAAAGAACCCACCTGCCAATGCAGGAGACACAAGTCTGATCTCCAAGTCAGGAAGATCCTCTGGAGAAGGAAATGGCAACCCACTCCAGTGTTCTTGCCTGGGAAATCCCATGGGCAAAGGAGCTTGGTGGGGTTGCAAAGTCCATGGGGTTGCAAAGAGTCAGATACAACTTAGTGACTAAACAAAACAAAGAATCAGAGGTGAGCAGATGAAATTGGGTGAGAAGGGAAAGGCATCCCAGACAGAAAGTGAAAGTTGCTCAGTCGTGTCTGACTCTTTGCGACCCCATGGACTGTCCATGGAATTCTCTAGGCCAGAATACTGGATTGGGTAGCCTTTCCCTTCTTCAGGGAATCTTCCCAACTCAGGGATCAAACTGAGGTCTCCCACATTGCAGGCGGATTCTTTACCAGCTGAGCAACAAGGGAAGCCTGAGAATCCTGGAGTGGGTAGCCTATCCCTTCTCCAGGGGGTCTTCCCAACCCAGGAATCAAACCAGGGTCTCCTGCATTGCAGGTGGATTCTTTACCAACTGAGCTCTCAGGGAAGCCCCCATTCCAGGCAGAGGGAACAGCACATAAAAGGCCCCATAGCGTAAAGGAACATGGAATCACTGAGGCCCTCCCAAGCCAGTGGCTGGTGCACAGAGCACAAAGGGAGAGGGAAGTGCGTGTGCTGAGAGGCTGCCAGGGTCTGCGGGGAGGTTGTCATGAGAGGGCTGTGAGCAGGCACAGGCACCCTAACCAGCCAAGCTCAGGGCAGAAAAAGGATGGGAGGACAGGCGATCAGGGGAGCAAAGGCTGGGAGCAGATCTGTGGTTCTCCCTTGTTCAGCTGGGCAGCCAGGGGGTTGAGTCTGAGCAGGTACCGCTGTGGGGCCTTGCCTCCTACTCCCTCCTGGAGACCCAAGGAGACCCTGGTGCCTCAACATGCAGGCTGGAGACTAAGGGTGTGTGGAGGAGAGGGTCAGCCTTTGCTTTTCTCATCACAGCTTGTGACAGGGAGCAGGGGCAGGCCAGGGCCCCCAACACAGGCCAACTGTCATACTATTGTCACTCGGGGACCTTTCACATAGGATAAGATTCCTACTGACCTTGGCCAGACAGTACACACACACACACACACATGTTTGCTTGCTTCTCTTGCTTGCACATGCAAAGGGAGCTTTTGGGAAATTTTCACTGGAGGCCATGGCTGACTTTTCATCCCAGTTCAAGTGAAAAAACAATCCTCCACCACTATGTGCTGAGTTCTGACCTGAGGGAGAGACGCACGAGTAGAGATCAGGAGCCTAGAAAATGTCCAGCCCTCCAAGCTGGTACTTCCACCAAAGTTCTTAACCCTCACTATGACTCCACCAGGATTAGGTGTCCCGGTGTGGCAGATGGGAAAACTGAGGCCTGTGAGGGGGGACACAACTTGCCCAAGGCCACACTGCCAGCAGGTGGAGAAGATGGCTTTAACCCATGCTTGTCAACTGCGCTGTCCAGGGCTCACTTAGATTAAGCCCAGCTGCTGACAGGGACTCACAGGAAAGGACTACAGGACTGGAATCATGTGAGACAGAGAGAGCAGGTAGCTGGTTTGGGAGAGAAAACCCTGGGCAGAGAATGGACAGAGCTGGGCTCCCTCCATGACTGACACCCTGGCCTTGGCTAATCGGTCACACAGCAGCTCTCTGCCTTGGTTTACCCATTTGTACTTCAGGACCCACAAGGAGGGGTGAGGATCATGGAGGGAGTGCATTTCCAATGAAAACAAAAGCCTGGTACAAAGCGGTAGATGGTATTGTCAGCATCATTATTACTGTCATTAATAATAATGCCTGTAATAAATCGCCAGTCTGCCAGATCACGTGCTAAATAAAACGGTGACTACTAATTTCCCCTCACACTTGTCTGGTGCTCTGGGCTCCTCCAGGCTTCTGCCATCCATCATCCCTCTTTAATCATCCACAGCCCGCCCTCTGAGGGAGGCCCGGGGTAGGGGCTCCAGGAGCCCAGGCCTCAGGGATCAGCCAGGGGCACCCTCTGTAATAGATGGAGACCTGAGGCCAGGGAGGGAGGGACTCACCCAGGATCACCCCAAAAGGGGGAGGAAGAGCTGGGACTGGGGCCAGCTTCCTGACTCTAAAGGCAAGCTGCCCACCTCCCACCCCCACCTACCCCCCACTCCCCACCCCCACCCCAGTTCATCCAGAAGAATCAGCACACTGTGCAGGCCTCCCACCAATCCCTCTTGTCTCTCCTCTCTCCACTTCCTCCATTCCCATTCACACTTTGTTAGTACCCATCCCTGAATTCAGCATTCCCCACACAGACATAACCCCCCAACACACACATAGTCCCTCCCCAACAGGCTGCCCTGTGGGAGGCTTTCACTGGTTTCCCAAAGCCCAAACTCTTAAGCCTTCATGATCAATGATCAGACCCTAACTGGCAACCACTCTGCTCCACCCAGACCCAGCTCCCCAGCCAGAGGAGAACAATCAATTTTCTCCAAGTTCGCCCTGTTTACCTGCCTCCACACCTTTCCCTTGAAGTCCCCTGCCTGGAAGCCAGCCCCCCATCTCTGTGGGGTAAATCTTTCCCAAGCCCTCCAACTCCCCTTCCTCCAGACTTGCCCATTTCCCCACACAGATCCCCACATAGATGGTGGCCCTTGCGTCGGGAACCCCCAGAGTTCTTGTTTTTTCCTCTCTGCTGGCTTTTGCTGAATGTGTCTACTCTACACCCCACCCCTCTACATAACACCCCCGCCACCAGATTGGGAACTTTCTGAGAGAGGAGTTTCATCTAGTCCAAGGAGTCTCATTCAGGAACTCACACACCAAAGGGACTCAACAACTATCTGTTGCATCAAAACTGCATCCAGTAATCCCCATGCCCAGCAATGTCACTCCTAGGCACACACCTAGCAGAAATGCGTGCATACAGTCTCCAAAATCTATGTCCTTGTATGTTCCGAGTAATAGTATGCAATAGCCTAAAACTGGAAACAAATCATATATCCATGAACAGAGAGTGGATATATTGTGGAATAGTATACAGTAGGGAAGATGAATTAAATACTGCCATACATATCAGGCACACGTGAGTCTCACAGACATAATGCTGGGAAAGAGGAGATACATAGATGAGAACACATTGTATGATTCCAGTTACATAAAGTTCTATATCAGACTAAACTAAGATGACAGAAGCCAGAGTAGTGGGACACTGGGGAAGGAAATATCAGGGAAGAGGCAGAAGGGGAAATTTTGGGATGGTGGAAACAAACACTTCCTTCAACTGTGTGGTGGCTTTTAAAAACTGATTGAATGATGTCAAGCAAATTACCTGACCTCTGAGGCTTTTGCTTTTCCAAATGTTAAAGAGCCATAGTGCTGACCCCAGCTTCCTCCAGCTAGCCCAAGACTGTGTGAGAGTGCCTTGGGACTAGGAATGGGGAGTCTCCCTAAACCTGAGAAAGATCCTGGAAATCCTCCATCCTTCCATGGACCTGAGACCCTCAGAGGGCTCCCAACACAAACCAGTCAAACTTGAAATTGTTCTGTGCAGGCTGTGGGTGTGGTTCCGTCCGGGCTCAGGTGGGCAGATGTTTGCCTGGCAAATGACCTGGTGGCGGAAATACCACACAGCTCCTCCCTCTCTCTGGCTCAGGGGTATGCTGATGTTTTAACGTCCTGCAGTCAGAGGGAGGGGATGGAAATGCCCTGATTTGTAGAGTCTGCCAGCTTCCGTGGTGTAAATACTCCCGCCATGGCTGATTTCAAGTTGCCAACATGACCTCACTGCACAGGCATGGTAAAGACACGGCACAGTTGGTTCTGTGCTGGGCACCATGAGAGGCGTCGTACACATGTGATTCCATCTAAGACTCACACAGTGCCACGACATAGTTACTACTAGCCCCAAGTTACAGATACAGAAACGGCGGTGCAGAGAGGTGAGTACTTGCCTGAGGTCCCACCACTAAGAAGTGCAGGCCTACTTCCTAAGAAGAGCAGGGATTCTTACCGCTGCCCCCCACCACCCTCCAGAGCCTGGGCTCTTCCCCTGCATCAGGCTGGCTCACCCAGTTGCCTCCTCGCCAAGGCTGCTTTGCCAGGGGTCTGGGGCCCGGTTCCTCTAGGGCCGTTTTCCCTCAAGCTTACTCTCAGCCTCCCAGCTCCAGGACTTTGCTCTCATGAAAGAGGTTTGGAAACCAGGAGGGGCCATCCCTGAGAGTCTCTGGTTGTGACCCCTCTCAATCAGCCCTGCCCCCCAGTAGTACCCCTGAGGAGCCCCTGCCCATCCTTAATCCCCTGGTGGCCACCCTGGTTAGTTCCGGCCCCTGCACTCACACCTCGGGCGGACCACGGGTCACAGGCCTGTCCTGCCCCCTGCCCCTGTCACCCTAGGCCCCCAGGGAGGGGAGCTGTGACAGCCTGAGAACTACCAGGGCTCAGCGCTGAGGGCTGAATGCGTCTCCTGGGGAAATTCCCAGGCTCTTCAGAATTCCTAGAGAGCCACTGCCCCCAGAAACTGGAACTGGGTTCCAGCTGCAAGCAACAAAGAAAATACTCACCACCAAGGTAGTGAACTGGCTCAGCTGACCTGCCTAGGCCTGGATCTGGGGCCGGTCGTCTGAGAAAACTATTCTTGGGTTGCAGAAGGAAACATGAAGCCAAGGGCCAACTACAAGCTCCCCTCCTGCCTTGTCTCCATGGGCCTCACCCCCTGAATCCCAGCCCCTTCCCCCTAAGCCAGGGCCAGGGAGGCAGGACGTGATGAGGGTACTTAAGGGGCAAAGCCAGGTTTAGACCCCCAGGAGTTCTATGCTTCTAAACCAGGGCACCAAGCAATCAGCGGGTGCACACAGCTGATTGTAAAATAAAAATGACATCCCTCGTTTGGGTGGTGTTTTAACCTTATCAGTGTGAAAAGCAACAACAGCCATAGTCACACTTTCCAAGTCCTACTGTGAGCCAGGCACTTCCCAGCCTTCTAATCATTGCTACTAATCCTCACAGCCTGCAGCGTGGCTATTCAGTGCCATTTGGCCAAAGAGGAGCCTGAGGTGCAGAGGGTCAGGTCCCAGCATCGGGAGAGGGTACCTGCTTATGTTTCTTGCTGGTCTTGGCTGTGCCCACAGGCAACCCTGGCCTTTGCCCAGCTACTCACTGGAACCTTGAGAGAGGCAGAGGGGAGACTGAGGCACTGGCCCAGGGTCTCCTAGCAGGCCAGGAGCAGAGCCAAGACCGCTACCTCAGCTTCCTGAACCTCAAGAATGACCTCTCTGCCCACATGCAGGAGTGGGTGGAGTTTAGTTGTCCGTATGGAGACTTGACCTTTATTACAGAAGCCCAGCATTTAACAGGAAACCAGCATAATCTCAGGGCTGGCTTCACAAGGCAATTGCTTTGGGAATCACTCAGTGGGACCATGTCTCACAGGAGGACGGGGCTCTTGAACACTCAAAGCCCCTTTTCATGCATTGTTAAGTCTGATCCAACAACTAGCAAGCCAGTGATTATTTACCCATTTTACCCATCAGGAGCCTGAGGCTCTGCATGGTATGTGGTCCTCTGGACATGAAGAATCTCACATGCAGCCCTAAGAAAAAGCGTATTTGCTGGCAGCCTGAGGACAGCTGTCACAGGGCTGCGTGCATCTGCATGCCCTTAGTCCAAAAGGCACTAATGAGCTGGAGGGAAGGGCAGGGACTGGGACACAACTGGGCCCTCCAGGTCAGGGCTGATGCCGGGACCTGAACGGACTGTGGTGTGCAGGGAGCCCCAGGAAGCTGTGGCTGGGAGGCCACCAGCAGGCCTCTCTCCCAGTGCACTAATTGGAGCTGAGCTGGGTCAGAGGGGCCACGGGGCCCCGCCGGAGCCGGTGTTTGGAGCCAGGCAGGGGGCCAACAGCCTTTGTCTCGCCTTTAGGCCCTTTGTCTCTGACCTCAGAGCAGAGGCCTGCACGAGGTTGCCCCTGGGGGCCTGGAATCTGAGCTAATGAGGCAACTTCTGGGCCCCACCAGCCCACTGTTAATAGTGTGCGGAGGCGACAGGTGCAAACCAGGACGGTCCTGACAAAACCAGAGGCACAGTCACCCCCCTGTACAGTCAACACTGTCCACATTTAAAAGACCAACCAAGGGTCAGAGAGACTGCCACTTGCCCAGAGACACAGGGGGTCAGCCAGAAGTGGGACATGGACCCAAATCAGATCTGATTCCAATTTTGTTCCTGCCCCTGGCAGGCCCTCAGCCCCCGCTTGCAGAGTGATATCTCTCATTGATCACCACTCACCCCAGGACACCGCGTGAGCACTTCACATTCATTATCTCATTAAATTCTCATAATCAGCTTAAGAAATGGGACAAGAGCATCCCTTTAAAGATGAGGAAGTGGGGCAGAGAAGGGCTAAGTAATCTGCCTAGAGTCACACAGCTTGGGATGTTAGAGTGGGGAGGACAAACCCAGACAGTGCTGGAGGTGCGTGAAGGAGGCTGATGTGGGAGACCCAGAGCCAGGCTACCTGGGAAACATGCTGCTGTGAGGGACGGTGCGGGTAGGGGAAGAGCAGGTGACACGTGGAAAAGAGGTAATCTTGGAGGACTTTCTAAAGGAGGCAGCCACCATCTAAATTAGGAGGGGCCGGTTTGGAAGACCACAGCACAACATCCAAGCTCAGCCACCTCTCTCCTCCCAGCACTCCCAGGCCCCCAGAAGCTCACAGAAAAATGCATGTTCCAGGTTTGACATCCAAACCTGGAGGGTCGAGAGCTTGTGTTTCCACAGCAACCGTGTCCTTAACAGGAGCCGATAAAGACATTATTTGGCTGCAGAAAGCACACATGATCTTCTGATTACCGCTGAAGTTATCAAGAGGCAGCCCTCTCCAAGGGGCCCCACCCCTCCTTAGGAAAACGGGCTGCCCCCCGCCAAGAGTGGGGGGATGATAAGGGGGGAAGAGTCCTCACACAAGAGAGGGAGAAATAGGGTGGGGGAAGATCAATGTTTGCCTTAATGGAGTTGCCTGTTCAGCGTTTCTCCTCTTTTATAGATTGAGATAGCATGCTCGTCAGGGATATCTTCATTTCCCAGAGCAAAGAAATTAATTACACACTAATGGTGCGATTCGGAAATTAATTTGTACTACCATCTAAAATATGTCATTATTAATCAATTGACAGTGTGGAGCTGGCAGGAAGAGGTGTCCGTTAGGGTCTGGGGTGCTCCGGCTGACCTGGAGCTAGACTCACAGGCTGGGGTTGGAGGTTGCAGATCAGAAAGGCAGGCCCGGGTATGGTGGAGGAAGAGTGCTCGACCAGGACAGAGGGTGGCTCTGGGCAAGTCCTCGGGGTCGCAGGTCTCCAGTCTGCATACCAGGAGGGTAGGACTCAAGTAGTACTTCTCAAACCTCTCGTAGCTGCAGAGCTTCTTCAGTATAACAGTAAGCAGAATCTAGCACCCAAGACACACGGGCAGGGGCCGAGCCCCTCAGTCCCTGGTTATGGTCCCCAAGCTCTGCGGAGCACAGTTTGAAAGCCTCGGGGGGAGGGGAGGGCAGAGCTGAGGCGTTCTGGGTCTCCCATGCCTGCCTCAGCCCATGTATCTTGGATGGCTGGTTCTCTGGGGTGGGGGCCCCGGGGTTTGTGTCCTTCAGGGAGGCATCCCTGGATCTGTCACAGTACCTTCAATGTCTGGGACAGGGCCTGGCACACAGTAGGTGCTCAATACATGTTTGTTATATGAATAATGGTTTGGCTAACGTACCCAGCTGGGAGAGGAGAGCCACCTTGGAACGCAGACACAGTGGCTCCAGCACCCGTAATCTTACCCACCACCTACGCCTCTCCCCACAGGACTAGTTAATAATCCACCATGCCTTTCTCACCCTTGTGCTGTGCTTAGTCACTAAGTTGTGTCCAATTCTTTGTGACCCCGTGGACTGTAGCCCACCAGGCTCCTCTGTCCACAGGGATTCTCCAGGCAAGAATCCTGGAGTGGGTTGTCATGCCCTCCTCCAGGGGATCTTCCCAACCCAGGGATCGAACCCAGGTCTCCTGCATTGCAGGCAGATTCTTTACTGCCTGAGTCACCAGAGAAGCCTTCTCTCATGCTTACCAGTCACCAACAGGATTTACTCCCCTTCTGTGGCTTGATCTATTGTGCTGGGCAGTATGCACATCATCATTCCCATTGAGGAGATAAGGAAGCGAGGCTCCAAGAGGCCAAACTAGCACAAGGGAGGCCTGCTGGGGTGGGGGTGAGGGAGCACTTGCATGACAGGGCAGGAGTCCCACTCAGCCCACCTCCCACTGAAGGGAAAGGCCAGAGAATTCAACCTGCATGCAGAACAATTCATTAGTCTGGTGGTGCTCCAGAAGAACCACAGGGACACGTGGGACCTGAGAGTTAAGAGGAGCAGCCACATCATTTTTCAGAGGGAGAAATTGAGTCCCAGAGAGGGGAAGGATTGACCAAGACCTCCCAGCAAAGGAGCACAGGGATTCCCTGGTGATTTATCTGCCAAGGACGGTGCCTCCCTGTCCTTGGTGACTCAGGCGTTGGTCTCACTAGAACCCGGAGGCTGGACAGGATGACCCTCAGCACTGTAAGGCCGGAAGATGCTGTGAGTCAGAAGTGAACAGTAAGTGAACTGGCCGGGAAATAGAATCAAAGATGCTTTCCCAGGTGATTTGTGGGCTTCGTGAGAAGCAGTGAAAAGAGCTTTGTGATGGAGGAGCTGCTTCCCCTACCCTGGCCTCAACCCTGCAGGTGGGAAGGAGCCTCCTTGCGCTCTTCTAATAAACCAACATTTATTGAGAACCTACTGAGTGCCAGCCATCTCCCACTTGCCATTCCGCTTAGTCTTCAGCACTATCCCATTCACAGGGGAAGAAACTGAAGCCCAGAGAGTGAAGGGACTCCTCAGGGTCACCCAGTCTGGTGCAGGGCCCAGGGTGCCCGGGAAGCAAGGGAGCTGCAGAGCAGGTGTGAAGAGGGATGAGGAGGAGAAGGAAAATGTTCAGCGTGGTTTCCCTGGCGACGCTGACTGCCCACAGCCACTCTCACCCAAGACAAATAATAATTATAATCCACAACATCGACAGACACTCGAAGTGGCTCTCCATTTCCAGGGCAGGGGGAGGGGACCAGGCAGTCTGCTCAGGCTTTGGAGCCAGCAGTGCTGTGTCCTGGCCTCAACTCTGCCCACTGTGGAATGTTGGACAAATGATCCCCCTGTCTCCTCATCAGTAAAGTGAGTTAAGTCCCTCAGGTTTGGTGTTGGGTTGGTTCGGGTAGAGGTGGGTGGGTTTGAGTGTAAAAGATATGTGTGTGCTTCATCGCTCAGTAGTGTCCAACTCTTTGCGCCCCCATGGACTGTAGGCACATTCTTTACCATCTGAGACACCAGGGAAGCCCATGAATACTGGAGTGGGTAGCCTATCCCTTCTCCAGGGGATCTTCCCAACCAAGGAATCGAACCAGGGTCTCCTGCATTGCAGGCAGATTCTTTACCAGCTGAGCTACCAGGGAAGCATACGGGTATCGGTACGGGTTAGTCACTCAGGCGTGCCCAACTCTTTGCAAACCTGTGGACTGCAGCCCACCAGGCTCCTCTGTCCATGGGATTTTCCAGGCAAGACTGTTGGAGTGGGTTGCCATTTCCTTCTCCAGGGGGTCTTTCCGACCCAGGGATCGAACCTGGGTCTCCCACACTGCAGGCAGATTCTTTACCGACTGAGCTACAAGGGAAGCCAGTATAGTCAAGCTATTAATACAATGAGTGCCACTGGAGGGCGGTAAGCTTGTTGGGTTGGGTTTGAGTTTGGACTGAATTGGACAGGAGAGTTGACCCAGAGGGAGAAGTCTTGCAGGCTCAGTTGATGGAGCCATAGCAACCCTGGGCACCACACGTGTCTGGTTCCCTGTTCCTTCCTCAGTGCTTATCACAATAGAACTAGGCTCAACCCCAGAGAAAGTAAGACATACTTAAATGTGTATTGCTCCAACTGCCTTAGGAAACCTCTCAGTAATCCTCCCAGAGAAGCCCCCTTTTAAACTGCACACGGCTTGGCACCTCTCTCTGTCTAGTCATGTCCCCCCTGCCGCCTAAGGTCCCCCTTAGGGACCTTCTTAAGGTCTCCCTTAAGCAATCACATCTGACAGCTAAAGGACCAATGCATGAGTGCTAAATCACTTCAGTCATGTCTGACTCTTTGTGATCCCATGGACTGTAGCCTGCCATGCTCCTCTGTCCATGGATTCTCCAGGCAAAAACACTAGAGTGGGTTGCCATGCCCTCCTCCAGGGGATCTTCCTGATCCAGGGATTGAATCTGTGTCTCCTGTGGCTCCTACATTACAGGGAGAATCTTTACCACTGAGCCACCAGGGAAGCCCTAAGGGACCAATAGTAGAGAGTTTACCTAAAGGTGGAGGGTACTAGGTATTTCAGGGACTTTGGGGCTGGCTGAGGGCAGCAATTAGATAAATGCATAAAAACCGTTATGTGCTGAGGCATTCTCTGTTCTATGTGTTCCAACACATACCTGTCCTAGGGGCCAAGTATTTAGAACCTTGGGGAAATCTACCTAATCCATCCGTTAGTTCCTGTTGCATCTGGTCCTATTCATGACGATGTCGCCTGTCCAGAGAAGCCTTCTGAACATGATGTGCTAATGCCAAAATATGAGCTCTCTAGGGATCTCTGTCTTCTTGGTAGTCTAGGGAGGCAGGGAGACATTTTGAAAATTCAAGGATTTTTCATTCTCATCAAGCCACAAAATGAAGAGAACTGTTCACTTCCTCTAAGTCAAAGCCAGCCTCAAGTTCGGGGATGTGCCCCCAACATCATGCCATGGTTATGAGAAGTTACCCCAGGGAAGGGATCTCTCTAGAACCCACTTCCCTCATATGTACCACGTAACTTCTCCCCATGGCTAGCATGGGCTTGCTTACAATATGGCAGTCTCGGCATATTTAAATTGCTTACATGGCAGCTCATGGCTCCAAGAAACTAAGGTGGGAGTTGCCAGTGCTTTTAAAGCCTGAGCCTAGATCCGGCACAGCTTCACTTCTGCTGCTGTTTTCAGTCAAAGCAGCCACAAGCCAGTCAAGATTCGAGGAAAGAAGGCACATATCCACTGCTGAGTGGGAAGAGGGTCTGAGACGCTGGGGTCTTATTTACCCCACTGTAGAGGTATTAGTTCTCTATTGCTGCTGTAACAAACTATCACACACTCACAGCCATTTATTAGGTCAGAAGCCTAGGCACAGCATGGCTCAGCTGGTTCTTTGCAATTCACAAAATCAAGGTTTTCTCAAGGATCTGGGGATAAACCTGCTTTGAAGCTCATTCAGGTTGTGGGCAGAGTTCAGTTCCATGGAGTTGTAGGATTGAGTTTCCTGTTCCCCTGTCAGCTATTTCCACCTTCTACGGGCCTCCTGCACTCTTTGGTTCACAGTCTCCTTCCTCCATCTTGAAGCCCACAGTGGAGACTCAAGTCCTTCTCAAGGTTTGCATCTCCGTGGCCTCCCCTTCCGATTCATCTCCCCACTGACTCTTCTGCTTTCAAGGGCTCCTGTGATTATGCAGCGTCCATCTAGATAATCCAGGTTAGCCTCTCTATTTTAAGGTAAGCTCATTAATAACTTTAATTCCAGCTGCAAAGTCCCTTCACAGCAGGAAGTGGATCTGTGTTTAATTGAATAGCCAGAAACAGGAACCTTGGGGGAATATTTTCAGAATTCTGCCATCTCAGATCATCATCCTTTCCTAGAAAGAATGAAGAGTACACTGGACTCTGTACAATAGTAAGATCTGGAGGGACACAGAGAAAGAGGTGTCCCTGGCAGGAGGCGCAATAGATGCAAAAGCATGCAGACAAAACTGTCAGTGCATGCTGGGGAAAAGTTCACCAGATAGGATGTTGTCAGGGGGTCTGAGGAGGCAGTGGAGGGCAGGACACGGTCCCCAAAGGGATCCACACTGAAAAATCAGAACTGCAGAGGGAACCACACTTTGGTTCAGAGGTAATTAACTGGGATCTCAAGCACCCCTCTGGAAGTGGTAGAGGGCACACTATGGTATTCAGAATGCCCTAAAATTCGGAAAATACTATCTATACATGGATACATGCATTTTTTTCTAGGCAGAAGCTTTCATCATATTTTACAAGGAGTCCAGGACCTACAAAAGATAAAGACCATTGATCATTTTTCCATTCTACTCATTCTTATCAGAAGCCATCTATGAGCTAGGCTCTGTGCTGGGCACTGGAGACACCAACACAAACAAGAAAGTCTCAGTTCTCACCCTTCATGGACTTACAGTCACATGGGGTTTGGACAAGTGATTGGACATTGACAATTCAGAATGATGTGGGCTGAGACGGGCAAGTACAGAGCATCCTGGGAACATGTATAAGACAGGCAAAACTCAGGCTCAGAGGTTAGCCAGGGCTTTCAGGAGGAAGTGACACCTGAAAAAGTCAGCCAAGGTAGCAGGTGGAAGGCATCAGAAGAGGATTCCAGACAAAGGGGTCTCAAAAGCCTAGAGATGTCAGAAATACAGCGTGCATGCGTGCTAAGTCACTTCAATCACATCTGACTCTGTGCGACCCTGTGGACTGTAGCCCGCCAGGCTCCTCTGTCGGTGGGATTCTCCAGGCAAGAATACTGGAGTGGGTTGCCGTTTCCTTCTCCAGGGGATCTTCCTGACCCAGGGATTGAACCCAGGTCTGCTGTATTGCAGGCAGATTCTTTACCATCTGAGCCACTAGGAAAGTCCTTTGTGAAAATGCAGCCATCCTGCTCTTCTCCTAGGCCATCTTGAGCCCTATCTCCCACTACTCTGGATGCAGATAGGTCTTGTCTGTGTACGCTTCCATTCTGTCCACCCTCACCTCTAAGGCTGGCAGATTAAGAAATGTGGCACATTACACTTGTGCTATGTGACCTTGGGCAAGTCAGTAACCCTCTCTGGGCCTCAGTTCCCACCAGTTCAATAAGGCAGTCAGAAAGTTCTTGAAAACCCTGGAGCTCAGTCTACGACCCTGTCTGCCCTGTTTTGGGAATGTCCTTAGTCTATTCAAATCTCACCCAAACAGCAGAGCAAAGAGAGCTGGTCCTGCAGGGGGAGAGGGGAGACAGGCTGTGACCTGGTGTGCTGGGGGAGGTGAGAGAGGGAGCCTGCTCCCCACCTTCCAGCACAAACCCACCACTAATGAGGCCTGTCTTTGGAGTAATTAGCCTCAATCACAGCGCGGTGCATTAGGCAGACATGGCCTTGGTGCGGTTGTGACTCCCAGGACACAGGGGCCCAGGGCTTTGAACAGTGCATTACAGCAGGGGATGTGTCCTAATGTCACTTAATTACCCCAGACAGCCTCAGATGTAATCGAGCCTGGATGGGCTGGCAGGAACGGGTGCAGACGTCCAGAGGAGGCTGATGCGTTTATAATGATGCTACTTTGCAAGACAAATCCGGCCTTAGTGGGCTGACAATGAGGAGGCCGATGTGGGGGTGGGAGGCAAGAGGCTGCAGCAGCACTGAAACAAGGGCCCCTTCATGCCCCAAACCCTAGGAATCTTGACCCTAGATTGACTGGATGTCTCCATTCATCTGCCTGAGGCAGCAGGAATTTGGGGGGATGGGCGGCATCTTTACTTTTCATCCTTCATCCAAGAAGCTGTAAGCATCAACGTTTTCCTCTTTGTTCTTTCATTTCTGGCCAGTGGTCAGTGATGGATAAAGGAGGATGCACTGGCGGGGGGTAGTCAGTGGACACTTCAGAGAGAGTGGAAGGCTGGGTAGTACCATCAAGGATGCTGTAGACAAGTTTGAGAGAAAGCCCCAGGGCAGGCAGATGAGCACTAAAATACAAATCTAGACACTGAGCTTTGAAGGCAAACTCTCAGGACAGTGCTCCTGTCTCCCCAGAGGCCAGAGATCTGATGATGCAGGAGCCTGGGGTCCCTGAGAGGTCCTTGAAAGCAGGGACCTTGTCTGCCTTGCCCATCTTCGTATTCCCAGCACCTAGCACAGTGCCTGGCCATAGTAAGTGCTCAATAAGTATATGTCAGTATGAATAAGTGAATGAATGCCACTCGCCCACCTGTCCACTTGGACTAGTTATTTCCCTCAGTGGACCTTGGTGTCCTCGTTCAGGAGGTAGAGACAATGACTCCCAGATTCTGGGACGCTGGGGTCTTATTTACCCCACTGTAGGTAGATGTATTAGTTCTCTATTGCTGCTGTAACAAACTATCACACACTCACAGCCATTTATTAGGTCAGAAGCCTAGGCACAGCATGGCTCAGCTGGTTCTTTGCAATACACAAAATCAAGGTTTTCTCAATGATCTGGGGATAAACCTGCTTTGAAGCTCATTCAGGTTGTGGGCAGAGTTCAGTTCCATGGAGTTGTAGGACTGAGTTTCCTGTTCCCCTGTCAGCTATTTCCACCTTCTACGGGCCTCCTGCACTCTTTGGTTCACAGTCTCCTTCCTCCATCTTGAAGCCCACAGTGGAGACTCAAGTCCTCCTCAAGGTTTGCATCTCCGTGGCCTCCTCTTCCGATTCATCTCCCCACTGACTCTTCTGCTTTCAAGGGCTCCTGTGAGGAGCCCTCCTAAGGGCTCCAATGACACCTGTCAGATGAGCTGATGACCATCATAACACTTTGAATGTGTGGGAGCCCCTAACAGAGGTGACGGAAGCCACCACACCTGGGACCTGCTCTCTCTCCCATCACCT
This sequence comes from Cervus elaphus, assembly GCF_910594005.1. Lineage (NCBI taxonomy): Eukaryota > Metazoa > Chordata > Mammalia > Artiodactyla > Cervidae > Cervus > Cervus elaphus. The sequence goes on along the minus strand of NC_057829.1, from coordinate 26,825,309 downwards.
CTGTCAAATCCCACAGGCCCACCTTGGGCCATACTGACCACCTGGACCAGTGGGAAGAGGAGATCTCAGTAGATAAGACTGTGATGAAGCTGCTTGGAGAGGCCAAGGACACACTTGTGCTTTTATCCTTCAATCCCTCTCTCCCTCTTGGGCCTGTCTTGATCCCCACACACCCAGGAAATTGGGTCTCAGGCATCTTGAGTAGTCATGCTTCCAATAATTTCAGGAATGCCTTCCATGGAAGAGAAAGTTCCTTGAGCAAGTTCTCCCTGAATATTAGTAGAGAAGTAATGCCACTCAGGTGGGGGCTTGTTCAGGGGTTGGCTTCAAATGCCAAGTAAAGATGTTACTATAAAAGGCATCTGGGCTAGTGCTTCCCATCAATTGTTAGGCAGGCAGAGAGGAAGGACTTGGAAGACAACCTGCCTGCATGGAATCTGACCTAAGACTCAAAGTTTGGGTTGGGGGAGTGGAGGTAGACTGATGACTTGGCTCTAGAGCAAGGAGGAAAAGAAGGGGCAGACAAATCATCAAGGCATCCAGTGCTGGGCAAGAAGTTGGGACCATACCCTCCCACCCACCGTCAATAGGTGAGGACAGTGATACAGTGAAGCATCATCTTCTCTTCTCCTCTGGACCACCTGGGACATTTTAAAAAATCTCTGCCCCCAGCTTGCTGTGTGAATTTGATTCCTGGACCTGTGCATCTCCACTTGGACAATGAGCAGGCTGGACTATATTGTTGCTCTGTCCCTGCTAACTTTGACATTCATCGGCCGGTCACACAAAGGGGGCTATGGGAGGCACTGGCTCTCCTGGGGATCAGGATCCCTGTCACTGCACCCCAGAACCCACACATCTCCTCCCTTGGGACCCAGCAGTCACTCTGACCCACAATGACTTTGAAGGATGCTGCTCTGTACCCTGCCCAATGGGCCATGTGCCAACACCTGCCTTCTCCCCATGAGCCATCCGTCACTGTCTCTGTGTA